>NC_041390.1:272116534-272140718 GCF_002162155.2 Triticum dicoccoides | reverse complement strand
TCGGGCGGAGGAGAGGGCCGGCCCCGGGCCTCGCGGGCCGGCGGTGGGAGGCGGCGCGGTGGGCCACGTGGCGGCCTAGGATTGGCGGCGGCGTGCGGCGGACGCGTCCGGCGCCGTTCGGACGTGTCCGGCGGTGGCGGAGATCCGATTTTTAGGGTTTGGACGAAGGGGATCCGGAATTTTGGAGGAGGGTTCTATATATAGAGGTAGATGGAGCTAGGAGTGTCCAAATGAGGTGCGGTTTTCGGCCACGCGATCGTGATCGAACGCTCTAGATGATGGAGAGGGTTTCGGGCCAAAATGAAGGGGTGTTGGGCTGCAACACACACGAGGCCTTTTCGGTCCCTCGGTTAACCATTGGAGCATCAAATGAAGTCCAAATGGTACGAAACTTGACAGGCGGTCTACCGGTAGTAAACCAAGGCCGCTTGGCAAGTCTCGGTCCAATCCGGAAATGTTTAATCCCCACACACAAAAGAAAGGTAGAAATGACCACCGGAGGGGAACGGAGCGCCGGAATGCGAAACGGACAACGGGGAAAATGCTCGAATGCATGAGATGAACACGTATGCAAATGCAATGCACATGATGACATGATATGAGATGCATGACAATGATAACAACACATGGTGACAAAAACCTGAACCCGAGAAAATAAAATAACTTAACGTCGGAAACGGCAAGGGTTGGAGTACATATTGGGAAAATCATATCCGGGGTGTTACAACACTCCACTACTACGAAAGGATCTCGTCCCGAGATCTAGGACTAAAAGAATGCCGGGTATTCAGAACGGAGGTGATCCTCGCGTTCCCAGGTAGCTTCATGGTCAGAATGGTGTGACCACTTGACTTTGAGGAATTTGATTGACTTGTTGCGAGTCTTGCATTTAGTCTCTTCAAGAATAGCAACGGGGTGCTCACGATAAGAGAGATCTTCTTGGAGCTCAATGTTCTCGAAGTTGATGGTGCGGTCAGGAGTCTTGAAGCACTTTCGGAGCTGAGAGACATGGAACACGTCATGCACATTTGCAAAGTTTGAAGGAAGCTCGAGTTGATAAGCGAGATCGCCTCTCTTGCTGACAATCTCGAAAGGTCCCACGTATCTAGGGGCAAGCTTCCCTTTGATACCGAAGCGACGAGTACCTTTCATTGGAGAGACGCGGAGGTAAACATGATCTCCGATCTTGAAAGCCAAATTATGGTGCTTACTATCATAGTAGCTCTTCTGGCAGGATTGGGCTGCTTTGAGGTTATCTCGAATGACTTTGCACATTTCCTCTGCCTCTGTGATTAAGTCATTTCCCAGAAGTTGACGTTCACCGGTTTCAGACCATATGAGAGGGGTACGACACTTCCTGCCATATAGAATTTCAAATGGGGCCTTGCCCAAACTTGCTTGAAAACTGTTGTTGTAGGAGAATTCAGCATAAGGAAGACAATCCTCCCACTTCATGCCGAAGGAGATCACACAAGGCCTGAGCATATCTTCAAGAATCTGATTGACACGCTCGACTTGCCCGCTAGTTTGCGGATGGAAAGCTGTGCTGAAGCGGATGTTGGTGCCCATGGCCTTCTGGAAAGATTCCCAAAACTTGAGGTAAAGATGCTGCCATGATCTGAAGAGATAACTTGTGGAATACCGTGCAGAGAGACAATTCAAGAGGTATAGAGTTCTGCCAATTGAGCTGTAGTGATTGACTCTTTGGTAGGCAGAAAGTGAGCCACTTTAGTGAGTTTGTCGATGACCACGAATATGGCATCATTGCCATGCTTGGACGTTGGAAACCCAGTCACGAAGTCCATCTCAATGTGGTCAAACTTCCATTCTAGAATGGCAAGAGGTTGGAGGAGACCAGCTGGCCTTTGGTGTTCTGCCTTCACTCTTCTGCAGACATCACATTCATTCACGAACTGAGCAATCTCGCGCTTCATTCGAGTCCACCAATAAGCCTGCTTGAGGTCCTGATACATCTTCGTGCTCCCAGGGTGGATGGAGAGAAGAGAATTGTGAGCCTCGTTCATGATCACTATACGGACGTCACCTTTGGGCACAACAATACGATCCTCGAAGAAGAGAGTGTCCTTGTCATCAAGGCGGTAGCACTTGTACTTGGGTTGACTCTTGGCAATCCCAATCTTCACCTTTTTAACCATAGCATCAAGAAGCTGAGCTTGGCGAATCTGGTCTTCCAAGGTAGGAGAGACTTGAAGGTTGGCGAGGAAACCTTGAGGAACAACTTGCAGATTAAGTTTGCGGAAAGCTTCACAAAGCTCGGGTTGATAAGGCTTGAGAATCAGGCTGTTGCAATAAGCCTTCCTGCTCAATGCGTCAGCAATCGCATTGGCCTTGCCTGGAGTATACTCGATACTCGGATTATACTCTTGAATCATTTCGACCCATCGAGTCTGCCTGAGGTTGAGATTAGGCTGAGTGAAGATGTACTTGAGACTCTTGTGGTCAGTGAAGATGTCCACTTTTCTTCAAAATAAGAGATGTCTCCAAGTCAAAAGAGCATGCACAACTTCCGCCAACTCGAGATCATGAGTGGGGTAGTTCTTCTGGTTGGGCTTCAACTGGCGAGAGGTATAAGCCACAACTTTCTTCTCTTGCATCAACACTGCGCTGAGACCTTGGAGAGAGGCATCGCAAAAGACCTCGTACGGCTTGGATTCATCAGGAGGAGTCAGAACTGGAGCAGTGACCAATTTCTCTTTCAAATTGTTGAAAGCAATGTCACACTCCGGAGACTAAACGTACTTGATGTGCTTCTGGAGAAGATTTGAGAGAGGCTTCGCGATCTTAGAAAAGTTTTCAATGAATCTTCGACAGTAGCTTGCGAGACCGAGGAAGGTACGGAGTTGCTTCATGTTCTGAGGTGGTTCCCAATTCACAATTGCAGACACCTTCTCAGGATTCACCGCAATGCCCTTGGCAGAAGTGACATGACCAAGATAAAGAACCTCATCGAGCCAAAATTCGCACTTGGAGAACTTGGCATAGAACTTGTGTTCCCTGAGCTTATCGAGTACCAAACGCAAGTGCTTGGCATGATCTTCCTTGTTCTTCGAAAAGACCAGAATGTCGTCGAGATAGACCAAAACAAAGTCATTGGTGTAGGCGTTGAAGATGAAGTTCATCATGCGAGAGAAAGTCGGAGGAGCGTTGACGAGGCCAAAAGACATGACAGTGTATTCATATGAACCAAAGCTTGTCCTGAAAGCCGTCTTGGGAATATCTTGCTCGCGGATTCGAATCTAATGATAACCCATACGGAGATCAAGCTTGGAGAATACTTAGGCACCTTTGAGTTGTTCGAACAGCTCGTTGATGTTGGGAAGTGGGTATTTGTTCTTGATGGTCTTCTTGTTCAATGGACGATAATCAACACAAAGTCGGTCCGTTCCATCCTTCTTCTTCTTCTTCACAAAAAGAACACCACAACCCCACGGAGAAGAACTAGGCCAGATGAGACCCATTCTCTCTTGAATATCGAGTTGCTTCTTCAGCTCCTTCAACTCTTCAGGTCCGAGCTTGTAAGGACGCTTGCAAACCAGTTCCGTGCCAGGCTCAAGATCGATGACGAATTCAACTGGCCGGTGCGGAGGCATTCCTGGAAGCTCTTCTGGAAAGACGTCTTGATATTCGCAAATGACTGGAATTTGCGATATAGCATCCAGTTCACCCTTCTCATTGAGAGAAAACAGACGGATGGTATCATCACGAGCGGCAAAGACAATTACATCCTCAGACGAATGAGTCAATTGAATCTGCGTGGCTGCACAATCAAGATGCGCCTTGTGCTTAGAAAGCCAATCCATTCCGAGAATAAGATCAATATCCGAGTTACCAAGAACCGTTGGAGAAGCCAGAAACTTGTAGTCACCCAAGGTGATAGTAACATCCGGAACGATGGAGTTAGCATGCATGCGCTTACCGGGAGAGACAACTGCTAACGGACTAGGCAAAACTTGCAAAGTCAATTCATGCCTAGATGTAAACGGTCTTGAGATGAAACAATGCGATGCACCAGTGTCAAAAAGAACTTTAGCTGGAATATCGTTAACAGGAAGGTTACCCATGATGACATCTGACGAGTCCTCTACCTGAGCTCCATTCATCAAGTTGACATTGGCATGCTTGGGGTTATGCTTGACCATAGCTGTACTTGCCGATCTCACAGGAGGAGGAGGAGGGAGACGCCTCTGATTGAAACATTTGTTGGCATAGTGACCCTTATGTTGGCACTTGTTGCACGTGACATCTAAAAGCGGATGGTGATACGGAGCACTCGATCTTGGAGCTTGAGATGAAGTCTTGTTCTGAAAGCCAGGGTTGGGTGGGTGGGAAGATCCACTGCCACCTTTGCTCTTCTGCTGATACGGCTGACGGAACGGAGGAGGAGGAAGCCAATACTTCTGCTGCTTGGCCACTTGAGTAGAGGAAGAAGGAGTAGTGTCTCTGACTCGCTTATTGGAAGCATCACACCTCAGTTGAGCGACCTCTTGCTTCAATGCCATGTTGTAGAACTCATCGTACCTCAAGGGCTCAAAGAGAACAAGAGTTAGCTGAATTTCTTCTCTGAGACCACCCCTGAACTGGTATATCATGCTCTTCTCGTCGGGGACGTCCTGCTTAGCAAAGCGGGCGAGCTTCTGAAACAACTTGTTGTAGTCATAGACAGACAAAGAGCCTTGCTTCAGGTTGCGGAATTCCTCACGCTTGCTCTCAACCATGCTCTGAGGAATATGATGAGCTTTGAAGTCTTGACGGAATTCATCCCAGGTAATCGCACGGCCTCCTCTGGAATCCTTGTACTGCTGGAACCATTCTGCAGCTTGGTCTTTGAGTTGGAAGGAAGCGAACTTGACGAAGTCCTCAGGCCTGACGTTACTGCACTCAAAATGCTTGCACAGATCCACGAGCCAATCGTCAACATCAGTTGCCTCAACACAATTGCTGAAAGTCTTTGGCCCGTTAGCAAGGAACTGGTTGAGTGTAGCAAAGTGATTCTGATTGTTGCCTTGGTTGCCTTGGTTCGCTTGATTGCGCTCTTGAAGAATTTGCATGATCAACTGTGTGTTTGCGTTGGTTGCAGCCATCACAGCTTGCCATGCCTCCGGAGGAGGAGGAGGTGGTGGCGGATCTTGATTCTGATTCTGGTTGGTGCTCTTAGCGGGAGCCATCCTGAAGAGGGTGACAACCGTTAGCACATTAACAGATAAAATGAAGCTGAATCAAACGGGTTGAAATTGCAACATAAAGTCTTCACATCCGAACATAAGAACGAATGCATTCCACTTGAAATGGTCACATATCCATAAATTGAGAAGCCACTTAGAATTTAGGTAGAGAAATAAATCAACAAGGTACGGATCAAGAACGAATACTCGGTAAGAAATCCAATCTCAAACCAAATATCCGTGGAAGAAGAACTAGAGCTACAAGAATTCCCACCTATGAAACTCCCGAACCTTTCCGGTTATGCAATCAGGTGTTGGGGATACAGGGGAAGCATAATATCTCACCCAAATCTAGCAATTCCTACATCCAGCTGTATCCATCCTTCAACACATAACCGAGAAAAAACTTCGGAAACCACCTACCTCAACCTTCGAAAAGCATCCATTATACAAGTTATGGTGATACTCCCGAACTCCCGCCCCAGTACTGGGTGGCGTCGAGGTTATCTCACCAACGAACTGCATAAAAGAGATTTTCGATGTCGGCGTACTAAACTCAGGTATTCCCGAACTGCAACAATAAAATTGTGACGACAACACCTCGGAGCTCAACTCCCCGAGACACTGCCACAACCCCTAAAGATAGGAGGCACCAAGAACAATGTTCTCGTCACAAAACCATCGGAACGATTCCAAGATACCCGTGTGATCCTAAAATTTATTTTAGTGAAATTTGAGAAGAGAAGAGTCAAAACTCTATGTCAGGATGCCTTACCCGAGCGATGAGGAGACTCGGGAGTAAAAAGAATTCATAAACTCTCCGATATATAATTCCTAAATGACTCAAAACATTTTCTAGACTCAACTCGGCCGCTAAAAACGATCAAGCAATGGGGCTCCTAAGGTCGGGGAAGGCTCTGATTACCAACTTGTAACGCCCTCGATGCGGCTATAGCTCCCACGTGTCGAGGCACGACTTAGAGACATAACCGCATTGAAAGCAATGTCGCAAGTTAGGTAATCTTCACAACATCCCATGTAATATAGATAATAAAAGGAGAGATATAGTTGGCTTACACTCGCCACGTCAATCAAAGTACATTAATAGCAGTACATCAATCAAACAATCATGGCCCGACTACGGCGCCAAAATAAAAGATAACCCAACATGCGACACGGTCCCGATCACCCCAACTGGGCACCACTACTGATCATCAGGGAAAGACACGTAGTAACAGCGTGAGTCCTCGTCGAACTCCCACTTGAGCTCAAGCGCGTCATCTAGAACGGAGTCATCATGCCCTACATCTGGTTTGGAAGTAATCTGTGAGCCACAGGGATTCAGCAATCTCGCACCCTCACAATCAAGACTATTTAAGATTGTAGGTAAGGCAAGGTAAATATGTGGAGCTGCAGCAAGCGACTAGCATATATGGTGGCTAACATGTTCGCAAAAGAGAGCGAGAAGAGAAGGCAAAGAGTGAACGAGTAACTAGAGGGCAACCTGCGGCAAGCATTACTCCAACACCGTGTTCACTTCCCGGACTCCGCCGAGAAGAGACCATCACGGTAACTCACACAGTTGATTCATTTTAATTAAGTTAAGGTTCAAGTTATCTACAACCGGACATTAACAAATTCCCATCTGCCCATAACCGCGGGCACGGCTTTCGAAAGTTCAAATCCCTGCAGGGGAGTCCCAACTTAGCTCATGACAAGCTCTCATGGTTAACGAAGGAATAGACGTTCTCCCGAGACATTCCGATCAAACTCGGTATCCCGGTTCAACAAGACACTTCGACCAGTTAAAACAAATCCAGCAACACCGCCCGAATGTGCCGACAAATCCCGATAGGAGCTGCACATATCTCGTTCTCAGGGCACAGTCAGATTGTCCTAGGTACGGGTAGGCCAGCCCAGAGTTGCCCCTGGTGGCCACCGGCAGCTGACAGGTGGACCAACACTCAGAGGAGCACTGGCCCGGGGGGGTTTAAATAAGATGACCCTCGGGCTCCAGAAACCCAAGGGAAAAAGAGGCTAGGTGGCAAATGGTAAAACCAAGGTTGGGCATTGCTGGAAAAGCTTTAATCAAGGCGAACTATCAAGGGGTTCCCATTATCACCCAACCGCGTAAGGAACGCAAAAATCCGGGAACATAACACCGATATGATGGAAACTAGGGTGGCAAGAGTGGAAAAAAACACTAGGCGAGAGGCCGAGCCTTCCACCTTTTACCAAGTATATAGATGCATTGAGATAACAAGGCAATATAATGATATCCCAACAAGTAAATAATGTTCCAACAAGGAACGGTCTCCAATCTTCACCTGCAACTAGCAACGCTATAAGAGGGGCTGAGCAAAGCGGTAACTTAGCCAATCAACGGTTTGCTAGGACATGGTGGGTTAGAGGTTTGACATGGCAATTTGGGAGGCATGATAAGCAAGTGGTAGGCATCGTAGCATAGGCATAGCAAAAGAGCGAGCATCTAGCAAAGCAAAGATAGTAGTGATTTCGAGGGTATGATCATCCTGCCTCGAAAGTTGTCAGAGTTGACTGGATCCTCGAAAGCAAACTCAACGGGCTCCTCGTTAGCGAACTCGTCTCCCGGCTCTACCCAAACAAGACAAACAATCAACAAGGACACAATCAACCACGTGCAAGGCTCAAACAATATGATGCAAAGATGGTATGCTATGTGGGATGCAATATGTGATGCATATGCAAGATTTGACAAGGAATGCATGAAACTGGCCTCAACTTAGAAAACCAAGTGTGCCACTGGAAAGATGAGATGAAATCGCTTGAAAACGATATAAAGAACGCCGGAATCGGAGTTACGGTTTGGGAATGGCAAGCAATTCAAATATGACCACGTTCTGCGATTTACAGCAAGTAGCCATCTAAATGCAACAAGATGAACATGCTACAGCACCCTAACATGGCATCAAAATACATGTCAGGGATCCATTCATGATTCTTAAGAAAATACTACCACTGAGCTACGGCCAATTCATCCATTAATAGGATCAAAGAAACATGGCAAAAATGCATTTGGTAAACAGATTTCAGACATTGGAGCATGAAAACTATATGCTACAGGACCTGAACATGGCAAAGTAAAGCATGGCATGGAGCTACTCAAAGATCTTAACAAAAGTCCCTTAGTGACCTTGAGCCAAAAGGGATCAGAAAATACATTTGCAAGCATGTGAACATGGAAAAAACATAATCAGTTCTCAGACTTAGTGAAAACTGGAGCATGCTGAAACAGATATCAAGTAGGCATGTTTACGAGCTCGATGCACTCACTACAGAGCAAGTCATGACAAACTAAGCATACACCCATCAAGAATACACAAAATACAAGCTAGACATGGCAAAAACAATAACATAGCATGCACAAATCAACTACAACATCCTCGGCAAAATTGCTAACAAGTAGACAATCTGCCCAGATTCACAAAATAGCAAAAGTAGAGCTCGATAGACTCAAGCTCGGGTGCTACATAATTGCAAGCAAAGACATGGATGGATAGAGCACTACAAGATTAACAAAACATCCTTACTGATCATCCTCAAAAGAGGCACGGATCACTAGGAAACAACATGAACATATGGCATAATGAGATAAACAGATCAAGGACTTAGTGGAAATGCTAAGTCCCTGAAATCAGCATTAACGAATGCACCACTTTGCGAGCTTGTGCTAGTCACTACACACATCACAAAAATACATGGATTGCACCTCTGGATAGATGTCAAAACATATAACAAAACTCATGTAGAGCTCAGGGGCATATCATGCACACACTAATCATGGCAAAAATGACAAATATCTAATTGGAGCAGCAGATCTGACAATTATCTCAAATAGCACTCTTCCAACAGCATTTCGGGCATCAAGATGAACTCAAATGAAAATGATGCAATGAGATGAAATGAGTTGCTCTTTGAGACGAACATTTTGATATGCTATATGCCCAAAACGGAGCTACAAATGCAAAGTTACGATGCGATGAACAGGGGCAAAATAATTAGGGTTTCGGGCAAAAAGTCAACCGATCCAATTTTTCAGATCTAGATCCGGCTGGCGCGGTTTACGAGGTTGGCCGGAGTCAGAGCTCGAGGTCGCCTGAGTTGCTCGAGGAGGCGGCGTGGAGCTCGCCGGAGAGGTAGCCGGCGCGGGCTCCGGGCGCGGCGCCGCCAGTGGTGGCGTCGGGCGGCGCGAGCGAGGCCGAGCCAGGGCGGCGCGGGCGAGGCCGACCGTGGGAGGTACGGCGGCTCGGCGAGGAGGCGGCCGCCGGCGCGGCGGAGCGGCGGCTGGAGCCGGGCAGGAAGCGGCGCGGCGCGAGGGGCCTCGGGGCCCAGTTGGGCGGAGGAGAGGGTCGGCCCTGGGCCTCGCGGGCCGGTGGTGGGAGGTGGCGCGGCGGGCCACGTGGCGGCCTAGGATTGGCGGCGGCGTGCGGCGGACGCGTCCGGCGCCGTCCGGACGTGTCCGGCGACGGCGGAGATCCGATTTTTAGGGTTTGGACAAAGGGGATCCGGAATTTAGGAGGAGGGGTCTATATATAGAGGTAGAGGGAGCTAGGAGTGTCAAAATGAGGTGCGGTTTTCGGCCACGCGATCGTGACCGAACGCTCTAGATGATGGAGAGGGTTTTGGTGGGTTTTGGGCCAAAATGGAGGGGTGTTGGGCTGCAACACACATGAGGCCTTTTCGGTCCCTCGGTTAACCATTGGAGCATCAAACGAAGTCCAAATGGTACAAAACTTGACAGGCGGTCTACCGGTAGTAAACCAAGGCCGCTTGGCAAGTCTCAGTCCAATATGGAAATGTTTAATCCCCACATACAAAAGAAAGGTAGAAATGACCATCGGAGGAGAACGGAGCGACGGAATGCAAAACGGACAATGGGGAAAATGCTCGAATGCATGAGATGAACACGTATACAAATGCAATGCACATGATGACATGATATGAGATGCATGACAACGATAACAACACACGGAGACAAAAACCCGAACCCGAGAAAATAAAATAACTTAACGCCGGAAACGACAAGGGTTGGAGTACATATTGGGAAAATCATATCCGGTGTGTTACAACTGCACCGAGGGGCATAGTTGTATTGACACGTCTACCTTGTACAGACTTGCCCCCATTATCTTTCTTAGGGGGGTGTGGGTGCGTGGGGTGGCGAGAGAATAACCACACTGCGCTTGTTAAACGAGCGCACTGCCGTGTTAAAGCGAGGCCAAACCAGGGGGAGGGGGTCAGGACCCCCCTACCCCATCCCAGCGAGGCCATGCCAAGAACGAGTCGTAGTAGGCGACGACGCGGCGTGCTGCGGCGTCGCATGCGTAGACGAGTTCGTAACATGACTTCCCCATTATCTATCTTATTAGGAGGGAAAACCAGCATCGCACCGAGGGGCATAGTTGTACTGACACATCTTCCTTGTATGGACTTACCCCCATTATCTATCATACGTCACGTCGGTGCGGGGGGGGGGCACAGATTAACCGCACTGCGCCTATCAAACGAGCACAATGTCGCATTAGCACGAGGCCAAGCCGGGGAGGAGGGGGGTCGGGACCCCTCCTCCCCCATCCTGGTGAGGCCGAGCCAGGAACTAGCCGTAGCAGGCGATGACCCGGTGTGCTTTGGCGTCACATGCGAAGGCGAGTCTGTAACATGACTTGCCCCATTATCTATAAGGGGAAAACCAGCACCGCAGCGAGGGGCATAGTTGTACTGACACATCGTTCTTGTATGGACTTGCCCCCATTATCTATCTTTTTAGGGGGGAAAACCACCACCGCGCCGAGCGGCATAGTTGTACTGACACATCTTCCTTGTATGGACTTGCCCCTATTATCGGTCTTTATAGGGGGGAAACCAGCATCGCACCGAGGGGCATTGTGTACTGACAAATCTTCCTTGTATGGACTTGCCCCCATTATCTATCTTAGGTAGTGTGGGTGCATGGGGGCAGAATAACCAGATTGCACCTGTCAAACAAGCGCATTGTCATGTTAGCGTGAGGCCGGGCCAGGGGGAGGGGGGTCGGGCCCCCCGTCCCCCATCCCGGCTAGGCCGAGTAAGGAACGGGATGTAGGAGGCGACGACCCAGTGTGCCGTGGTGTCCCATGCGGAGGCGAGTCCGTAACATGACTTGCCCCATTATCTATCTTTTTAAGGGGGTGTGGGTGCTTGGGGGAACGGAATAACCGAACTGCGCCTGTAAAACAAGCGCACTACCACATTAGCGCGAGGCTGAGCCCCACTGCCCCATCCCGGCATGGCCGAGCCAGGAATGAGCCATAGCAGGTGACGACGTGGCGTGCCGCAGTGTCGCATGCAGAGGCGTGTCTGTAACATGACTTGCCCCATTATCAATCTTTCACAGGAAAAACCAGCACTGCACTGACGGGGCATAGTGATACTGACACATCTTCCTTGTATGGACTTGCCCCCATTATCTATCTTAGGTGGTGTGGGTTCGTGGTGGGGGGGATAGAATAATCGCACTACGCCTGTCAAACAAATGTACTATCACGTTAGCGACCAGACCGCCCCTCCCCCATCCCGGCGATGCTGCATGTAGCGACCAGACCTCAAACAGTCTGATCTCTGTGCTCCGGTGTCATCCCTGGATCAGTAATGCTGACACCACACAGTACTCGGAGGATTTATAGCAGAGTAGAAATCACACACTTATTACATCGAGTGTCTCAATCGAGAACTTATTACAAATAATTTGGCTTAAGGCCATCTAATAATGATAACAGCGGAAGGCTTGGAAGATAAGTGAGTCCATCAACTCCAACGGCATCACTGAGTATAGAACCACGACCTAAAAACTCCTTAATCATCGTCTGAAAAGTCCGCAACATTAACGTTGCAGCCTGAAACGGGTCAGCACATGGAATATGCTGGCAAGGTAACACATAGATAGTAATGGAATGAAACAGCTATACTATATGCATATTTGGCTGGTGGAAAGCTCTATGGTTACAATTTTGCGTAAAGCCAATTTTTCCCTACTTCAAACGAATAAAATTTAATTACTATCATGGTGGTTGTTAAACATTGAGAATGGTTGACAGCATTCTCAATCCCAATTAAGCATCATCATTAAACATAACCCAACAAAATTAATTTAGAGTAACATGTTGAGATTCACATGAAAATCCAAGTACTAGATACTCAAGATGTCCATAATCGGGGACACGACTAACCATGATTAGTTTATTACACTCTGCAGAGGTTTGCGCACTTTTCCCCACAAGACTTGATCGCCTCCGTTTGGTTTCTCGCACTACATGGTGTTTGAGAAGACGGATGACCGAGACATAGTCTTTCAGAAGCGCTAGCACCTTACGATGGGTAGACCGTACCACCTACATCCCCTACATCTGCTAGTCTACCACTGTAAGAGTTCACACGACTTAGTCAACTATGCTAGAGCCCATAATAGCTTGTGGCTGCACACGGAAGTTTCTAGTATGAATAGTCTCATGATCCCTTTGAGCCTGGGTGGCGGTCCAAAAGAAAATAGGAAAGTCCTGGAATACCCAGGTGCCTCAATCCACCCAGATGTGTGTTTAAGTTGCCACCTTATACAAACCATTAATTAACAATCTCACACCTGTCATGGATTTCACTCACCCAATCCACGTCTACTAGCATAGCATGGCATAATAAGCAAACGTAGAAGTAACTCCCAAAGGTTTGATAATAAACAGGTAATAGGTTCTACCTCATCTACTTCCCATCCCACAATTTAATTAGATCCAAATCATGCAATGTGTGAGGATTGATCTAATGCAATAAAACTAGGTAGTAGAAAAGGTATGATCAAAGTGTTACTTGCCTTGTTGATGATCCGGGAAACCTAACGATTTGAAGTAACAGGCGGCGCACTCTGGGTATTCTATCGCAGACAAACAAACAAGCATACAATAAGTACTCATCTAATGCACAGGTAAAACTCAAATAAGAGATCTAACCAGAAGGTTCAACTTAAGAACTCCGGTTGGCAAAAAGAATCAAATCGAACGAAGCAACGAAAGTCAAACGGCGAAAGAAAACAACTTTGTTCTAGTAATCTGGATCTAGGGCAAATTTTACAGTAGCAAAATCTTGTTTAAGTTGGTTAAACGGATAGAGGGTTTCGAGGCGAAACTCTAGGCGCTTGAATCGCCTGATTCCGATAAACGAGCGAAAAGTTAAACTAAAACGAAAATCAGATCAGGAATCGTGATCAGAAAAATCGCGGATTTATTCCGAGAAAAAGAAAAACGACGAACGCCGAATTTTTTATTTCTTATTTTGGCACGGAAAACGAGACGCGATGAATCTCAGCGGCGAGATTCCGGCGGTGGCGGCTCCAGCGGCGCGCGCGGATCGAGGCGGGGCTGATGGGCTGGGGCGGCTCGGGGCGGCGCTATTTAAAGGCTGCCCCCGGGCAGTGTCCCGCTCGGGTACGGCTCGAAGTCGGTTCATTTTTTTAATTACTCCGCTCAGAAGAAAAAAAAGAAATACTAAACGGACTCCAAAAATTCCGAAATAAATTTTCACGGGCTTCTAAAATCAAGCCGCACAAGGTGAACATTTATTTGGGCCCTAAATGCAATTTTGAAAAACGCACTTTTTTCCTAAATTGAAATAAAACACCGAAAAACTCTGAAATAAAATCTTATTTGATTTTATTATTAAATCCTCAATATTTCTTTATTTTGGGAAAGTCATTTTATTCCCTCTCTCATATTTTTGTAATAGAAATAATTGACGATAAAATAATTAAAATCAAATGATCCTATTCTCAAAATTTGAGAAAACTCAAATATGAAAATAACGAAATCCCCAACTCTCTCCGTGGGTCATTGAGTTGCATAGAATTTCTAGGATCAACCAAAATGCAAAATAAAAATATGATATCCATGATGATCTAAGGTATAACATTCCAAATTGAAAATTTGGGATGTTACAAACCTACCCCCCTTAAGATGAATCTCGCCCTCGAGATTCGGGTTGGCTAAGAGAAAATAGGTGAGGGTGGTCTTTGAGCAAATCTTCCTCTCGCTCCCAGGTGGCTTCATCCTCCGTGTGGTGGCTCCATTGAACTTTGCAAAACTTGATAACCTTGCTGCGAGTAACTCGGTTGGCAAACTCGAGAATCTTGACTGCTTTCTCCTCGTAGGTCAAATCGTTATCCAACTGAATAGTTTCCAATGGCATTGTGTCTCTCAATGGTATGTTACCCATCTCCGCGTGACATTTCTTTAACTGAGAAACATGGAACACATCATGTACTCCTGACAATCCTTCGGGCAATTCCAACTTGTAGGCCACTTATCCCATACGCTCCAAAACTCGATATGGTCCTACAAATCGTGGTGCTAACTTCCCTTTAACTCCAAAACGCTTTGTTCCCCGAAGTGGAGATACTCGAAGATAAGCCCTATCTCCGACTTCGTAAACTGTCTCCTTTCGTTTGGAATCTGCATAACTCTTCTGTCTGGACTGGGCTACCTTGAGCCTATCGCGAATCAACTTCACCTTCTATTCAGACTCTTTAATCAAGTCAGGACCAAACAACTGGCGGTCTCCAACTTTGCCCCATGACAGCGGTGTCCTGCACCTCCTTTTGTACAATGCTTCGAAAGGGGCCATCTTCAAACTGGTTTGGTAACTGTTGTTGTAAGAGAACTCTGCATATGGCAAATTGTCGTCCCAACTAGATCCGTAATCTAGCGCACAAGCTCTCATCATATCCTCCAAAATATGATTGACTCTCTCGGTCTGTCCATCTGTCTGTGGATGAAAAGTTGTACTGAATTCTAACCTGGTTCCCAAACTTTCATGCAACTGCTTGCAGAACTTTGAGGTAAACTGGGTTCCTCTATCCGATACGATACTCCTTGTAACTCCATGCAGACATACGATCCTGGTCATGTATATCTTTGCCAACTTAGCACTGGTGTAAGTGGTCTTTACTAGGATGAAATGAGCTACTTTCGTCAATCGATCAACTACAACCCAAATCGAGTCATAGCCTGAACGAGTCCTCGGCAATCCCGTGATAAAATCCATGCCTAGCTTATCCCACTTCCATTCGAGTATCGGCAATGGTTGTAACAATCCTGCTGGCTTCTGATGCTCTCCCTTTACTCTCTGACATACATCACAAACTGCTACATACTCCGCTATATCCTTCTTCATTCCGGTCCACCAGAAAATATCCTTCAAATCCAGATACATCTTGGTATTTCCTGGGTGAATTGAATACGGTGAGTCATGTGCCTCTTCCAAAATCAACTTCCTGATCTCCGGGTCATTGGGCACATAAATGCGGTCTTCAAACCATAAGGTGTCATGCTCATCCTCACGAAATCCTTTAGCTTTTCCTTTGCTCAGTTTCTCCTTTATAGCGGCAATCTCTTTGTCAGCTTTCTGAGCTTCCCTGATTTTATCCATCAAGGTTGACTGAATCTCCAATGCTGCTACGTAACCTCTCGGAACTATTTCCAAACATAGATCACGAAGATTTTCGGCTAACTCCCTTGGTATTTCTCCCGTCATTAACGTATTGACATGGCTCTTGCGGCTTAATGTGTCTGCTACTACATTAGCCTTTCCGGGGTGATAATGCGATTTCATATCGTAATCCTTGATAAGCTCCAACCATCTCCTTTGTCTGAGATTCAACTCCTTCTGTGTGAAAATGTACTTCAAACTTTTATGATCCGTGTACACCTCACAATGGTTTCCAATGAGAAAATGTCTCCATGTTTTCAAAGCATGCACTACAGCTGCTAACTCCAAATCATGTGTGGCATAATTTAACTCATGAGGCTTCAGTTGTCTTGAGGCATATGAAACAACTCTCCCTTCCTGCATAAGCACTGCTCCAAGTCCTCGACATGAAGTGTCGCAATACACCTCATAATCTTTGGTCTGGTCTGGCAAGATCAATACTGGTGAGGTAACTAAGCGTTTCTTCAACTCCTGGAAACTAGCCTCACATTCATCTGTCCATATGAACTTGGTATCCTTCTTTAACAACTCAGTCATAGGCTTTGCAATCTTTGAGAATTCTCAATAAATCTCCGGTAGTATCCTGCGAGTCCAAGAAAACTCCGGATCTCTCCAACTGTTGTTGGGGCTTCCCACTTGGTCACGGTTTCAACTTTAGCGGGATCTACTGCTATACCTTCTCCAGATATAACATGTCCGAGGAATCCTACTTCCTTCAACCAAAACTCATATTTGCTGATCTTGGCATATAATTGATGTTCTGTGAGCTTTCCAATTACCAAACGCAAATGCTCCTTATGCTCCTCTTCATTCTTCGAGTAAACCAGGATATCATCAATGAACACTATGAGGAACTTATCCAAAAACTACATAAACACTTTGTTCATCATGTTCATAAAATAGGCAGGTGCGTTAGTCAGACCAAATGACATAACGGTATACTCATACAGCCCATACCTGGTGGTAAAAGCTGTCTTCGGAATATCCTGTTCTCGAATCTTCAACTGGTGGTATCCTGATCGTAGATCGATCTTGGAAAATACCTTAGCTCCTTGCAATCGATCAAACAGATCATTCATCATTGGTAGTGGGTACTTGTTCTTGATCGTTACTTCATTTAATCCTTGATAATCAACAACCATCCTTAACGATCCATCTTTCTTCTCCACCAGAAGTACTGGCGATCCCCAAGGTGAAGAACTTGGGCGAATATATCCTTTATCCAGTAACTCCTTAATCTGCTGCTTAATTTCCACCAAATCCTTTGCTAGCATCCTATATGGTCTCTTGGATATTGGCCCTGTGCCTGGCAATAGCTCAATCAAAAACTCAATATCTCTATCCGGTGGCATGCCTGGCAACTCCTCTGGAAATACATCAGGGAAATTCCTTACCGCTGGTACTTCCTCCTGCACAACTCCTGTTATGCAATTTACTTGAGTCCTCTTTGGCACATGTCGGGATACATACTTGATCCTTCTCCCTTCTGGTGTGGTAAGCCAAATTGACTTACTAGCACACTCAATATTACCTTCATACTTTCATAACCAATCCATGCCTAATATCACATCCAATCCTTGAGTTTCCAATACTATTAGGTCTGAGGGAAAAACATAGTTACCAATCCTTAATGGTAACCGATCACACCATAGACTAGCCACATACTCTGCTCCGGGCGAGGTTAGTAACATGGGTGACCTAAGGGCTTGGGTTGATAGGTTATACTTATCCACAAATCCCCTTGAGATGTAAGAATGCGATGCGCCAGTATCAAAAAGAACGAGTGCAGTAAATGACTTAACCAAAAACTTACCTATTACTGCATCGGGCTGAGCTTCAACCTCCTCCACACTAACGTGGTTCACCTGTCCCCTGTTAAAAGGGTTCGGCTTCTTCCCAGAACTTCCATTGCCATTTTGGCCTTCAGGACATTCATTGGCATAATGTCCAGTCTTCGAACACTTAAAGCAAGTGACTTGGCTCAAGACCTTCTTGGCTGGGGTTGATGGGTTGGTGCGGTTCTGGCCGTTGCTTCCTCCATTGCCATTACCATTCTTGGTGCCATTGTGATTGTGCGAGCTACCTACTCCATGGGTATGCTGAAAATGTCCTCCCGGTCTAGGGGTAAAACGTGGCTTCTGCTGAGCTCCTGAATTGTACTTTCCTTGTCCATACTTCCTCTTACGATTCTCAATTTGCTGCTGCTTCCCTTCAATCATAAGAGCACGATCTACCAACTCCTGGTAGTTGTTGAAGGTTGCTACCATCAACTGCATGCTCAACTCATCATTCAGTCCTTCCAGAAACTTCTCCTACTTAGCTGCATCCATAGCAACGTCATCTGGGGCATAACGTGCTAACTTACTAAATTCCTCCACATACTGGCCAACTGTCCTTCCTCCTTGGTGCAAGTTGAGAAACTCACGCTTCTTCATGGCCATAGCTCCTGCTGAAACGTGTGCAGTACGAAAAGCCTGCTGAAACTGGTCCCATGTGACAGTGTCGACTGGGAAAGTGGCGGTGAAATTCTCCCACCATGATGCTGCGGGTCCTTCTAGCTGATGTGCGGCAAACTTCACCTTCTCTGCATCTGTGCATCCTGCTGTGGTCAACTCCCTAGCTGTCTTGCGGAGCCAATCATCTGCTACTATTGGCTCGGTGCTACTAGAAACACCGGCGGATTCAGCCTAAGAAAACGGGCTAAGTGGTCAACAGGTGGCGGTGGTGGTGGTGGTGGGTTGTTGTTGTTGTTCCCCTGATTCTGATGCTGGACTATCAACTGCAGCTGGATCAACTGGGTGAGCTCCGGTGGGAAGGCAAATCCGGGGTCACGTCTCGGAGGCATCTGAGGGTTTAGAAAAGATGAGATATAAGAATAGAGGGGGTCTAAAGAGAAAACACTACCCATATGCACATGAGGCAAAAGCAAACAACTCACTTCAATCAATCAAACAAGGGCATACAATCGATCTAACTATCGCAAAAGTGCTCGGACTACTATATTTACATGGTGGACTACTACTACTAATGAGGTGGTCTACTAGAAATATTCTACGGTTGTAGACTCCATGATATCTGCTCCAGCTTCATCAACATAGTCATCATTGCTATTATCTGCTTCCAAGTCGGTGCCGTCAATGATGATGTAGTCTTCTGGGCTAATCTCCTGAGGTTCTTCGTCTTCATCTACTGGCGTAGGGTCTCCCATAAATATTCCAATATTCTTGATCAGGTCGTCATTCTTCTCCACCAATACTTCAATTTCCTCTTCATAATCTTCACGTGTAGCCTTGAGTTCTTCCTCCAGTTCCTTGATTCTAGTCTTAGCCTTCTTCAGATCTATCATGTCAGCGCACATCTAGTTCTCCTATCGTCGAATGTGCTGATTTAACTCCTGGATAAAAGCTGCAATTGATCTATCCTTCCTGGTGCTGATCATCTCCCAGTGTTCATCTCGGCGCCCACAAATCTGGTAGATAGTATCCTTGAGATCCTTGCGGTAGACTTCTCCAATGCGTCCCATGGCGATGTGAGCTGCCATGCTCTTTCCTAGACTCCAAGTTGGTGCATCAAAAGAAAACTCTATGGGCTCAGTGACTGGCATGAACGTCCTTCCTGGAACTTGAATCATCCAGCGCTCTTCTTCAGGTAAAGTGGCGTTGTAGGTTCCGGTGAAACTTGGTACTCCTATGTTCAGGTATCTAGTGACTTCCTTCAAGTGTCATCCAAAGGGTGTATCTTCATCCGGTTGTGTGAACTTGTTCCTTGCATCCGCCATCCTAAAGAGTAGAAAAGATGAGAGGTCAGAAGAGAAGAGAGTGAAAAGTGATCTAGGTCTTGTGCTTAGCGGTCATGTTCTACAGTCAGCGTATGCTCTGATACCATCTTTGTAGCGACCAGACCTCAAACAGTCTGATCTCTGTGCTCCGGTGTCATCCCTGGATCAGTAATGCTGACACCACACAGTACTCGGAGGATTTATAGCAGAGTAGCAATCACACACTTATTACATCGAGTGTCTCAATCAAGAACTTATTACAAATAATATGGCTTAAGGCCATCTAATAACGATAACAGCGGAAGGCTTGGAAGATAAGTGAGTCCATCAACTCCAACGGCATCACTGAGTATAGAACCACGACCTAAAAACTCCTTAATCGTCGTCTGAAAAGTCTGCAACATTAACGTTGCAGCCCGAAATGGGTCAGCACATGGAATATGCTGGCAAGGTAACACATAGATAGTAATGGAATGAAACAGCTATACTATATGCATATTTGGCTGGTGGAAAGCTCTATGGTTATAGTTTTGCGTAAAGCGAATTTTTCCCTACTTCAATGGAATAAAATTTAATTACTATCATGGTGGTTGTTAAACATTGAGAATGGTTGACAGCATTCTCAATCCCAATTAAGCATCATCATTAAACATAACCCAACAAAATTAATTTAGAGTAACATGTTGAGATTCACATGAAAATCCAAGTACTAGATACTCAAGATGTCCATAACAGGGGACACGGCTAACCGTGATTAGTTTATTACACTCTGCAGAGGTTTGCGCACTTTTCCCCACAAGACTCGATCGCCTCCGTTTGGTTTCTCGCACTACATGGTGTTTGAGAAGACGGATGACCGAGACATAGTCTTTCAGAAGCGCTAGCACCTTACGATGGGTAGACCGTACCACCTACATCCCCTACATCTGCTAGTCTACCACTATAAGAGTTCACACGACTAAGTCAACTATGCTAGAGCCCATAATAGCTTGTGGCTGCACACGGAAGTTTCTAGTATGAATAGTCTCATGATCCCTTTGAGCCTGGGTGGCGGTCCAAAAGACAACAGGCAAGTCCTGGAATACCCAGGTGCCTCAATCCACCCAGATGTGTGTTTAAGTTCCCTCCTTAGATAAACCATTAATTAACAATCTCACATCTGTCATGGATTTCACTCACCCAATCCACGTCTACTAGCATAGCATGGCATAATAAGCAAACGTAGAAGTAACTCCCAAAGGTTTGATAATAAACAAGTAATAGGTTCTACCTCATCTACTTCCCATCCCACAATTTAATTAGATCCTAATCATGCAATGTGTGAGGATTGATCTAATGCAATAAAACTGGGTAGTAGAAAAGGTATGATCAAAGTGTTACTTGCCTTGCTGATGATCCGGGAAACCTAACGATTCGAAGTAACAGGCGGCGCACTCCGGGTATTCTATCGCAAACAAACAAACAAGCATACAATAAGTACTAATCTAATGCACAGGTAAAACTCAAATAAGAGATCTAACCAGAAGGTTCAACTTAAGAACTCCGGTTGGCAAAAAGAATCAAATCGAACGAAGCAACGAAAGTCAAACGGCGAAAGAAAACAACTTTGTTCTAGTAATCTGGATCTAGGGCAAATTTTACTGTAGAAAAATCTTGTTTAAGTTGGTTAAACGGATAGAGGGTTTCGAGATGAAACTCTAGGTGCTTGAATCGCCTGATTCTGATAAACGAGCGAAAAGTTAAACTAAAACGAAAATCGGATCAGGAATCGCGATCAGAAAAATCACGGATTTAATCCGAGAAAAGGAAAAACGACGAACGCCAAAAAAAGTTCTCTTTTTTTGGCACGGAAAAAGAGACGCGACCAACCTCGGCAGCGAGATTCCGGCGGCGGCGGCAGCTCCGGCGACGCGCGCGGATCGAGGCGGGGCTGATGGGCTGGGGCGGCTCGGGGCGGCGCTATTTAAAGGTTGCCCCCGGGCGGTGTCCCGCTCGGGTACGGCCCGAAGTCGGTTAGTTTTTTTAATTATTCCGCTCGGAAGAAAAAAAAGAAATACTAAACTGACTCCAAAAATTCCGAAATAAATTTTCACGGGCTTCTAAAATCAAGCCGCACAAGGTGAACATTTACTTGGGCCCTAAATAAAATTTTGAAAAACGCACTTTTTTCCTAAATTCAAATAAAACACTGAAAAACTCCGAAATAAAATCTTATTTGATTTTATTTTTAAATCCTCAATATTTCTTTATTTTGGGAAAGTCATTTTATTCCCTCTCTCATATTTTTGTAATAGAAATAATTGACGATAAAATAATTAAAATCAAATGATCCTATTCTCAAAATTTGAGAAAACTCAAATATGAAAATAACGAAATCCCCAACTCTCTCCGTGGGTCATTGAGTAGCATAAATTTCTAGGATCAACCACAATGCAAAATAAAAATATGATATGCATGATGATCTAATGTATAACATTCCAAATTGAAAATTTGGGATGTTACACTGCGCTAGGAATAAGACGTAGCAAGCGACGACGCGGCATGCCGCGGCGTCGCATGCGGAGGCGAGTCTATAACATGACTTGCCCCATTATCTATCCTTTTAGGGGGAAAACCAGCACCGCACCAAGGGAGTAATTGTACTAAAAAATCTTCCTTGTATGGACTTACCCCCATTCTCTATATTTTTAGGCGGAAAACCAGCACCGCACCGAGGGGCATAGTTGTACTGACACATCTTCCTTCTATGTACTTGCCCCCATTATCTATCTTTGGAGGTGTGGGTGCGTGGGGGGAAATAGAATAACCGCATTGCGTCTGTCAAATGAGCGCACTGCCACGTTAGCACGAGACCGAGCCGGGGGGAGGGGGGACCCCCCTCCCCCATCCCGGCGAGGCCGAGCCAGGAACGAGCCATAGCAGGCGACGACGCAGCGTGCCGTGGCGTCGCATGCAGAGGCGAGTCCATAACATGACTTTCCCCATTATCTATCTTTTTAGGGGGTGTGGGTGCTTGGGGGAACAGAATAACCGTACTTTGCCTGTAAAATGAGCGCACTGCCGCGTTAGTGCGAGGCCGAGCCCCCCTCCCCCATCCCGGCGAGCCCGAGCCAGGAACGAACCATAGCAGGCGACGATGTGGCGAGCCACGGCGTCGCATGCGGAGGGGAGTCCGTAACTTGACTTGCCCCATTATCTATATTTTTAGGGGGAAAACAGCACCGCACCGAGGGGCATAGTTGTATTGACACATCTTCCTTGTATGGACTTGCCCCCTATTATCTATCTTTTTAGGTGAAAACCAGCACCGCGCCGAGGGGCATAGTTGTACTGACACGTCTTCCTTGTATGGACTTGCCCCATTATCTATCTTAGGGGGTGTTTGTGCGTGGGGGGACAGAATAACCGCGTTGTGCCTGTCAAGCGAGTGCACTGCCGTGTTAGCAAAATGCTGAGCCGGGGGGAGGGGGTCAATACCCCCCTTCCCCCATCCCGGCAAGGCTGCGCCAGGAACGAGCCGTAGCAGGCGACGACGCGGTGTGCCGCGGCGTCACATGCGGAGGCAAGTCTGTAACATGACTTGCCCCATTATCTATCTTTTTCAAGGAAAACCTAGCACCTGTATCGAGGGGCATAGTTGTAGTGACACATCTCTGTATGGACTTGCACCCATTATCTATCTTAGGGGGTGTGGGTGCGTGGGGGGTGGGGGACTAAATAACTGCACTACGCCTGTCAAACGAGCGCACTACCGAGTTAGCGCGAGGTCGAGCCGTGGGGAGGTGGTCGGGACCCCCTCCCTCATCCCGGCGAAGCCGAGCCAGGAACGAGACGTAGAAGGCAACGACGCGGCGTGCCATGGCATCGCATGCGAAGGCGAGTCTGTAACATGACTTGCCCCATTATCTATCTTTTTAGGGGGTGTGGGTGCGTGGGGGGACAGGATAACCATACTGCGCCTGTCAAACGAGCACACTGCCGCATTTGTGCGAGGCCGAGGCGGGGGAGGGGGGCACCTCCCCCATCCTGGCGAGGCCGAGATAGGAACGAGCTGTAGCAGGCGAAGACGTAGCGTCCCGCGGCATCGCATGCGGAGGCGATTCCATAAGATGAGTTGCCCCATCATCTATGTTTTTAGGGGTAAAACCAGCACTGCGCCAAGGGGCATAGTTGTACTGACACATCTTCCTTGTATGAACTTGCCTCCATTATCTATCTTTTTAGGGGGAAAACCAGCACCGCACCGAGGGGCACAGTGGTACTGACCATCTCTTTTGTTGTATGGATTGATGAACACACGTCGTTGATGACCCACAAGTATAGGGGGTCAATTGTAGCTCTTTTCCATAATTAAGAGTGTCGAACCCAATGAGGAGCAGAAGGAAATGACAAGTAGTTTTCAGTAAGGTAGTGCCTGCAAGTGCTGAAATTGTAAGTAGCGAGTAGTTTGATGGAAAGGTAATTTGTAACGATCAAGTAATGATAATTGTAACCGGTATGCAGCAAGGTAGCCCAATCCTTTTGAGGCAAAGGACATGCCAAAATGGTTTGTTATAATCAGTAAAGCGTTCTTGAGGGTACACGGGAATTTCATCTAGTCACTTTCATTATATTGGTTTGAGTTGTGTTCGCTACTTTGATAATTTGATGTGTGGATGGACCGGTGCTTAGGTGTTGT
>NC_041390.1:272062808-272116372 GCF_002162155.2 Triticum dicoccoides | reverse complement strand
AAAGTATTAATAATAAATTCTAACCATAGCATTAAACTCTAGGATCCAATCGGTCCCTGCTACCTCTTGAGCATCCGTTGGTTTTCCCTTGAAGAGGAAAGGGTGATGCAGCAAAGTAGCGTAAGTATTTTCCTCACTTTTGAGAACCAAGGTATCAATCCAGTAGGAGACTACACGCAAGTTGCCTATTACCTGCACAAACAAACAAGAACCTCGCAAACAACGCGATAAAGGGGTTGTCAATCCCTTCACAGACACTTACGAAAGTAAGATCTGATAAAGATAATAAGATAAATATTTTTGGTATTTTTGATGTATAGATGGAAAAGTAAAGATTACAAAATAAAATAAATATAAACTAGAATTCTAGATCGGAAACTTATATGATGTAAAGTAAACCCGGGGGCCATAGGTTTCACTAGTGGCTTCTCTCAATATAGCATATAATACGGTGGGTGAAAAAATTACTGTCGAGCAATTGATAGAAAAAGCATAGTTATGATGATATCTAGGCATGATCATGAACATAGGCATCACGTCCGTATCAAGTAGACCGAAATGATTCTGCATCTACTACTGTTACTCCACACATCGACCACTATCCAGCATGCATCTAGAGCATTAAGTTCGTAAGAACAGAGTAACGCATTAGGCAAGATGACATGATGTAGAGTGATAAACTCAAGTAATATAG
The DNA here is from genome assembly GCF_002162155.2 of Triticum dicoccoides. Classification (NCBI taxonomy): domain Eukaryota; kingdom Viridiplantae; phylum Streptophyta; class Magnoliopsida; order Poales; family Poaceae; genus Triticum; species Triticum dicoccoides. The sequence goes on along the minus strand of NC_041390.1, from coordinate 272,115,678 downwards.
TATAAACCCCATCTTTTTATCCTCGATGGCAACAATACAATACGTGTCGGTTCCCTTTCTGTCACTAGGATCGAGCACCACAAGATTGAACCCAATGCTAAGCACTTCTCCCATTGCAAGAAAGATCACTCTAGTAGGCCAAACTAAACCGAAAATTCGAAGAAACTTGCGAAGATATCAAATCATCCATATAAGAATTCAAAGAGGAATCAAATATTGTTCATAGGTAATCCTAATCATAAACCCACAATTCATCGGATCTCGGCAAACACTCGCAAAAAGAATTACATCGAATAGATCTCCAAGAACATCGAGGAGAACTTTTATTGAGAACCAAAGATAGAAAAGAAGCCATCTAGCTAATAACTATGGACCCGAAGGTTGTTGATGTAGAAGCCCTCCGTGATCGAATCCCCCTCCGGCATATCATTGAAAAAGGTCCCCAGATGGGATCTCACGGGTACAGAAGGTTGCGGCAGTGGAAAAGTGGTTTCGTGGCTCCCCTGGATGTTTTCAGGGTATAAGAGTATATATAGGCGAAAGAAGTAGGTCGGTGGAGCTACGAGGGGCCCACGAGGATGGGGGCGCGCCTACCCCCCTAGGCGCGCCGCCCTTCCTCATGGCCACCTCGTTGCTTCCTTGACCTCCACTCCAAGTCTCCTGGATTGCGTTTGTTCCAAAAAAGATCCCCGCGAAGGTTTCGTCCCATTTGGATTCTGTTTGATATTCCTTTTCTGTGAAACACTGAAATAAGCAAAAAACAACAATTTACACTAGGCCTTCGGTTAAAAGGTTAGTCCCAAAAGTAATATAAAAGTGCATATTAAAGCCCATTAAACATCCAAAACAGATAATATAATAGCATGGAACAATCAAAAATTATAGATACGTTGGAGACGTATCAAGTATCCCCAAGCTTAAGTCCTGCTCGTCCTTGAGTAGGTAAGTGATAAAAACATAATTTTTGATGTGGAATGCTTCCTAACATAATTTTCAATGTTTAATATTCAGATCTGAAAGATTCAAGACAAATGTTTAATATTGACATAAAAACAATAATACTTCAAACATACTAACCAAGCAATTATGTCTTCTCAAAATTACATGGCCAAAGAAAGCTATCCCTACAAAATCATATAGTCTGGCTATGATCTATGTTAATCACACAAAATATTTAAATCATGCACAACTCCGATGACAAGCCAAGCAATTGTTTCATACTTCTGATGTTCTCAAACTTTTAATACATGAGCGTGAGCCATGGACATAGCACTATAGGTGGAATAGAATGGTGGTTGTGGAGAAGACAAAATGGAGAAGATAATCTCACATCAACTAGGCGTATCAACGGGCTATGGAGATGCCCATCAATAGATATTAATGTGAGTGAGTAAGGATTGCCATGCAACGGATGTACTAGAGCTATAAGTGTATGAAAGCTCAGCAAAAGAAACTAAGTGAGTGTGCATCCAACTTGCTTGCTCACGAAGTCCTAGGGCATTTTGAGGAAGCCCATCACTGGAATATACAAGCCAAGTTCTATAATGAAAAATTCCCACTATTATATGGAAGTGACAACATAAGAGACTCTCTATCATGAAGATCATTGAGAGAGTCCTGGATTAGGGGGTCTCCGGACAGCCGGACTATCTCCATTGGCCGGACTTAGACTATGAAGATACAAGATTGAAGACTTTGTCTCGTGTCCGGATGGGACTCTACTTGGCGTGGAAGGCAAGCTAGGCAATACGGATATGGATATCTCCTCCTTTGTAACCGACCTTGTGTAACCCTAACCCTCTCCGGTGTCTATATAAACCGAGGGGTTTTAGTCCGTAGGACAACAACCATAACATACAATCATACCATAGGCTAGCTTCTAGGGTTTAGCCTCTCTGATCTCGTGGTAGATCTACTCTTGTACTACCCATATCATCAATATTAATCAAGCAGGACGTAGGGTTTTACCTCCATCAAGAGGGCCCGAACCTGGGTAAAACATCGTGTTCCCTGCCTCCTGTTACCATCCGACCTAGATGCACAGTTCGGGACCCCCTACCCGAGATCCACCGGTTTTGACACCGACATTGGTGCTTTCATTGAGAGTTCCTCTGTGTTGTCGCCGTTAGGCTTGATGGCTCCTACCATCATCGATAGCGATGCGGTCCAGGGTGAGACTTTTCTCCCCGGACAGATCTTTGTATTCGGCGGCTTTGCGCTGCGGGCTAATTCGCTTGGCCATCTGGAGCAGATTGAAAGCTACGCCCCTGGCCATCAGGTTAGATTTGGAAGTTTGAACTACACGGCCGACATCCGCGGAGACTTGATCTTCGACGGATTCAAGCCGCAGCCGAGCGCGCCGCACTGTCGCGATGGGTATGACCTAGCTCTGCCGCCGAATAGTACCCCAGAGGCTAGGCCCGCATCAGATCTGACCCTTAGCTCGGAGCCAACTGTGCTAGTCGAGGACGGGTGGTTGGACATCGCCTCAGGGGCTGCAGTCTCAACGGCGATCGAGCCGAACACCAGCCTAAACCTCTACGCAGCCCGTAACTCCAAGGAGCCGGACTCTTTTCCGGACTCCTAACCATCCGCGCCCTTGCCAATCGAATCTGATTGGGCGCCGATCATGGAATTCACTGCTGCGGATATCTTTCTGCACTCGCCCCTTGGTGACATTTTGAATTCATTAAGGTCTCTTTCTTTGTCAGGAGAGCCCTGGCAGGATTATGGTCAGCAGGATTGGGATGCGGACGACGAAGAAATTCAACGTCCACCCACCACCCACTTGGTAGCCACTGTTGATGATTTAACCGACATGCTCGACTTCGACTCTGAAAACATCGACAGTATGGACGACGATGCAGGAGACGAACCTGAACCAGCGCCTATAGGGCACTGGAAAGCCACCCCATCATATGACGTATAAATGGTGGACACACCAAAAGACGACGACGAGGAACGGAAGGACGCACCGAAGGCTTGTCCCCTCGAGAAGCAGTCAAAGCGGCGGCGTAAGCGCCACCCCAAACCCCGCCTCGGTAGAAACAACGATCATACAGACCCAGCGCTAGAGCAGGGCAAGGCATTGCCAGACCACGACAACACGGAGAATCAAACCGAACAAACCAATTCTGTCAAAGATAATAGTCCGGACGACATAACACCGGACAGACACCCGGAGCAGCAGAATGCCCGTCAATGGCTTGTTGCCACCGCGAGGACTCTGAAAAAGCAGAAGCAAAGGCTCAAGGCTGCGTAGGACACACTCCAAATCAGATGGAGTAAAGTACTCAACACAGCAGTGAAGTACGGCGGCAATCGCCCCACCAAGAGCTACCCAAAGCGGAAGTTGCTACCTGAATTCGATGAGGAGGCCGTAGGCCCCCCACAACCAAAAATTAAAACAGCCATCTGCCGGATAGGCGACTTCACGGCCAACATAAAGCGGCGAGCAATGCCGCATAAGCCAAAACGCGGTTTACGCGAGGGCTCGGATCAAAAGGACGGCGAAACCAGATCCATCTATGGACCACGCAAGCGTGCTCTAGCATACGATGCAACACAACAAACATCCGAACAACGCGGTACACCCAGATACAGGGGTGCCTCACACCCCCTATGTTTCACCGATGAGGTGCTGGACCATGAATTTCCAGACGGATTCAAACATGTAAACATAGAGGCATACGACGGAACAACAGACCCTAGGGTCTGGATTGAGGACTATATCCTCCATATCCATATGGCTCGGGGAGATGATCTCCACGCCATAAAGTATTTACCCCTCAAACTCAAAGGGCCAGCTCGGCACTGGCTTAAAGGCCTCCCCGAAAACTCCATTGGAAGCAGGGAAGAGCTCGAAGACGCTTTTCGGGCAAATTTTGAAGGGACTTATGTCCGACCTCCAGACGCGGATGATTTGAGTCATATAACTCAACAGCCCGGAGAGTTAGCCCGAAAACTTTGGAACATGTTTCTTACTAAAAAGAAGCAAATTCTTGACTGTCCGGACGCCGAAGCCTTGGCAGCTTTGAAGCATAGCGTCCGTGACGAATGGCTTGCCAGACACCTCGGCCAAGAAAAGCCGAGAACAATGGCAGCATTAACATGCCTCATGACCCGCTTCTGCGCGGGTGAGGACAGCTGGCTAGCCAGATGCAGCACCAGCGACCCCAGTACATCTGAAGTTAGAGGTGGAAACGGGAAATCACGGCGCAACAGCAATAACAAACGCCGGAATAAAGAAGACAACACGAAGAGCACGACAGTAAACGCCGGGTTTAAAAGCTCTCGGCCAGGTCAGCAAAAGCCGCCCTCTAAAGGCACCAGAGACGAACTTTCCAGCTTAAACAAAATTCTGGACAAAATATGTCAGATCCATAGCACCCTTGCTAAACCCGCTAATCATACCCACAGAGAATGTTGGGTCTTCAAGCAGTCCGGCAAGCTCAACGCCGTACACAGGGGGGAAGATACACCAAGCGAAGACGAGGATGAGCCTCTCAAGCAAGACACTGGGGAACAAAAGAAATTTCCACCAGAAGTCAAAATAGTAAACGTGTTACACGTGATCAAGGGGAGAAACAAAATGGCACTCCCAGAAAATTATGCCCAAGGGCCTATCATCGCGGAGTCCTGCCACTGGTCGTCTCAACCGATCACTTTCGACCATCGTGATTACTCAGCAAGTATCCGGCGTGCAGGATGGGCTACCCTGGTATTAGACCCAATAATTGATGGGTACCACTTCACACGAGTCCTGATGGATGGTGGTAGCAGTTTAAACCTGATATACCAGGACACAATCTGCGAAATGGGGATAGACCCAACAAAAATTTGCCAAAGCAATAATACCTTTAAAGGAGTAACGCCATGCCCAGGGGATCATTGCACGGGCTCCCTGCTACTAAAGTTTATATTCAGCTTCCCCGATAACTTCCGTAGCAAACATTTAACCTTGCACATCGCTCCGTTCCAAAGTGGCTATCAAGCACTACTCGGACGCGAAGCTTTCGTTCGCTTTAATGCAATACCGCACTACGCTTCCCTCACACTCAAGATGCCCGGCCCACATGGCATCATTACAGTGAACGGAAGTATTAAGCGATCTTTGCGCGACGAAGAGAGTGCGACTGCCTTGGCAGCCGCACACTAAAAACGGCCCGACCAACTAAAGCATTTATTAGGTCGTCAAGACCTCGGACACGGCTAAACGAGTCTGGCACAGCTATATGTAATTCATACCGGATCAATGGCCACACCCCTATTACAAATACAAGGGGCTCAACGCGCGCAGACAAGTGGCAATTTTTACTCATCTCGAATTATACATGGTTTATTTAAAAACTATCTTTTTGCACGACAACTTTTTCACCTAAGTTCCTCTCTTTTACAGATGATCATCGTGATACACCCGTCCATGATACGACACAACGAAGACACAGGCGGAGATGTGCAGCAGGGACCCGCTCCAAGGATTCTTTTTAGATTAAGACCCTGCGTAAACCTTTTTTACTGTCTCTTGTTGATACACATCCACCGAATTCTCAGCACAATTGAGAAGGATGTTGACGTCTTGGCATGTGGCCACGTTAGAATAATGCACGTACCTGGACACAAGGGGCTTCTTACAAAGGGCACTATTTAGGCCCGGTTTATACCATAAAGACCGAATACCTTAGGGAGTGTTCGGTGTCGCGAGTTTGGCCTTATATGCATCAGCTCCGAATCATTGTCTTTGGTCAAATGTTGGGTTTGCTTGGCTCCTGTGTTTTGGTGCCTTACGTTTCGCTTTACGGGCTAAGGCAGCACTAGGAGAACTACTGCGATTGTGCCCTGGTTCATCCGGACGAGCACCTCAGTAGAGAAAGCCGAAAACTGACTGTCATGATATAGCGTGAGACTGGTCAACCACTCGATGACCTATAGGGATGTTAGAATTCCTCCGCCTTAACGAAGGGCCATTTCCCGGCCAGGCATGTACGCACCACGAGATCGGGAGAGTGCGGAGCCACCAGGGGCTATCTAGTAGCTCCACTGTCAAACTGCTATGGCTAAGTGAAAGTGTTAAAGCATTATAGTCCGGTTGCCTCGTTCACTGCGCTATCACCTCCTTAATAGGACCAAGACGTTGGGTAAAGTGTGAACAACGTTTTTTGTGAGCACCTCCACATTATATGCGTGGGGGCTGAAGCCGACGACTGCAATCTTTTAGGTTATACACATGTATACATAAACGGCCGCATAGGAGGCATCATATTACTTTCGGGCAAAAGTATAAACACAGCCTTATAAAATTTCATAAAAACATTGTGTTTACAATGGGAATACATGTCACTCAAACATAATATTCTTTGAGCACTGGGCCTCTATCAAACGAGCACCCTCGAGAACATCCTCGAAATAGTGCTCGGCAGCCACTCGGCCTATGGCCGAACCCTGCGCCGCAACAACAGTAGCATCCATCTCCGCCCAGTATGCTTTAACACGGGCAAGGGCCATCCGCGAGCCTTCTATGCACGCCGACCTCTTCATCGCATCAATGCGCGGCACCGCACCAAGGATCTGCTGCACTAAGCTGAAATAGTTGTTCAGCTTTGGCTCTTTCGGCCATAACTGATCCACAACAGACCTCATGGCGAGTCCGGACAACCTATTTAGTTCGGCCCATTCGCCTAGCTGGTCAGTCAATGAAGGCAGACGCTCTAGAACGTTGAATTGCAACGAGAACAGCTTGTCCACTTCATGATTTGTTTGACCCTGGAAGTACTTGGCCGCATCGGCAGCGCTCGCCGCCAAGTCCATATACGCATCTGCCGAACTCCACATCCGAACCAGAGGGGCATACCGTGGATCTCCGAACTTCCTCCGCGGCATGAAGGGCTTCCCAGCCACTATATCCCCGACCTCCCGCAGCTCCTCCTTCTTTGCTCTCATAGTAGAGCGGGTGTCTTTGTCCACCATCGTGACCTTCTCAAGGACCGTTGCCTTCGCCCGATTTTCTTTTTCAAGGACCTGGCAACGGTCGGCAGTGTCTTTTAATTCTATGGCCATCCTGGCCATTTTCTCTTGGCTCTCGCAATGTGGGGCCTTCTCGGCTTTCAACTCTTCGGCCGCCTTCAAAGCAGCCGCATTGCTAATCCTCGCTTGTTCTTGGCTCGGGCAAGCTCTGCCTGCAAGGCGTCCACGGTGGCAGCTCCATCTGCAGTCACAACATATTAAAGATACTAGCATCATGCTGCTCTTACTATGTGGCGTTCACCAGATAATAACACTTACCCTGTGCCTCGTCAAGCCTCTTGTTAACAAGCTCGATGTCGGCGTCTGCCGCATCCAGTTGCCGTTTTAATTTGGCAAACTCACTAGTTCGGCTAGCCACCGGAGCTTCCACCGCCTTCACATAAAGGCAGTCCGGTTATTGCCTGGGACTATGACCCTCTGTTCCCCGCTGTTCTCGACGACAAATAGAGTCTTAGGGGCTACTATCTACACAGGGCACACCTAACATGTGCAGTACTATCACGTATTATCCCACGTACCTCAAAGCCTGTCAGTAGACTCATAAAGGCTTCATGTAATCCGCGTTCGGCGGACGAAATTCACTCCATCACCGTACCCATCAGCGTACGGTGTTCTTCTGAGACGGCCGCTCGCCCCACCAACTCCCTCAAAACGTCCGACCGCTTACCAGACGGTGCCGGACTCTTTTGTCTGCTCTCTTCGGGAGCCGGACGCTGGGGACTTCGGGGGTCTATGGGATTATCTTCTGGACTCACCGGATCCGGAGAGGCCCTCGGTGACGACACTTCGGGGTCGCCCGCTTCTTGAGCGGAGGAGTCTGGGGGAGGCGTTTCGCTCTCCATCATCTCTGGAGGAAAATCCCCCGAAGACGAGCTCAGCTGAGAGGGGCTAAGGCCCGAACTGCAAGATATATGTGGTGGTTATTTTCTCAGAGAAAATATAGCATACCTTTACTATTAAAGTATTTTGGATCACTGAATGACTCGTTGGAGGGCTGATCCCCCCGCGGACTTTGTGCGGCAAAAGCACCCCCCGAGGCAGGACCCTCTGTGGGAGACTTCGTCTCCTGTTTGGAGGCCTCGGCTTCCGGATCTTCGGAAGCTGTCCTTTTCCTCCCCCGGTCATCCTCCTTCATGGAGGCGCTCATTCCCTCGGTTGGAACTAGCAGCGATGGGGGCCCACGTCCGCCCGTATTATCCCCGTGTATCTTCCTTAGAAGGTTCCGGGCAAGGTGCGAGCTCGAGCATATTTTCCAACACCGGATTTTCCAAACCTTCAGGGAGGGGGGCCAAACACCGAATCATCTTCGCTTTTGTTAGCCAGTCCTGGTCAAAGAACGAACTCTCAAGAATAACTTTGTGATGAATAAAAGACAGTGTGTTCGACTCGAGGATTTCTTACTTGTTTGACGGCGCGGTTACTGCTCAGGCCCACGTCCTCGGTAGTATCCGGACACTCTATTTGAGGTCCAAAGAATAACTTGTACATCTCCTCATGCGTCAGGCGGAGGAAACTTTGAATGGCACGCGGTCCTTCTGGGTTGAACTCCCACAAGCGAAGGGTCCAGCGTTTGCAAGGCTGGACTTGCCGAACCAGCATAACTTGTATTACCGCAACCAAATTAAAATCTCCCTCGAAGAGATCTCGGATGCGGCTTTGCAGTATAGGCACGTCCTTGGCTGGACCCCAGCTCAGACCTCTGCTAATCCATGACATCAGTTGTGGTAGGTCGCCCGAGCGGAAAGCAGGGGCAGCCGTCCACTTGGCACTTCTGGGAGCTGTGACGTAAAACCACTCTCGCTGCCATAATTCGGACACCTCTGGAAAGGAACCATTCAGCCATGGAGCTCCTGCCATCTTGCCTATTGATGCACCTCCGCACGATGCATGTTGCCACTCGATCACCTTTGGCTTCACTTCAAAGGTCTTGAGCCACAAGCTGAAGTGAGGGGTAATGCGGAGGAAGGCCTCACACACGACGATAAATGTCGAGATGTGGAGAAAGGAGTCCGGAGCTAGATCATGGAAATCTAGCCCGTAATAGAACATCAAACCCCGGACGAAGGGATCCAGAGTAAGGCCTAGACCTCGGAGGAAGTGGGAGACGAACACGACATTCTCGTTGGGTTCGGGAGTAGGGACGATCTGCCCTCGAGCAGGCAGCCGATGCGAAACCTCGGCGGTCAGGTATCTGGCGTCCCTCAACTTCTTAATGTCCTCTTCCATAAGGAGGAGGGCATCCATTGGCCTTGAAGGCTAGATCCGAACATGATTGAAGATCCGAAGCACCTAACCTGGGCTTTGGGTGTTAGAACTCGAGGCGAGGGAAGGGTTCGATTGAGCACGAGAGGGAAAAAGCAAAAACCTTGTCCCTTTATAAAGAGGGTGAATATCAAGCGTCCTCTCCATAGCCATTTAGGACTTGCCTATAATCTAGGAGTCCTAGACACGGTTGGGTTACCCACGCGCTGTATTGATGAGAATCCCATAATAAGGGGGCACGATCTCTGCTTTGACAAGACGTGTCGAAAAACTGCCTCGCGTTATGGGCGGGGCTGGTTAAAAGAAATGGTTGAATAATCACCGGGCCATGACGTAACATCATGATACCAAAACAAGCCAGCAAATTAGATCTGCGAAAAAATTATTCTCTCTACGGTGGAATGTGGAGCTTATTTTGCAGGGTCGGACACTATCCTCGTATTCAAATTCTTCTGTGATGTATTCGGAAAAGGAACCCGCCTTGCAATGTCGAAGACAATACTGCGGGCCGGACTCATCGTCATTGAAGCCTGGTTCAGGGGCTACTAAGGGAGTCCTGGATTAGGGGGTCTCCGGACAGCCGGACTATCTCCATTGGCCGGACTGTTAGACTATGAAGATACAGGATTAAAGACTTCGTCTTGTGTCCGGATGGGACTCTACTTGGCGTGGAAGGCAAGCTAGGCAATACGGATATGGATATCTCCTCCTTTGTAACCGACCTTGTGTAACCCTAACCCTCTCTGGTGTCTATATAAACCAAGGGGTTTTAGTCCGTAGGACAACAACCATAACATACAATCATACCATAGGCTAGACTCTAGGGTTTAGCCTCTCTGATCTCATGGTAGATCTACTCTTGTACTACCCATATCATCAATATTAATCAAGCAGGATGTAGGGTTTTACCTCCATCAAGAGGGCCCGAACCTGGGTAAAACATTGTGTTCCCTGCCTCCTGTTACCATCCGGCCTAGACGCACAGTTCGGGACCCCCTACCCGAGATCCGCCGATTTTGACACCGACAATCATGGTGCTACATTGAAGCACAAGTGTGGAAAAAGGATAGTAGCATTGCCCCTTCTCTCTTTTCTCTCATTTTTATGGTCTCTTTTTTTATTTATTTTTCAACCGGAGTCTTCATCCCGACTTGTGGGGGAATCATAGTCTCCATCATCCTTTCCTCACTAGGACAATGCTCTAATAATGATGATCATCACACTTTTATTTACTTAAAACTCAAGAATTACAACTCGATACTTAGAACAATATATGACTCTATGTGAATGCCTCCGGTGGTGTACTGGGATGTGCAATGAATCAAGAGTGACATGTATGAAAAATTATGAATGGTGGCTTTGCCACAAATACGATGTCAACTACATGATCATGCAGAGCAATATGACAATGATGAAGCGTGTCATAATAAACAGAACGGTGGAAAGTTGCATGGCAATATATCTTGGAATGGCTATGGGAATGCCATAATAGTTAGGTATGGTGGCTATTTTGAGGAAGGTATATGGTGGGTTTATGGTACCGGCAAAAGTTGTGCGGTACTAGAGAGGCTTGCAATGGTGAAAGGGTGAGAGTGCGTATAATCCACGAACTCAACATTAGTCATAAAGAACTCACATACTTATTGAAAAAATCTATTAGTTATCGAAACAAAGTACTACACACATGCTCCTAGGGTATAGATTAGTAGGAAAGGACCATCGCTCGTCCCCGACCGCCACACATAAGGAAGACAACCAATAAATAAATCATGCTCCGACTTCATCACATAACGGTTCACCATACGTGCATGCTACGGGAATCACAAACTTTAACACAAGTATCTCTCAAATTCACAACTAATCAACTAGCATGACTCTAATATTACCATCTTCATATCTCAAAACAATCATCAAGTATCAAACTTCTCATAGTATTCAATACACTTTATATGAAAGTTTTTATTATACCCATCTTGGATGCCTACCATATTAGGACTAATTTTATAGCCAAAGAAAATTACCATGCTGTTCTAAAAGACTCTCAAAATAATATAAGTGAAGCATGAGAGATCAATAATTTCTAACAAATAAAACCACCACCGTGCTCTAAAAAGATATAAGTGAAGCACTAGAGCAAAATTATCTAACTCAAAAGATATAAGTGAAGCACATGTGTGTCTCGCCCAAAAGGTGTGTACAGAAAGGATGATTGTGGTAAACTAAAAAGCAAAGACTCAAATCATACATGATGCTCCACGAAAAACACATATCATGTGGTGAATAAAAATATAGCCTCAAGTAAAGTTACCGATAGACGAAGTCGAAAGAGGGGATGCCTTCCGGGGCATCCCCAAGCTTAGGCTTTTGATTGTCATTGAATTTTACCTTGGGTCCCTTGGGCATCCCCAAGCTTAGGCTCTTGGCACTCCTTGTTCCAAAATCCATCAAAACTTTACCCAAAAACTTGAAAACTTCACAACACAAAACTCAACAGAAAATCTCATGAGCTCCGTTAGTATAAGAAAACAAACCACCACTTTAAGGTACTGTAATGAACTTATTCTTTATTTATATTGGTGTTAAACCTACTTTATTCCAACTTCTCTATGGTTCGTACCCTCCCCCCCTGATACTAGCCATAGATTCATCAAAATAAGCAAACAACACATGAAAAACAGACTCTGTCAAAAACCGAACAGTCTGTAGCAATCTGTAGGTTTCGAATACTTTTGTAACTCCAAAAATCCTGAGAAATTAGGACATACTAAATAATTTGTATATTGATCTACTACAGTTGGAATTGGTATTTTATCGGTCTCTGGTGGAAAACGAAAATTATTCTCGTGAGCGCATACTTTCTGTTTTGTTCAGCAAGATCAAATAACAATCACGCAAGGAGATCCTAAAGGCTTTACTTGTCAGAAACACTAATTAAAACATAAAAACACAATCATAATAGATGATTTATTTATTACTAAACAGGAACAAAAAGCAAGGAACAAAAGTAAAATTGGGTTGCCTCCCAACAAGCGCTATCGTTTAACGCCCCCAGCTAGGCATAAAAACAAGAATAGATCTAGGTGTTGCCATCTTTGGTGTTGGGAAAGAAAAGAGAACATTTCTTATCTAGCATTTATCTTTCTATTTTGGGAAAGCACATGGCCATTAATGGTGGAAGAAAGATTAAGCACGCTACGGAAATTTGCATCTAAGCTAGTCTTCATCTCTTTCATAATTTCATTTTGATAAAAGCACAAAAGAGAGGTGGATTCAACCTTCTCATTCATGGGGTGCCCAAATATAGTTTTCATCTTTTCATAGGTATCTATGGCATCCCCCTCAAGAAAACCTTCTTCAAAGATATAATCTAAAACCTGCTTGAACGAAGAGGGTAAGCCACATAAAAGCTTTTTAGGTATATCTCAATTTGATATTGGGGTACATAACTGGCTCGGATCCTTAATAGCCTATCCCAAGCATCTTTCAAAGACTCATCAAATAAATAATGAAAAATCCCGGGATCATCTTCATCGAAATTATTCAAACTCTCATTGATAACCCCGGTAGGTCTTTCCATAGCATCATTGTTTATGAGCTCAGAGAGGACATAGGGACTATCCAAAGTGCTAAAACCCGGGAGAGAAACCTTACCCCTTTTTGATTCGGACATAGTGAAAGAAAGGCAAACGGGAAAGAGGCGAGGAAAAGGGCGAACGGAAAAGAGGTGAATTAAATGGCAAGGGTGAAGTGGGGGAGAGGAAAAAGAGAGGCAAATGGCAAATAGTGTAATGCGAGGGATAAGTGTTTGTGATCGGTACTTGGTATGTCTTGACTTGGCGTAGATCTCCCCGACAACGGCGCCATAAATCACTAGTTGATGGGAGATCAAATTTTGACTTGTCTTGGTGCAAATCTCCCCAGCAACGGCGCCACAAATCCTTCTTGCTACCACTTGAGCATGCGTTGGTTTTCCCTTGAAGAGGAAAGGGTGATGTAGCAAAGTAGCGTAAGTATTTCCCTCAGTTTTTGAGAACTAAGGTATCAATCCAGTAGGAGACTACACGCAAGTCACCTAGTACCTGCACAATCAAACAAGAAACTCGCAACCAACGCGATAAAGGGGTTGTCAATCCCTTCACAATTACTTACGAAAGTGAGATTTGATAAAGATAATAAGATAATTTTTTTTGTATTTTTGTTGTATAGATGGAAAGTAAAGATTGCAAAATAAAATAAATAGTAAACTAGAATTGTAGATCGGAAACTTATATGATGTAAAGTAAACCCGGGGGCCATTGGTTTCACTAGTGGCTTCTCTCAAGATAGCATATATTACGGTGGGTGAACAAATTACTGCCGAGAAATTGATAGAAAAGCGCATAGTTATGATGATATCTAGGCATGATCATGAACATAGGCATCACGTCCGTATCAAGTAGACTGAAACGATTCTGCATCTACTACTATTACTCCACACATCGACCACTATCCAGCATGCATCTAGAGTATTAAGTTCATAAGAATAGAGTAACGCGTTAGGCAAGATGACATGATGTAGAGAGATAAACTCAAGCAATATCATATAAACCCCATCTTTTTATCCTTGATGGCAACAATACAATACATGTCGGTTCCCTTTCTATCACTAGGATCGAGCACCACAAGATTGAACCCAAAGCTAAGCATTTCTCCCATTGCAAGAAAGATCAATCTAGTAGGCCAAACTAAACCGAAAATTCAAAGAGACTTGCAAAGATATCAAATAATGCATATAAGAATTCAAAGAAGAATCAAATATTGTTCATAGATAATCTTGATCATAAACCCACAATTCATCGGATCTCGACAAACACACCGCAAAAAGAATTGCATCGAATAGATCTCCAAGAACATCGAGGCAAACTTTGTATTGAGAACAAAAGAGAGAAAAGAATCCATCTAGCTAATAACTATGGACCTGAAGGTCTATGGTAAACTACTCATACATCATTGGAGAGGCTATGGTGTTGATGTACAAGCCCTCCATGATCGAATCCCCCTCCGGAAGGTCGTCAGAAAAGGTCCCCAGATGGGATCTCACGGGTACAGAAGGTTGCGGCGGTGGAAAACTGGTTTCGTGGCTCCCCTAGATGTTTTCAGGGTATAAGAGTGTATATATAGGCGAAAGAAGTAGGTCGGTGGAGCTACGAGGGGCCCACGAGTGTGGGGAGCGCGCCTACCCCCCTGGGTGTGCCGCCCTACCTCGTGGCCACCTCGTTGCTTCCTTGACCTCCACTCCAAGTCTCCTGGATTGCGTTTGTTCCAAAAAGATACTCTCGAAGGTTTCGTTCCATTTGGATTCCGTTTGATATTCCTTTTCTATGAAACACTGAAATAGGCAAAAAAAATGGCAATATGCACCGGGCCTTCGGTTAATAGGTTAGTCCAAAAAATAATATAAAAGTGCATATTAAAGCCCTTTAAACATCCAAAATAGATAATATAATAGCATGGAACAATAAAAAATTATAGATACGTTGGAGACGTATCAGTCCCTTATGGAATAGTGCATAAACTGGGGTTTAAGTTTCTGTCACTCTCGCAACCCACTATCTATTTACTACTCCACAATGCATTCCCTTAGGCCCATATAGAGTGAAGTGTCATGTAGTCGATGTTCACATGACACCACTAAGGGAATCACAACATACATACTATCAAAATATCGAACACATATCAAGTTCACATGATTACTTGCAACATGATTTATCCTGTGACCTCAAGAACAAAGGTAACTACTCACAAACAAAAAAATGCTCATGACTAGAGGGGTATAAATATGCATAATGGATCTGAACATATAATCTTCCACCAAATAACCATATAGTAATCAACTACAAGATGTAATCAACACTACTAGTCACCCCCTAGCAACAATCTATAGTTCCGGTAACAAGATTGAATATAAGAGATGAACTATGTTTTGAGATAAGATGGTGTTGGTGAAGATGTTGCTGGAGATTTCCCTCCCCAAGATGGGAGAGTTGTTGTTGATGATGATGACGATGATTTCCCCCTCCGGGAGGGAAGTTCCCCCGGCAGAATTGCTCCGCCGGAGGGCAAAAGTGCCCCTGCCCAAGTTCCACCTCAAGGCGGCAACGCTCCATCCCAAAAGTATTATTGTGATTTTTTCTAGGTCAAAACCACTTATATACCAGAAGATGGGCACCAGAGGTGGGCTGAGGAGGCCACAACCCACCGGGGTGCGCTAGGGGGGCCTGGCGCGCCCAGCTGGGTTGTTTCCACCTAGTGTCCCCCCTCTGGTAGTACTTATTGGCTCCAATATTTATTATATATTCCATAAAAAATCTCCATAAAGTTTCAGCCATTTGGAGTTGTGCAGAATAGGTGGCCTAATGTAGCTTTTCCTGGTCCAGATTTCCAGCTACTGTAATTCTCCCTCACGGTGTGTTCCTTGCAAATTATGAGAAAAAAAGGCATTAGAATTACTCAAAAAGCATTATTATGGATAAAAACATTGTAAATAACAGTAAGAAAACATGATGCTAAATGGATGTATCAACTCCCCCAAGCTTAGACCTCGCTTTTCCTCAAGCGAAAACCGAAATCGAGAAACATGTCCGCATGCTTTGAGAGAGAGAGGTGTCGATAAAAACAAAATATGGACATAGAAGCATCATGTTGATTATTATAACAACAACAAGATTAAACAACGCACTTTTATCATAGAACTTTCATCATATACTTCCTATGAATAAGTAATAGTTCATCACACAATCGAAGTATAAAGCAAAAACTTTATTAGAAACCAACAAACTATGTTCTCAGTCAACTTTGCAACTACAATTCATCATCTTTTCAGGAAGAGTCACATGTAGGAGCCTTTAAATCAAGTCCACATACTCAACCATCATATAGTCTTCTATGATTGCTAACACTCACCTTGTACCCATGAACAAAACATTTCAATCGGACACATAGGAAGATAGGGGCTTATAATTTTGCCTACCAACATGCTCACCTTAAGGGTGATGTCAACAATAATAACTCATGCTTCTATATTCAACTGGACATATGTGTCTAGATCTTTCCTCACCACATGATGCTCGCCAAGAGAGAAAACAAAAAGGAATAGAAGGAACACTTTGACTCTTTGCATAAAAGTAAAGGATAGGCCCTTCAGAGGGAAGCAGAGGTTGCCATGCGCTTATTTGTTTGTATGCTCAATCCCTTAGTGCAAGAGAACGTCACGTTGTATTGCCCCTTAAGATGAAAACCTTTATTATGCAGTCTATCGCTTTTATTCTCCGTCATCCAAGTTCACACAACGCTCAATTTTCTCTTACACTAAATGATCTCACACTTTTAGAAGCAATTTTTATTGCCTTTTTGCACCGATGACAACTTACTTGAGGGCCCTTGTTCAATCCCTAGATAGGTATGGTGGACACTTGAAAAAGATTTTGTTTTAAGGGTTTTTGGATGCACAAGTAGTATCTCTACTTAGTACAGAATTTCTGGCTAACAAAGATAGGGGGCAAGCATCACATGTTAAAGGATCTACGATAATATGACTTCTATGTGAATATAAACAAACATAAACCATTAAGTTGTCTTCCTTGTCCAACTTCAACAATTTTGGCATATAATATTTTGATGAGGTCTCACAATCACAAAAGATTGCTAGGATAGTATATCTATATGTGAATCTTCTCTTCCCTTATTAATTCTTTCATGAGTTGCACCATTGACTCATGCTATGTTGTCAAACTCTAATAAAAATTTCTTACTTATACTTTTCCTCATGTGGTGCTATGACCTACCATAGGATTACTATATGATCTTTTCATTAACTCTGTCCTTTCTTTATTTCCTTCTTTCTTGTTTCTTTTCTTTTCTTTATTTGCAACATGAGAGTAATGAAAAAAAGCTCATACTAAATTTTATTGTATAACTTGCACTTAATTATAATGATAGGTCACCAAGCAAACTCTGGAACAAGAAAGGATCGAACTAAACTTTATTTCATCTAAAGCAAAATATTGAACTAAGATAAATAAAAGCAAAAGGATAGTGGGATGATACGATACTGGGGCACCTCCCCCAAGCTTGGCGAAAGCCAAGGGGAGTGCCCATACCCGATACTCATTTCTCCTCTGGTGATGAAGAACATGGTGGTGGTGATGAATAAGAGGCCTTGTCCTCCTTTGATTACGTCCGTAGGCTCCTCGCTCGTCGTCTCGGTCTTCGTCAGCCAAGCATCTTCTTCCATGTGGTTGGAGGAGCAAGAAGGCATGATGCCTAGCTTGACAAATCTGACCAGGAACAGCAAGAAAAGAAAACAGAGGATTTTCTCCGTGATACGGTGGTTAACAGGTTCGAGAAGTATATATACATTTTTTTTACCTTGGAGGACAAGCATGTGGAAGAAAAATGGAGTACGGGAGGTGTCCCACGTGGGCACAACCCACCTGGGCACACCAGGATTGCCTGGCGCGCCCTGGTGTATTGTGCCCACCAGGGGATGCTTCCTGGGAGTTTCTTTATTTCCGAAATTTTAAAATATTCTAAAACTGATAAAAAATATTTTTGCAGATTTTTTCAGAGTCCGTTCACTTATCGTATCATGTACCTCCTTATTTTAACGATTCTAGAGTGTTCCGGAAGGACTCTTTTATGTGTTCTTCCGGTGTCAAAGTTTGGATAATATTACTTTCAACATTAATAGGCGTACATGAAATATAATGCTTTATTCATTGCCCGTTGACAACCTTCGGGTTAGTGCCTTCGAATTATTTATTTTGATAGCTCCAGACCGGTAAACCTCCTCAATGACATAAGGGCCTTCCCATTTGGAGAGGAGTTTTCCTGCAAAAAATCTAAAACGAGAGTGGTACAAAAGAACATATTCTCTGACTTTAAACTCACGCTTTTGAATTCTTTTGTCATGCCATCTTTTAACTTTTTCTTTGAATAACTTTGTATTTTCATATGTTTGGGTTCTCCATTCATCTAATGAGCTTATATCAAATAACCTGTTTTCACCGGCAAGTTTGAAATCATAATTGAGTTCTTTAACTGCCTAGTATGCTTTATGTTCTAACTCAAGAGGCAAATGACAATCCTTTCCATAAACCATTTTATAAGGAGAGATACCCATATGATTTTTATATGCTGTCCTATAAGCCCAAAGTGCATCATCTAATTTTTTAGACCAATTCTTCCTAGACCTATTGACAGTCTTTTGCAAAATTAATTTTATTTCTCTATTGTTAAGTTCAACTTGACCAAAAGACTGAGGATGATAGGGTGATGCAATTCTATGGTTAACATCAAAATTGGGAAGCATTTTACGGAAAGCCCCATGAATAAAGTGTGAACCACCATCAGTCATTAAATATCTAGGGACTCCAAACCTTGGGAAAATAACTTCCTTAAGCATTTTAATAGAGGTGTGGTGATCAGCACTACTAGTTGGAATAGCTTCTACCCATTTAGTAAGATAATCAACAGCAACCAAAATATGTTTATGCCCATTAGAGGAAGGAAAAGGTCCCATGTAATCAAACCTCCAAACATCAAATGGTTCAACAACAAGTGAATAATTCATAGGCATTCCTTGACACTTACCAATATTACCTATTCTGTTACATTCATCACAAGATGAAACAAACTTACGAGCATCCTTGAAGAGAGTAGGCCAATAAAATCCAGACTGCAATACCTTGTGAGCAGTTCTATCTCCAGCATGATGCCCTGCATAAGCCTCAGAGTGACATTTCCGTAGGATTTTCCCCTGTTCATGCTCAGGTACACAACATCTAATAATACCATCTACTCCTTCTTTATAAAGATGTGGGTCATCCCAAAAGTAATGTCTTAAATCATAGAAGAATTTTTTCTTTTGTTGTTATGTAAAGGTAGGTGGAAAATATTTAGCAACAATGTAATTAGAATAGTCAGCATACCAAGGAGTACCATTAGCAACATTTATTGCAGCTAACTGCTCATCAGGAAAACTATCATCAATAGGAAGTGGGTCATCAAGCACATTTTCAAGCCTAGAAAAGTTATCAGCTACGGGGTTCTCAGCTCCTTTTCTATCAATAATATGCAAATCAAATTCTTGCAACAAGAGAACCCAACGAATAATTCTAGGTTTAGCATCTTTCTTTTCCATAAGATATTTAATAGCAGCATGGTCTATGTGAACAGTTACTTTGGAATCAACAATATAAGGTCTAAACTTATCACAAGCAAACACCACTGCTAAAAATTCTTTTCCAGTAGTAGCATAATTTCTTTGAGCATTTTCTAGAGTTTTACTAGCGTAATGAATAACATTCAATTTCTTATCAACTCTTTGTCCTAGAACAGCACCAACAGCATAATCACTAGCATCACACATAATTTCAAAAGGCAAGTTCCAATCAGGTGGTTGGACAATAGGTGCAGAAATGAAAGCTTTCTTGAGTGTTTCAAAGGCTTCTAGACAATCATCATAAATAACAAAATGAATGTCCTTTTGCAAAAGATTAGTGAGAGGCCTAGAAATTTTAGAGAAGTCTTTAATAAATCTCCTATAGAAACCAGCATGACCTAGGAAACTACGAATACCTTTGATGTCCTTGGGACATGACATTTTCTCAATAGCATCAACCTTAGCTTGGTCCACTTCAATACCCTTTTCAGAAATTTTATGACCCAAGAAAATGCCTTCCTTTACCATAAAGTGGCACTTCTCACAATTCAAGACAAGATTTGTTTGTTCACATCTCTGCAAAACTCGATCAAGGTTGCTTAAACAATCGTCAAAAGACTTCCCATAAACAGAAAAGTCATCCGTGATAACCTCAACGATCTTTTCACAAAAGTCAGAGAATATTGCCATCATACATCTTTGAAAGGTAGCAGGTGCACTACATAAACCAAAAGGCATACGTCTATAAGCATAGGATCCAAAAGGACAAGTAAAAGTGGTCTTTTCTTGATCAGGTTGAGAAAACAGGTATTTGCGAAAAGCAAGAATATCTATCAAGGAAGCAAAAGTGTGTGTGCTTAGATAATCTTTCAAGCATTTGATCAATAAAAGGCAAGGGGTAATGGTCTTTTCTAGTTGCTTTATTTAATTTTCTAAAATCAGTTACCATTCTATAACCTGTAACAATTCTTTGTGGAATAAGTTCATTCTTATCATTAGGAACAACAGTAATACCTCCTTACTTAGGGACACAATGAACATGACTTACCCATCTAATATCAGCTATAGGATGGATTATACCTGTGTCCAGAAGTTTCAGTATTTCTGTTCTTACCACCTCTTTCATTTTTGGATTCAACCGATGTTGGTGATCAACAACTGGTTTAGCATCAGGTTCCATATTGATTTTGTGCTGACATAGAGTGGGACTAATGCCCTTTAAATCATCAAGAGTATATCCAATAGCAGCACGATGCTTCCTTAGAACTTTCAATAATCTTTCTTCTTCATGTTATGAAAGGTTAGCACTAATATTAACATGATATATCTTCTTTTCATCAAGATAAGCATATTTCAAAGTGTCTGGCAATTGTTTTAATTCAAACACAGGATCACCCTTAGGTGGAGGAGGACCTCCAAGAGTTTCAATAGGCAAGTTGTGTTTAAGCAGAGGACGTTTTTTTTTGCGGGGGAAGCAAAGGACGTTGTTCAAAGAAAATATTATCTATTTCATTTCTTTCATGCATATGCAAATCATTCTCATGGTCTAGCAAGTATTGCTCTAAAGGATTAGTAGGTGGCACATCAATAGAAGCAAGATCAATGAATTCATCCTTACTAGGAAATTATTTTTCATGATAATTTCTACAAGACTTGGAAAAATTAAACTCATGAGACTCATCGCCAAAGCTAACTTCCATAGTTTGTTTCTCGCAATCTATCCTAGCATTAACTGTGTTCAAGAAAAGGTCTACCAAAGATAATGGGACAGAAGTCATTAGGGGGAGTACCAAGAACAAGAAAATCGGTACGATATTTTGTTTTCCCACACAAGACTTCAACATCTCTGACAATTCCAGCTGGTGATATAGTGTCTCTTTTTGCAAGTTTAATAGTAACATATATGTCTTCTATCTCAACAGGTGCTATTTCCTCCCTAATTTCTTGATATAACTTGTGAGTAAAAGCACTCACACTAGCACCCATATCACATAAACCATAATAATAGTGATCTCCTATTTTAACTGAAATGACAGGCATGCCAACAACAGGTCTATGTGTATCTTTTCGATCAGGTTTAGCAATTCTAGTAGCCTGTTCACAGAAGTAGATAACATGCCCATCCACATCTTCTTCCAAGAGATCTTTAACTATAGCAATATTAGGTTCAACTCTGATCTGTTCATATAGTTTAGTTTTCTAACAGAGCTTTTGTTAACCATTGTTGAAACTTTAGCATGTTCCTTTATCCTAACAGGAAAAGGAGGTTTCTCAAAGTAAGCAGTAGGAACAACTAGATCAACATTATAAAGTACAGTTCTTCTTTAACTGATACCAGTTCTTTAATTTCTTATTTAATAGGTGGTTGATATCTAATCCAGTTCTCTTTAGGGAGTTCAACATGAGTAGCAAAAGATTCACAAAAGGAGGCTACTATCTCAGAGTCAAGTCCATATTTAGTGCTAAACTTTTAAAAAGCATCGGTATCCATAAAAGATTTAACACAATCATACTTAAGATTTATACCTGACTCTTTACCTTGGAGTTGCATTTAATTCTTTCCAAAAGATCCCATCGGAATTCAATAGTCTTCTTCATAAAAGAACCAGCGCAAGAAGTATCAAGCATGGTTTGATCACTACGAGAAAGCAGAGCATAAAAATTCTGAATAATAATTTCTCTTGAGAGCTCATGATTGGGGCATGAATATAACCTTGACTTAAGCCTCCCCCAAGCTAGAGCGATACTTTCCCCTTCACGAGGCCAAAAATTATATATATAGTTCCGATCACGATGAACTAGATGCATAGGATGATTTTTTGGTGAAACTCCAATTTCAAACTATTCCAATTCCATGATCCAATATCATCGCATAGCCTATACCATGCCAATGCTTTCCCTTCAAAGATAAGGGAATTTTTTTTCATAACTTCATCCCTGGGTAAACCTGCAAGCTTAAACAATCCATAAATTTGTTCCACATGTATCAAGTGCATATCAGGATGTTCGGTTCCATCTCCTGTATAAGGATTATCTAGCAGTTGTTCTATCATAGCCGAAGGAGTTTCACATTCAATGTTTTTAGTAGGTGCTGTAGGTTGAGGGGAAATAAATTGTGGTTCCGGTCGAGGTGAAGGTACCCCGAACATAACCCTCAAAGGATTGTTTTCCATAGTAACAGGTGACAATAAATTTCAGCACACTGTATAAATGTTTCGTTACCGAATTCCACTTACCAAAGGCGCTTCACTCCTGGGAAACGTCGCCAGAAAATAGCCTTGATGACCCACATGTATAGGGATCAATTGTAGCTCTTTTCGATAAGTAAGAGTGTCGATCCCAACAAGGAGAAGAAGGAAATGACAAGTAGTTTTCAGTAAGGTAGTGTCTGCAAGTGCTGAAATTATAAGTAGCGCGTAGTTGATGGCAAGGTAATTTGTAACGAGCAAGTAACGATAATTGTAAGAAGTATGCAGCAAGGTAGCCCAATCCTTTTGAGGCAAAGGACAGGCCAAAATGGTTTGTTATAATGAGCAAAGCGTTCTTGAGGGTACACGAGAATTTCATCTAGTCACTTTCATCATATTGGTTTTGATTTGTGTTCGCTACTTTGATAAGATATGTGGGTGGACCGGTGCTTAGGTGCTGTTCTTACTTGAACAAACCTCCTACTTATGATTAACCCTCCTGCAAGCATCCGCAACTACGAGAAAAGTATTAAGAATAAATTCTAACCATAGCATTAAACTCTACGACCCAATCGGTCCCTTATGGAATAGTGCATAAACTAGGGTTTAAGTTTCTGTCACTCTCACAACCCACCATCTATTTACTAATCCACATGCATTCCCTTAGGCCCAAATATGGTGAAGTGTCATGTAGTCGATGTTCACATGACACCACTAAGGGAATCACAACATACGTACTATCAAAATATCGACCACATATCAGGTTCAAATGATTACTTGCAACATGATTTATCCCGTGACCTCAAGAACAAAGGTAACTACTCACAAAGAACAAACATGCTCATGATCAAAGGGGTATTAATATGCATATTGGATCGGAACAAATAATCTTCCACCAAATAAACTATATTGTAATCAACTACAAGATGTAATGAACACTACTAGTTACCCCCTAGAAACAATCTATAGTTCCGATAACAAGATTGAATATAAGAGATGAACTAGGGTTTGAGATGAGATGGTGCTGGTGAAGATGTTGATGGAGATTTCCCTCCCCAAGATGGGAGATGATGCGGAGCATCCTATGAACATCCACATGTACACTACGACTTCTCCCCAAGCCCCTAGTGCCCACATGTTGAGACCTCAAGCATACGCCATTGGACAAGAGGTCAACTCGCTCCTTTCCGAATCTTCCCTTTCTGCCTGTAAGACATGGATGCTACCTCAAGCGCGGACCTTATGCATACTCAGGTCCATCCGAGAAGATCATGGCGAGCCTAAGGACCAAGGCCAAGTGTGTGCGGGAGCAAGGGAAGGAGAGCCAGCTGCTACAACCCGAGTGGTACTACCGCCCACACCAAGCGGTACTAGCGCTGAAGGCCCACAAGCGGTACAACCGCTCAACCACCGCCCAACAACCGGCCAAGCTTCTGTGATCGAGCGGTGCAAGGCTAGTGCAGCACAGGTTTATCCCCGTAACAGCCACCTGACCAGTACAACTACCCCAAGCACCGGTACAACCGCTGAGCACATCCGGAAGCACCTCCAGGAACCAGTACCTGAGCGCCCAACAGTACAACCGCCCCCATGACCGGTACTATCGCCCTGCCTGTGCACAGTGAAAGGGGTTTCACCCCATGTATCCCCCAACTTACCCCTTGTACTATATATACTTGTCCCTTAGCTCCGTACTAGGGTCAGCAAAGTAGTAGCTCATTAGAGATAGAGCTTTGCTCATCCATTACAGATCTACTCCACGAGAGAGACCGCAACCCCTCTTCGGAGAAGATCCATCTTGGATTCAAGACCCCTCACGAGAAGATCCCTCCTGGATTCAAGATCTCCTTACGGAGAAGAACTAGTTACCCTACGTATCGTCCTTTGTTGGATTTGGATCCTGTATCTCTTTGTGTTTCAAGGATCTAGCACATGTGTGACTAAATCTTGTTGGTTTGAGTGATTCTCTCGTGATTCCCCTCGTGATTCCCCTTGCGTTCTTCATCTTCTTCACGGGATCCGCTCCTTTCGTGAAAGATCGGCCACTTAGGGTTCCACCCTACACCATCTTGGTATCAGAGCCACGTTGATCATGATTTCGGAGCCTCCCCTTGTTGTTTTCTAGCCTAATTTTGTTGTGTTTTTTCCCAAATTTGAAAATCCCCACCAAAAATAGCCCCAATTTTTTGTGATTTGTTGGTTTGACGAAGTTTTGTTGGATTTGATCCATGAATTTGCTTGGTTTCAAGTGGATCTAGCATCTCCCCAAGTTTCCTCACCTTCCATCCACGAAATCCATCAAATTTTGCCCCGAAATCATCCATTTCCCGACACCAGCGGTACAACCGGCCCCCAAGACGGTACTACCGCTCCCCCATAACCTGATACTTCACCAGCACAAAACTGGAACCCCAGGACGCTCCAAGAGCGGTACAACCGCCCACCCAAATGGTACAACCGCCCCTCCCAGATTCAGCCTCGGCTGATCGTCAGTTTTGACCATAACTTTCACATCCGGAGTCCGATTTTCGCGTTATTTAGCTCGTTGGATAGATATTGACATCCTCTATCAATCTACATAGGTTTCAACACCATTTGACTCCACCAAAAGTTTGGAACTTTAGCATCTTTGCCTAGGGCTTCCACCACATCCTCCGCAAAACCACCATAGCCTTCCGCAACCTAACCAATTTTGTTCTCCATAGCATTAGTGGTTGTTTGAGTTTTGATTTGAGTCTCCTAAGGTGTTTAGGATACTTAGGAAGATTTCTTCTTCATCAACACCACCATAACTTCCGCATAGGCTTGCCCACCATACACTTCCGCCACCCCAACTTAACCCAATTTTGTTTGTGTTGTAAGTTGTGTCTCCTAAGGTGTCCCGGCTATTTAGGGACCGTGCTTCCAACTCCGACACCGTGTATAGTCCACCACCTTACCCTCCATTTCCGCATTGCATACTCCACAACCCATCATTGCCATTCCGCAATTCCATTGAGCTTCCACAAAACCACCACCACATCCCGCTACCACCATTTGACATTTGACATTTGAGATTTTGAGTTCACGGTTTTTCCATTTCCTAAGGTGTTTCGACTACTTTGGGACGAGTCTCCATCATCTTGGTATCTCCATCAAGATCACTGCCACTCATCATCACCGCAGACAGGAACCTCCATATCATCTTGGTATCATGGTACCCCTCCATTGTATATTCCCTTGCCATTGCATTGATAACCCCTAGCCCATTTTGCGTCACTTGCCTATCGAGACTAGCCATTTGAGTATTGCCGACAATGTTACTTGTGCACATTAGTGCTCTACACCTTCCATTACATACATACCATACCAGATCACATTGGTATCGTATCCCTCGTGTCACAAGATTGTTCCCGTATATACCCAGTTGCTATATTGGTTTGTGCATTTCGCATTGTGGCCATATACAAAAAAAGAATAAAGCTTTTAAGAAAAGAAAAAGAGAGAAACAAAAGAAGCTTGTAAGCAAGTACCATAGCATCATACCACATTGCATATAAGATTGTTATATCCGATCATCTTGGATCATACCACCGGAACATCATACATAGCATACTTGGGATAGAACATCCTTACATTTTGCATCTTACAGGTTGTGCACAAGTGTCATATCCGCCAATTGAGAAATCGTGCTAGTGTCTCTCTTGAGTTGTGCAACACAAGCGTTTTCCGTGGATTCCACATTTTGTGCTCACTCCTTGGTTGCATGGCCCCATTTATCTATCTATGTGTGTGTTTACTTGTGCCATATATTGCTATTGGTCACTTGTTTCACTCACGAATTTGTCAATCTCTTTCAACATTATTGATTCTTGCTAACATTTTGCATCAAATTTTTGTGCCACTATCCTCACCGAGCTCCACCATAAGCCTTATTTGTGTAGGTGTGAGAAACCGACAAGAATTGGTACCAATTGTGCTATTTCCTTGTTACATCATTGAGTGATCATTGATCCATCTTCAACATCGGTCAAGGTACATTTGGTATAAGTTCTTCTCTTTCTCCCACTCATATTTTCTCGAGTATTGTGATGGATAGGAAAGTCATTTCATCCCCGGTCTTCCACAACAATGACGGCGTGAACAACTACATCACCAAAGCGTCAATCTTCGATCTACAACGACAAATGCAAGGCGCACAATCAATATTGCGAGAGTGCATCGAGAACCTCTCCATCGACATTCGTCACTCCGAAGCAAGGAAAAAGGACTACATTGACAACAAGCTTTCCGCACAAAAGAAGGAGCAAGATGCAAGGATGGAGGAGATTCAGACCTTGTTGATCAATAGTTCTTTCCCTTCATCATCCTCAAGGCGGCAACATTCAAGTCACAAGTCTTCAGAGTGCAAAAATGATGCAAGCGCAAGTCATCCACGTCCACATCTCCATGGAGACCACCATCACATTCGTGATCCACATTGTCATGAAGGGCAAGTCACCTCCAAGCATCATGTGCACGACGACGATGAATGACATCTACTACGAGCTCAAGCATGACAACGACACCATCAACATGAAGATGCTCGAGATGCGCCTACCTACAAGTCCCAACAAGCCCTACTTCACACCAAGTCCAAACTTCATGACCACAAGAGAAGACCGCGAGACAAGCACCACCAAGAGCACGCTATGGCTACAAAAACCACTTTGGCATCTTCACCAAATGCTATCAAGGCATCTTCGCCTTTGGACATACGACATCTTCGCCTACTTCCCATGAGGTCGCCTACATCGACATCTTCACCAACAAGGCAACCACCTACGAGCGAGGATGACACTTCCATCTTCAGAAGCCCCTCAAGGAAGATGGCCGAGCATGGGAATTTCCCTTCAGTCATGGAGACGAGCTATGAGGTGCCACATCATATGGAACTCCAACAACAAGACGGTGACAAGAAGGTCGAGCAAGGGCCATCCCCTTCGACCACGGCAGCGAACATGAACCTCTTCAACAACATGAAGACGGCGCTCATATTGGACTCATACTCCGACTCAAGCTATGAGACCGCACATGAGACCTTATCTCTGGTCTTGGAGGAGAGTGATGATGTGCCATCTTCGACCTTCATCCACGGCTACAGCCACGAGATGATTGAGGATGGAGACATTTCCACCTACATCTCTCCGACACCCACATATAAAGAGATGCCCCAATTCCCATGTGAGGAGAGCCATCCCACCATGAGTGATATGAGTGACTCCACCATTTGTGACGTTGAGTGCATTTCCTATGAGAGGATGAGTGTGACCACCACTAGCCCCACACTTGAGAGCATCCAAGAGGGAGTGAGTGAGCCACCACACTTAGTGGGTGAGGTAGTTGACACGGCACGTGAGGTCACTATGATTTCTAACAACTTAACCTCTACTCTGAGTGTGTTTTCTTTGGTGCTAGGTCTCCTACATGATGACACGCCTATCATCGATGAGTCCATACCTCCAATGGAGACGACGATGGCCATGGTGGACGATGATGCACCCCCCACATGGTTCCATCAGGATGAAGATGAACATGACTTGGTCTTCGACATCTCACCTACAACACATTAGCGATGCTCCAAAGGTAACATAGGTGATGATGCTTCTCTTGTCCCACTAGTGGACTATCTCACCAATGATTGCTTGCATGATGTAGATCCACCTATTCCCATGCTTCATGCTAGTGCGAATTCTTCATGTCATGACTTAGCAATTTATGATGATTATGATGATGAGCATTTTGATTTGCCTAGTTGTGATGCTATGCTCCATAGGATATCATGTGAAAACTCTATTGGTCACATCATGTTTGATAATCCTTTGAACTTGTCATATGCTATGAGTGAGATCTCCCATATTGCATCATTTCAATCTCAACATAGTAGTTATGCATGCCCCATTAAAATAAACCCCATTTGCACTTATGGCATAGATGATGAGATGATGGTCATTGGCTTTTGTTTTTCATGTGATGATATTGCCATGCTTCCTTTACATGATTTGTGCAATTCATCTACTATGCCATGCCATGATCACAATGTTCCAAATATGCATTGTTTTGGATGTTGTCAATATTCTCCATGTGATGTTTCTACTGATGCTCATGAGGAGACCCCCATAGTTTCCTCATACATATTAGGAGATTTTGATGCATTCCATACTTTTGATGAATCCCATAATTGCTTGCACCATATGCATTCCATGTATAACAATGCTCTACATATTTCCCATGATGCATTACACAATTTGGGTCTCCATTATGCTATACATAATAACAAACCTCTCATGATGGATGACATGTTTCTATATCACACATCTCATTTATTTGAGCATTGGCTATTTTGTGCTAACCAACACATGCACATGCACATCATGATGAATGATGTGTACATATACCACACACACACAATTTTTCCTTTGCCTTTGTTTTGTGTAGGTACTCACATATACTCGTCAACCTCTCAATCACAAGAGTTGATGAAACAAGCTCTTGAGAGCAACGATGACTTGGGATCCCATGGACTATTCTTACCACCGTTCTCTTCGCGCAATGACTTCGCGCATTCCTTTTACTTGGATCTCACACGGCTTTGGGCTATATATAACTTGTTACTTTATGCCCATTGTATCTTGTTCACTTTGCATGTTATGCATCCTTACATGATTTTGCCATGCAATTGTGACCCTTGCTTGCATCTACCCATGATTCACCATTTTACTACTCATATGTGTATTTGCATGCTTGGTGGAGATCCTTGTTGCTATTGCCATGTTTATCATGTCCCTCATGCTATTGATGCTTATTGTGTTGGGAGAGTCATGATGTCCCATTGCTATTTCCATATGGCCTCTCACCAATACATTGATGATATTTTACTCATATCTTGCCTTCATGCTTGTCATATGTCTTGTGCATTATTCATAACCACTATTTGCATAGATGACTTGCTTGGCACGATCCCTTCTAGTACATTGCATCTTCGCACTACTAGCTTGCTTAACTTGATCACTATGATTGTTTGCTTTGTCGCATCACCCATGTTCCACTATTACTCGCTTTCTTGGGTTGATGACATTTATGTTCATGCCTCTCACATGATACATCTTGTTCATTGTTGCTTTCCTCCAATTGTTGCATCTATGCTTATTGATCTTGGAGACTTGGACACTTTACTTGTGATGCATGCTTGCTTGATTGCGCCTATTGTATTTGGTTGTTCTCACATCATATGCCTCCATACTATGAAATGCTCCCTTGTCCTTTCTTATGATAAGAATGATGAAAACACTTGTTGGGTATCTCACCATTCGAATGATAGGTGTTGCATTTGCACTAACCTCATTTGTTTTTCCGAGTGTTTGTCATGTTCTTTCATTTTGAAGGACTCACAAGGTGGCACCGTCATGAAACACCTTGGTCATCTAAAGGCGTACAAGATGCACAACACCAACATTTTTGACATCCTCATAAAGGTGAACTCATTCCGTTTGAGCCATTCTCAAATACGCATACTAGATGGGTCATTCTTTCATTGTTGCCTCTTTCTTGTTGTCTACATGATATATCTATTGGATGTAGGACCTACATTGGAGATGGACCCTATGCACCTTCAAGTTGAGGAGTGCCAGGATATAGAGCTGTGGTACAACACCACCCATAACAAATTTGCATCTTATGCATGGATTTACTATCATTGTGATTGCCTTGTTGCATATTGTATTTCTATGTCATCCATGATATATGAGCTTGTGCATTTCCTTAGCAAATTTGTTGTGATCTTTCTTGATGGCATATTCATACATCATGATCATATTGCCTACCATCAATTGCATGATAACTTATTCATACTGAGCATCCATTACCATATTCATGCTATTGATAAACCGTCTCACTATGACATCATTTTGCACCGTGGTTGCATTGATCACATTCACAACACCTTTGTGCACATGATAAATGAATTTGTTCCCATGAATGCTTTGCATATCATTCTATATCATCTTGACAAGCTTCATGCGCTTTGTCATGATCAATCTTGTCGCACGGACTCTTTCTTACATGATGGACACCTTGTGCGCACTAACCATTGTATTTTCGAGTGTCGCTTGTGTTTGCTCTTTTTGCATGTATACCACTTCGAAGACACCTTGGAGTACTTGGATTGCTCCATGTCTTCCACTTCGTCCAACTACAAGTCCGTCCACGACAACCGTTTCCATGGTAATGAGGTTTTTGATCCAAGGTCGGATCTTTCCCAAGGGAGGGGAGATGATGCGGAGCATCCTATGATCATCCCCATGTACACTATGACTTCTCCCCAAGCCCCTAGTGCCCACATGTTGAGACCTCAATCATACGCCATTGGACACAAGGTGAACTCGCTACTTTCCGAATCTTCCCTTTCCGCCTGTAAGACATGGATGCTACCTCAAGAGCGGACCTTATGCATACTGAGGTCCATTCGAGGAGATCATGGAGAGCCTAAAGACCAAGGCCAAGTGTGCGCGGGAGCAAGGGAAGGAGAGCCAGCTGCTATAGCCCGAGCGGTACTACCGCCTCCACAAGCGGTACAACCGCACAACCACCACCCAACAACCGGCCAAGCTTCTGTGATCGAGCGGTGCAGCACCGGTTTATCCCCGTAACAGCCACCTGACCGGTACAACCGCTGAGCACATCCAGAAGCACCTCCAGCACCAGTACCTGAGCGCCCAGCGGTACAACCGCCCCCATGACCGGTACTACCGCCCTGCCTATGCATAGTGAAAAGGGTTTCACCCCATGTATCCGCCAACTTACCCCTTGGACTATATATACTTGTCCCTTAGCTCTGTACAAGGGTCAGCAAAGTAGTAGCTCATTATAGATAGAGCTTTGCTCATACATTACGGATCTACTCCACGAGAGAGACCGCAGCCCCTCTTCGGAGAAGATCCATCTTGGATTCAAGACCCCTCACGAGAAGATCCCTCGTGGATTCAAGACCTCCTTACAGAGAAGAACCGGTTACCCTATGTATCGTTCTTTGTTGGATTTGGATCGTGTATCTCTTTGTGTTTCGAGGATCTAGCACATGTGTGATTAAACCTTGTTGGTTTGAGTGATTCTCTCGTGTTTCCCCTCATGTTTCCCCTCGTGTTCTTCGTGTTCTTCGCGGGATCCGCTCCGTTCATGAAAGATCGGCCACTTAGGGTTTTACCCTACACTAGGAGAGTTGTTGGTGATGATGATGACAATTATTTCCCCCTTAGGGAGGGAAGTTCCCCCGTCAAAATCGCTCCATCAGAGGGCAAAAGTGCTCCTGCCCAAGTTCTGCCTCAAGGCGGCGGCACTCCGTCCCGAAAGTATTATTATGAATTTTTCTAGGTCAAAACCACTTATATACCAGAAGATGGGCACCAGAGGTGGGTCGAGGAGGCCACAACCCACCATGGCGCGCTAGGGGGCCTGGCGCGCCTAGGTGGGTTGTGCCCACCTGGTGGCCCCACTTTGGTAGTTATTGGATCCAGTATTTCTTCTATATTCCATAAAAAATCTCCGTAAAGTTTCAGCCCATTTGGAGTTCTGCAGAATAGGTGGCCTGACGTAGCTTTTCCAGGTCCAGATTTCTAGTTGCTGGAATTCTCCCTCTTGGCGTGTTGCTTGCAAATTATGAGAGAAAAAGGCATTAGAATTACTCCAAAAAGCATTATTATGGATAAACATTGTAAATAATAGTTAGAAAACATGATTCAAAATGGACATATCAGTCGTCGGTAAGAAGCGGTTTTTGTCATATACTGAGGTGGATCTGTAACATAACTTGCGTCATTTGGTATTTTTGTTAGGTGTCTGACGATGCCACTAACCTAGGGAAGGGTCATAGGCCTGCCAAGACGCCCTACCCAAGGTCACTACCCTAGAGTCAAGAACGTCCAAAGTGCAACAAAGAATACCAACTGAAGTAACCTTGGAGTGCAATCCACTCGACCAATTATCTCACTCGGATACCCCAATTCCATTCGACCAAGAACAAGTCACTCGACTATACAAGAAACCACTCGGTGTATAGAAGATCTAAAGCCACTGAGGACGGCAATGGTCAGGCGTTCACTCCGCGGTCTTTAAGATCATTTATATCTCTTTATAGCTGGCGTTATCAGTAACGCCCTGTCTTAATGTACATTGAACCCTGTGTAACGGGCGATGGCTGGGGTCCTGGCGCACTCTATATAGGCCACCCCCTCCTCTGACACAAGGGTTCACACCCCTATAACTTTCACGCATAATCCAGTCGACCAAGCCTCCAGGCACCGAGACGTAGGGATGTTACTTCCTCCGAGAAGGGCCTGAACTCATAAACCTTGCGTGCACAACCTCACCCAAGCTAGGACCTTGCCGCCTCCTACGTACCCCCTATTCTATTGTCAGACTTACTCCCACGACAGTTGGCGCCAACTATGGGGCAGGTGTCTTAGCGACTTCCGGCGAGGTTGCATTTTTTCTGATCTTCATCAACATGGTTTCCAGCGGTGGATTGGCTTTTGGCCGCAAGATCCGACTCGCGTGCTCGTCTTCATCGCCGACGACTCCGCTTGGTTATAAGAGGCCCCCCTCAACGTCGAGGCCCTTACCATCCGCGAGGCGGTGCGCTTCCGTGCGAGTGCCTGCGGCATCCTTCTACGGCAGCCGTCGACCCAGTATCGGTTGGCTCCCGCGTCATCCACCCTTCGAGCTGTACGCCGTCGCAAGAGATCTGGTCGATCGTGGCTTTAGCGCTGGGTGAAACATGCGGTGGCCCGCCAGTCGGCCACCCTACAAGTCATGGCAATCGAGCCTGATGAATCTCTCTACGGGCTATTTGACCCATCGACTGCTTCCACTGAGACTCTGTCCGAATGCGGGAGCAGCGACCCGGCGGCAGAAGTTCTGATGGTCGACACGCTGCACAGCCCACCAGGTTTCCGTCATAGTGGCGGCAGCGATGGTGGTGGCGGTCCGTCTCGCGGCCATGATGAGTACCACCCGAAGCCCTCACTTTGGAGCAGAGGGAAGAGTTGCATCATCACAACATGGAGGTTCTCCACACACCCATCATCGGAGAAACCTCTGAGGCTCGGTCCTTGGAAACTGCACGCCTGGCCACCTTGGCTGAGCGTGCACGTTTGGAGAATCTCCAACATTCACTCGACGAACACGCTCGTCGGCAGATCCCTAAATCTAGTCGACGGAACCGACAGTTGTTTCCGCCTGAACCTCAGGTATATCGCACACCAGTCCAAAATCTTGCAGCCGCAACCCGCATAGCAGAGTTGATTCAGCCATCCCGTTCAGAGGCTGGTAGAGGTTTGATGCAAATCCAAGCGTTGCTTCGGGCGGCGGGGAGCAAAACTCAGCCATTTCTTAGTCGCGCAATAGGATCCACAGTCGATCCGTAATAGCGGACACTGTCCAGTCGGCACATAGCGGCATGAGGGTCGTGGACACCGCTAGGAGCAGTACCTGGGTTGGAACTATGAGCAGCATGATCATCGACTCGGCCATGATGATCGCCGTCGAGTGCCTACGCCCCCTCCGAGGGGCGGGTCAGACTACTAGGAAAAGGCCTACTAATGGCGCACCTAATTTGGCCATTAATGGCGCATTAGTGGTGTGCCATTAGTGCCACGCCATTAGTATATTTTACTAATGGCGCACCACTGGTGCGCCATTAGTATCTGGTATACTAATGGCGCACCTCAGATGCGCCATTAGTATGCCTCCCAGGGGGCCATGTATACCCAGGTGCTTTGGCATACTAATGGTGCACAACAGCAGGATGCGCCATTAGTAACTTCGGCATACTAATGGCGCATTGTTTAATGATGCGCCATTAGTATCCCTTGGCATACTAATGGCGCACTATGATGTGATGCGCCATTAGTATGAATATTAGGTTTTTTTTATTTTTTTATTTTCTGTTTTTTGCACAGGTTACAAAATGTATAATTGGACAAAATATAGACAGCACACATCAACAACAGATTCATCGAATACAATAGAAGATTAGTCTCTGAATACAATTCATCATTTTAGTCTCCCAATACAATTCATCATATTAGTCTCCGAATTGAAAAGACCGAACAAAGATAGAACATTATATTACAAGTCTCGAGACCGCGAGTTTGTCTTCACATTAAAGTCGATATCGATCATCTAAACTACCATCACATAGAAGAGAGCTGCGGTCATCACGATGAGCATCATCACGATGAAACTCATCTTCATCCGGTTCCTCCAACGCTCCCTCCCCTCTCCCGCTAGATAGCGGGCGTATCTAGATTCGGCCTCGGCCCTAGTGGCGTACCCTTTGTAACTGTTACCGCTGAATCGGTGAACCTGTCTCCGACACTCCTCCTAGTCGTCGTAGACTCCGGGAACCTTACCCTTGTACACGACATACCACGGCATCTCTATGCAGTAGCCAAACGAAACGTTAGTACCAATTCACAGACAATACATAAGCAATATATAAGTATGCAATAGAATATCGGAAGAGAAAAGCAAGACATTAATAGCATCGATTACATCTAAGTTGAACGACTCTCGAAACCAAAGATACATACTACAAGTTCATTAAAGTTTAATTACAACATGGGCCAATCGATGTTTCAGAACTAGACACAGCATCACTGCTTTTGACTCGACTCAAGGGACCGGAGCGTGGATGAAGCCGTCGTCTATCATGGGAGTCATGAAACAACGGGCGTTGTCAGCCTGCATTTGTAGGATTGTGTCGATGTCACTGTTGGACGGTTGATTTCTGAGGTAGAACTGCCCCGAGGTACGAAGGACATCTTGATGGATGATTTCTGCAAACTCCGACTGGATGCGAAAGAATTCTTGTTTGATGTCCGCGTCTTGGATTGCCGACACGCTCGCGGCCCAATCTTTGAGTCTACTCGGTAGCAGAAGTTGATGATGGTCCCGTATGATCGCCTGCATGTGATGGATGGCGTAGTAGGCACCCTTATGACCGCCAGGCGGCTGCTTGACACAGCAGAATGTCGTATTGCGGGAGAACACGTGCTTGCCGTAATTACGAATAGGCCTGGTGAAGGTGCCTCCAGATTTGACGTAGC
Organism: Triticum dicoccoides; assembly: GCF_002162155.2. Classification (NCBI taxonomy): domain Eukaryota; kingdom Viridiplantae; phylum Streptophyta; class Magnoliopsida; order Poales; family Poaceae; genus Triticum; species Triticum dicoccoides. Next base: position 272,079,883 of record NC_041390.1, on the reverse strand, counting down.
CGGGGAGAACATCATCAAGAACCTTCTTGACATTTGTGTAGTCTATGTTCGACTGACGGTCCGGGTCGAAATACGTGGCCATGGAATATTTGGGGCTTAGGAGGATGAGCGTGCAATGTGTGTCACTGCAGAAAACACGGAATGCTAAAAGAAAAACGATCGAAATCTAAGAATTCATATGTTACGGGGCGGTTGAGGGGAGGACTTACTCGGGAAAGTAAGGCACGAGGAAGTTATCCTTATCTTGGTTTGCCAGAATGACGCCTTCGAGGTAAGAACTCGCGACTTGCCGGTCCCCAGCGCTGCCCAAGATCTTGGCACGCATGTAGAAGGGGTCGACTATCACGATGTCTGGGGTCTTGTCGTGAATTATCCGCATCTCCATACTCAGTGAAAATAGCCGAACGAAGGTGTAGTGCAGCGGATGAAGGTTCAACATAGCGTGGATGTCATCAAACCGCAGGACGATCGTACCCCCGATGGAGTTATCCACAAAGCCCTTGCCCTCTGGCACCTTGGCCGCGAAAACCGGGTATGCCACATCCTTCTCTCCGAGACGCCGCTTCTCCAAAGAAAGAACACTGTCATGCAGACTCCGCATAGCACCGGTTGCAGCATCGAGCATATTTCTCGGTAGCATCAGCCTACCCGCCACATGCAATCTCCTCGAGATATCCTCAGGTGAAGGTGGCCCGTCCTGAGCACGGATCGTACTCGGTGCCGGCTGGCCCGCACCCTTGTTAGTCTTTCTTTTGTGTGCCTTCTTCTTCTCCTGTAATGGGACCGAGTTCTGCTCACAGACCGCCTTCTTGAGTGTGTTGGGGCTGATAATATTTCGCACCTCGCCTATCTGAGGCTCGGTCAAGTCGGCAGCTGGAGGCGTCTCCTGAGAGCTGAACGGCAGACGATGCCTGTTGCAACTTGGCTTCTCCGCGGTACCAGCTAGATCGCGCACGTCTTTTGTTGGGTTGGGTTCTTGAGAAGGAGGCCCCATGAAGTCGCCACCGTACCCATGATTGGCAAAGTACTAATCGACATTGGCAAATGTATCGTCGTCATCGTCGTTCTGATCCTGTGCCATATGCATGTTTGGATCCAGTGGCATAGGGATGTCCGGCACCGTTGCGGCGGTCTTGCCATGGGGCCGACTTGGCGCCGACACGACTGGCGGTGTTGTCTTTGGGGGTGGTGTCCCCCGCCCCCAAACAAATCTGGCTCTTCGGCCAAAGCAGGGGCCAGCTCAGGCAGGCGCTGAGGGTCATCACGTCATCATCGTCAGCCCCGATGGGTCGAATCGGAGGTAACAACTCATCGCAGCCTGGCAGCACCCGAACCAGTTGAACCCTAAACAAGTTGGGTTGCATCTGGGTACCGTGGAACAAGGGGTTGCCCGGTTGAATGATTTTGCCCTTGGCGACATCGACCAACTCGTTGTTCACGAAGTGTAGGAGAGTGCACGAAACATCGGCGGCGCCCTGCGAAAACATGTAGGGCGTCAGGGATGCCTAGTCAAAGGCAAGGAGATGAAGTCCTCGGCCGAGAGAGGCTTAATTAGTTACCGTGATGATGGCGTCGAGCTCGGGTAATGTCGAGGCACCGCCAACGGCGGGCGTGCAGTTGACGGAGGGGCCGCTTGCTGCAGAGGTGCCGGCCGACGTACACCCGGGTGCATTAAGCTCCCGTGCCGGTGTCGGGGAAACCAATGCCGCCTCCGCCGGAGACACCAATGGCCCCGCCATCGCGTTCTGCGAGTTGCCAGCCGTGAAGCTAGGAATCGGGGGCGGCCCCTGTTGGCCGCCCGCAATCCATGCACTAATCCCCTGGATTAAGGTAGGCACAATGGCGGTGATCGTCGCTCCGAGTTGTTGTTGCACTTGCTCTTGGACAATCTCCGGAATCCGCACCACATGTGCCCTGAGTTCTTGAACCTCGCGCGCCTGGCTTTCCGATCTGGTCTTTTTCTCCTTTCGCCCACCAGTGTTATAGTATGACGACCATTTTGTCGACAAGCCTTTGCCGGCCACACGACCAGCTGACGTCGGCTTACTGAGCTTATCCTTGTTCTTCATTACATTCAACGCCCTATTTAGAGTGGTGTCCCAAGGGTTGCTCTTAGTCAACCCCGCGCTACTGCTTTTAGTCACCTGCAGAAGGAATGTGAACCATTTAGAAATTTGGCTTCATTAATTAGAATGCAACCATATGGAGCTAATTACGCAGGGGTGTATTCCTTACCAGAACAAGCTCAAGCGCCCTGGTCTTCGGATCCGTGGTAAGCTCCCTTGTTTTCGGGTCCTTCTTGTACCGGGCCCTGACAAAGTTCCTGGTCTGCTTGTCACCGTATTTACCGAAGAGGGGCGGTAGGCCTTGCTCGGCACGGTCCGCCTCCTCCTTGTCCCATATAGGCTCCGCCACTCTGTAACTGCCGGGACCGAGTGTGTGTTCCCCTAAGTTCAGCTCCCGCATTTCTTTCCCCCACTTACTTGATTCAGAGTTTGCGGTGCTCGAGCAATTGATCTTGAAGTCATTGTAGTCATCTTCGGTGATTGAAGGATTTTTCTCCTTCATCTTCTCATAACTCTCACCTTTCTCGATCATTCTCTTCACATTGCTTTTCCAAGTAGACAGGGCCTTGCTCATCTTCGTGAGGGCAGCATTGTTCACTTTATTCCCTTTGAGGCTTGTGTTTTCAAATTCAGCGGGGAACTTGTATCGTTTGTGCAGCTTCGTGAAGAGGAGGTTGCGCAAATTCCCTCGATCAGGATGCCTCAGGTTCTCGGTGTTGATCGAGATGGTGCTCCGGAGAATGCACCCGAGCTGAAGCGAGTACCCCTTGACTATTCGTTCGGGCGCCGTTGGATTCCCATCGGAGTCCACTTCAGTAACTTCCTCCTTGAGGGTGCGGAGCACGGTCGGGCGCCGGTCCTTTCGTTGCCTCTTCGGTTGGCTGCCATCTGTGCGTGCACCGCCATCATCAGTGGTTGCATCCTCGGCGGCACCATCAGTGGTGGCATCGGTGGGGTCATCCTCGGCGGTACCATCAGTGGTCTCAGGATCGGTGGGGAAGGCGGCGTCCTCATACAAGTGAGGTTGTTCCTCCATCTCCTGGGACAGCTCCCAGAATTTCTTGCCGCCTGAACCCCCGGCCTCATCGTTGTTGGCCATGTTTCTCTATAAATAGGAACAAAGTTTGGTCAAAAAGTTGGTTATTGTCAAGGAACAAGATCATGGTCTCATCATTTAGGGTTTGTCGACACCGAGGCATCCTAAAAGCTAAGCTTTTATCATTGAGGGTTTTTCGACGCCGAGGCACCCTAAAAGCCTAAGCTTTCATCATTTCGGTTTTTATCGACACCGAGGCACCCTAAAAGCCAAGGTTTTATAATTTAGGGTTTGTCGACGCTGAGGCACCCTGAATGCTAAGTTAAGTTTTCATCATTTAGGGTTTATCGATGCTGAGGCACCCTAGGTTGACTATTATATATGGGTATCTTCTAATAATATACCCTATCAAGGAAAGGGAAGGAGAATTCTAAGTTGGGCCTAATCACTTGGCTCTATTGCCACCTATGGTTTAATGCAGCAAGAATAAAGGGGCAGTTGATCCTACTCAATTAAGTGCTAAGATACCCCGGCCCATGCATTAGTCGCAAGTACCCCATATGTCCTATTTTTAGCAAAGTCATGCTAAAATTCACGGAAAATTTCAACATGACCTTTGCTGAAAATAGGACATATGGAGTACCCGAATTTGCCGGAACGGAAGTTAATCGACATTCCGGCAAACTCAAGGGCCTCTCGGGGTACAGCAGCAGCATCACAAGTTGACTAAATTCCCAAGTAGTACAGCAGCAACATCACAAGTAGTACCAATGAACATGTAGTCCAGCAGATTCTGAATTTTGATAAATGACAACAAGTTAACTCATTCTGAACATATAGTACCAGTGAACATATAGTCCAGAACATATAGTCCAGCAGCAGCATCTATTTACCAACTTGATTTACCGGTCTTGAAAACAGAGATACTTGTATGCCAAAACATATGCTTAAGAATTTACATTTCCACTCAATAAAAGGTTCAGAATGCTGAGTAAGTGGAAACAACGCCTGGGAAGAAAAGGTAGCAAAAGCAATACTATCATCAAAATTCTTTTCTCATGAGAAAATGGGCCTCTTTTGCTGCTAAGCTTCAGCAGTGCTAGCTTCTCAACGCCAAGTACTGCAAATTATATTATACTGGTCCATAACTAAATGATGGGTTTGATTTGTAGAAGTAACAAGTCAGACTTCCATAGATGAAAGTAGCATGATATACTAATTACCAGATGGGGTAGCAATGGATAGAAAAAAATAAGAATGGTGTATGCACTAAACAAGATCTCATGGCTCTCATGATCATAATTCATGCATGACAAATTAGATATAAAGGCCGCAAAGCTTAGTCCTTATGCCTTAAATCTTAACCACATTTTGCTATTGCTAATTTCTAGAAGTGAGCTCTGAGAGCTTTCTATAATAAATTAGTCAAGTGAGTTCCTAAGATCCTGATATGACGAAACTAGCGTACATATACCAATAAATGCAATTTGTAACAAATTGTTGTACAACAATATATCTTCTAGCCATGAAACCCTACCCTGATTCTCCTTTCTTCCACTTGCCGAAGAAAAGTTGGTTGTAGAGGATGGTCCAACTCAGATCAGCCTACAGAAGTACATTGTATAATTCTGTTTAGTTCCAAGCAGTAGTTCAGGAAGTGCAAATTGCAGAAGTTTGAGAAAGCACTAACTGGAAAGTCTTGTGTTTCCTTGAAAACATGAAAGTGCCTGACTATGCATACAATTTTACAACAAGACATCCACCATACAATTTTTATTAAAGGAAAAGACTTACGTGAAGTTTAATTAAAGTTTCAGTTGAAGTTTAAATTAAAGTTTCAGTTAAAGTTTTAGTTGATTTTAAAGTTAAATTAAATTTTCACTTAAAGTTTCAGTTAAAGGAGAGCACTTGCTACTGGATTTTAGGGCTATTGTAAGCAGTGCACTACTGCACTATTGTTCATACTCCTGCACTATTGCACTACTGGAATCCTCCTGCAAACTACTGCAAGCAGGAATACTGATGCAAACCTGGAACTTGTAAGCAGTAGCAGTAGTACAACAAGACAAGAAGATGAGACAATATGGAGGGCACAAGGCAAACTACTAAAAATGTTTCTTTGTGCTGTACTCCAAAATTCAACCAAACAAATTAACTGAAACTTAACAGCAGCAGCAAGTGCTACACTATTGTTGTCCTACACTAAACTAATACAACCAAACAAATTAATTGAAGAAAAACTACTGAAACTATACAAGCACTACAGTCAGATTACACAAAAGTACTGATGCAAGCAGTACAGTACACAAAACTTGCAAACTTACAAGCACTACTGCAACTTAATTAAGCTACTGGAGTAAGTGAAACAACTGCACTTAATTAAGCTACTGGAGTAAGTAACTCCATGGTGTACTCACTGGAGTACAGCTAAATGTTCAGGAGTAATTCTCAGGCATAAGCAACTGCTGACAACTTTCATACTCCAATGAGAAGAGTACTTGTACTCACAGCAGTTCAGAAGTGCAACTACTCTTTTGTGAAATTCAGTGCATCTACTGCAAATAAAATTCAGTAAATTTCCACCTAGCAACTAGATAGGATGGCCATGAAATTCAGTGCATCTACTTCAACTACTCTTCAAGTATATGAATACTGTGAACCTAACAAGTTTTCTAGAAACATAAGTATTAGGGTGATAACTAGTATATCAATTTCATTGTGATAATTGTACCCTGAACATTTCAGAAACTCTATTATTGTGTTGGTCACTATAAAGCAGGAGTATGAAAACCAACAACCTAGCTATAGCCTGGGGGTGCATTACCCTAATGTGCTAAACGACGTAAGCGCGTGCGCGCGAGGGGGAGAGGGGGAGAGGAGGAGGGGGAGCTCATGGTGGCCGTAGGGATAGGGCAGTGGGGCGCGGGGAGGATGTCGGGGACGAGGATGACGCAGGGGAGGAGGCGACGAGGTCCTGGTGGTGGTGGTGCTCCGGCGACGGTGGTGTGGACAGGGCGGCGGGGCGATGGCGTCCAACGAGGTGGGGCGACGGGGAGAGCGGCGCCGACGTCGGGGCCTCGGGCGGCGGTGGTTGGAGACGTCGCGGCGGGGTCGAGGCGGCGTCGGGGCGGCGTCGAGGCGGCGGGGCAGCATCGAGGCGGCGGGGCAGCGGCGTCGGGAGAGGAGAGGGGAAGGGGATCGAGGGCGAGGGCGAGGGAGAGAGAGGGGATAGGTTTGGGCCGGGGTGGACATATGGATGGGGGCGGCACAATACTAATGGCGCACCACACCTCGGTGCGCCATAAGTACATCCATACTAATGGCGCACCTCACCCTGGTGCGCCATTAGTACATCCATACTAATGGCGCACCTCACCCTGGTGCGCCATAAGTACATCCATACTAATGGCGCACCTCACCTCGGTGCGCCATTAGTATTTGTGTTTAAATATGTTCAAACTTGTTTTATAAGACAGTAATCATTTTTTTATAAGACAGTAATAATTTTTTTATAAGATGGCTACTGCAACAGTAATATTTTTTTATAAGACAGTAATAATTTTTTTATAAGACAGTAATATTTTTTTTAAAAATATCATCAAACAGTAATGCCAGTGGAGCGGGGGAGGGTGCGCGGGGTGCGGGGGGTCGGCGGCGGCGGTTGAGTAGGGGAATCGAGGATGCGGGGGGTCGGCGGCGGCGGCCGGTGGACCGGGGGGTGCTCGGCGGCGAGGGCGACCGGATCTGGCGAGGTGGGATAGCGATCGAAATGGAGGGGGATCGAGATCGAGTGTCCATGAAATTTAAAAATATTCATCATAGTTCAAAAAGTGCCCATGAAATACAATCGAGAAATGAAGGCTACGATTTAAATACAATCGATCTTAGCTAGCTATCTGTTCACAATCTTCTTGCCCTTCTTTTTCGCAAATGGAGTTCTTCTGTGGAACGGACATCCTTTAGGTAGGGTGGTCCTGCTTCTTCTTGTGGTGTATGCTGCTACTTCATCATCGTCGTCATGTTCGATCCTCGGGTCGCCATACTTGTCGAAGTCTTGCTCATTGGCTACTCCATCCATTCCGATGATCTTCCTTTTGCCTCTCCTCACGACAACACGACTGGGCTTTGACGGGTCGGTAATGAAGAAGCATTGGTCCACTTGGGAAGCCAGTACCCATGGCTCATTTTTCGCGGTGACGTTTGCGCCCGCGGTCTTGGATTTGGCTTCGGGTATAACCATGGTGGTGAAATACCGGTCTTCTTTTAGGACGCTCTTCGCCCATCTGATACGAAACATCGGGACCTTCTCTCCAGCGTAGCTCAGCTCCCAGATCTCCTCGATCCATCCGTAGTATCTGTCCTTGTCGTTACCGGTGTAGGATTCCATCGTTACCCCGGAGTTCTGATAACCATTGCTCTTCATGTCCTTGGCCTTGGTGTAGAATGTGTAGCCGTTGATATCGTATGCCTCATAGGTCATCAGGTTGTGCTCGGCGCCCTGTGACAAGGCGAATATGAGTTGTTCTTCCGCGGAAGAATCCTCATGTAAAGGGTACGACAGAAGCTTCTGCTTGAACCAACGCGTGAAACATGAGTTGTGCTCTTTGAGTATATCTCCGTCCGTCCTCTGTTGGCCTCGGTCATTGTACGTCTTCTTAATAAAGGTTTTGTGCTCTACCACCCAAGGATCGACCACGTCTATGTGTTGTAGCGTGACTAGGTTTGCTCTTTCAAAGTCGGCGAGTCGACCGTCGAAGTTGACATGCATTTCGCGGCGACCCTCACGGTGACCCCATCCAGCGAGCCTGCCGAGGTGCCTGTTGATGGGCAGACCAACGGGGTTCTCGATGCCTAGATAATTCGTGCAGTAGGAGATGCACTCTTCGGTCAGAAAGCCCATGACTATGCTTCCCTCTGGACGTGACATGTTGCGAACGTATCCTTTGATGACACCATTCATCCTTTCGAACGGCATCATGCTGTGCAGGAACGTCGCCCCGAGTTGGATGATATCGTCCATGATATGGACCAGCAGATGCACCATAACGTCGAAGAATGCGGGCGGCAAGTACATCTCAAGCTCGCATAGTATCACCACGATCTCTTCCTGTAGCCTTCTGAGTTGCCTCACGCCAACAGACTTCCGAGAGATGACGTCGAAAAAGTTGCATAGGCCAAATAGGGTTTCACGGACGTGCGCGTCCATGATCCCACGGATTGCAACTGGAAGTATCTGCATCATCAGCACGTGACAGTCGTGTGACTTCATCCCGCTGAACTTCTGCTTTGCTGGGTCTAGGTATCTGCTTATCTTCCCCGCGTAACCGTAAGGAAGTTTTACTCCTACGAGGCAGGTGAAAAATTGCTCGATCTCCTCCTGACTTAGAGTGAAGCACGCGGGAGGGTAGTCATTTTCGGTCTTCTTGGCCTTTTTGCCTTTGCGACGACTTTCCGTGTCCTGCTTCGCCTGATGCCCATTGATTTCATCATATATAGCGTGAAGCTCCTGCCTGATGCCCATTGATTTCAAGTCTGCCCTTGCTTTCGGCCCATCTTTGGTCCTCTCTGGCATGTTGAGCAGGGTACCAAGCAGACTCTCGCACACGTTCTTCGTGATATGCATGACATCAAGGCTGTGAGGCACACGGTGGATCTTCCAGTACGGCAAGTCCCAGAAAACAGACCTCGTTTTCCATACCTTCAGCAGCGGCTCTGGCGCCTTTCGCTTCTTTCCCGGCTCTGGCGCCTTTTGCTTCTTTCCCGGCAGTGGGCAGTCTTTCCAATTTTTCAACAGCTCGTCTATTTCCTCGCCGCTCCTCGTACGCGGGCGTCCTCGGGGTTCGGTTTCACCATCGAATAGATCCTTGCGTTTTCTCCACGGGTCATCGTCGCGAAGCCACCTTCGATGTCCCATGAACACGGTTTTCGAAGACCCAGGATCTCTATCTAGCTGGCGATATGTTGTGTCATCCATGCACCTGAGGCATCTAGAAAATCCCTGGACCACCTGCCCCGCGACATATCCGTAACCGAGATAGTCGTGCACCGTCGTGAGCAGCGCGGCTCTCATAGGGAAATATTCTTTCTCTACGGCGTCCCGCGTATTGGCTGGCGTTTTCCATAGCGTGTCAAGCTCCTCTTTCGGCAGCCCCAGATACAGATTGATGTCGTTCCCTGGTTGTTTCGGTCCTTCAATTAGCATACTCATGTGAATGTACTTCCTCTTCATGCACAACCAGGGGGGAAGGTTGTACATCCACACAAACACAGGCCAGGTGCTATGTGTGCTTCTCTGGCTGCCAAACGGATTGACTCCATCGGTGCTCGCGCCCAGCACGATGTTCCTTGGATCGTTCCCAAATTCTAGGTCTTTGAAGTTCAACGCTTGCCACTGGCTCGCATCCTTAGGGTGACTCAGCATCTTGTCTTTTTTATCTATCTCCGGATCATTTGCGTCATCTTCTCGCTTCTTCTCCTCCCTATCCGTGTGCCAATGCAGGAGCTTTGCTACCTTAGGGTCCGCGAAATACCGCTGCAGACGAGGAGTGATCGGAAAGTACCACACCACTTTTCGAGGAGCTTTCTTCCTCTTCTTGTATCGAGTGACGCCGCACACCGGACATATGGTAGACTCCGCGTGCTTATCCAGATAAATGATGCAATTGTTCATGCACACATGGTATTTCACGTGCGGTAAATCCAGAGGACACACGATTTTCTTCGCCTCCTCCAAACTGGTCGGGCACTTGTGCCCCTTGGGAAGACGTTCGTGCCAGAATGACCTGTTCTCGTCGAAGCATGCGTCGGTCATTTTGTGTTTTACCTTCATCTCCAGAGCCATGAGCGTTACTTTCAGGCGGGTATCCTCGGGCCTGCATCCTTCATACAATGGAGTAACCGCGTCTAACTCAAGTTGATCCATCTTGGCTTTCTCTCGGGCGGCAGCTCTTGCGTTATCCGTCTGATTGAGAAGCAACTCTTGAATATGAGGGTCCTGCACCCAGCCCATCGATGGTCCAGCGTTGTCTGCTCCGCCGGCATCATCATCTTCATGATCATGCCCGTCGTCTGCTCCGGCATCTTCCTCATCATCATGTCCTGCATCTTCTACATGATGACTGTGTACAGCATCACCGTCGTGATCATCTCCTGGGGATTCTTCGTCTTCTCGCCCGCCCGAGCCGCGGTGGTTGTCTTGCAGCCCTCCCTCATTTCTTGCTCGGCCCCCATGGACGACTTTGTAGTCATCTTCATCACCTTGCCACCGATAGCCATCCATGAAACCACGCAAGAGCAGGTGGTCCCGCACCTTCCCGGATTCCGGGTCCGCAATAAGGCTCTTCAGCTTGCATCTTCGACACGGACATCTTATCTCTGTCTCGTTCTTTTGAAGCATCTCGGCCTTCGCGGACCTCAAAAACCTATTCATGATGCCTTCGGTCATCATGCGGACCATGGTCGCCTGCGGGGTAGAGCAAAACGATATTTTAGAACCAAGAAAAAATTTGGCATGACTTTCCCTAAAAATAGGACCAAAAAGAATGCTTAATGCGAAAATTCTCGCCGAAACGGAAATGAATCAACATTCCGGCAAAATATTGGCAACTATCGCATTTCAAATACCGGTACACCTCCAAACACAAACACATATGCAACACCACAAACATATGCAACACCACAAACATACATAGATCTAGCTAGGCCATAAAAAGTGCATGTGCACATTTTTGTAGGGAGAACAACATAAATATAGCTTCCCCCCTTACTTACCTATCAAAACAAGGTAATTTAACCACTTAAATTGAATGAATCTATGGTGGAAATGAGGTGAAAAAGAGGAGGCACCCGAGACAAGGAGGAGGTGGAGAGAATGAAGTGGGGAGAAAGTGAGTGTGGGTAGGAGAGGCTGTCCAAAATATCTTGTTGCTGCTCACTTACTAATGGCGCACCAACTCTAAATGCGCCATTAGTAATCCAGGTTACTAATGGCGCACCTTCTGGTGGTGCGCCATTAGTAGTTTTGCAAAAAAAAACATACTAATGGCGCACTGTCCCATAGTGCGCCATTGGTAGTTTTGCAAAAAAGGGAATAAAAAATATAATAAAAAAACAACATTAGTGGCGCACTTTCCGGCAGGTGCGCCATTACTAGTTACAACTAGTAATGGCGCACTGTGTCTGGATGCCCCATTAGTATGTTTGGACAGGCGCACTAGTTAAATTTTTTTTTGGATACTAATGGCGCACCCTGGGCCAGGTGCGCCATTAGTAGTTTCAACTCTAATGGCGTATCAGAAGGTGGTGCGCCATTAGTATATACTAATGGCGCACCGCTTGTCTGGTGCGCCATTAGTGTCAATCCCATCTATAGCCCTTTTTCTAGTAGTGTCATATGTGCCCTGGCAATACGATGACAGGCGCCTGTATGGTGATGAGCGAAGAGTTCCGGTCGACCCCAGGGAACCCGGATTTGATGCGAGATCTCTTCTCATACAAAATCTAGTCAACCAAAATTAGGCACATAGAGAAGGACAAGATGTACACCGCCCGAGTGGAAGCCGAGTGCATGTTTCTGGCCCCGAGTGTTTCAGCAGAGCTATCCGAGCTGCAGAGATCTCGCCCAACTTCAGATTGGCGACGGGCGTGAGCAAGTTCACCGATGAGTCGAAGCCCGATACTTGGCTAGAAGATTACCAGGTTGCAGTGAAGATTGGTGGTGGCAATGATGATGTGGCCATGAAACACCTGCCCCTGACGCTGGAGGGTTTGGCTAGAGCTTGGTTGAATCAGTTGGCTCCTGGTAGTATCTTCAGTTGGGAAGAGTTGGCTTGAGTGTTTGTCAGGACATTCGAAGGTACTTGCAAATAACCTGTAGGGCTGACCGAATTGCAGCACTGTGTCCAGAAACCGAACAAAACTTTGAGAGATTACATCCAAAGATGGACCACTCTACATCATACCGTGGAGAATGTGTGAGAACATCAGGCAGTCTACACCTTCAAGGAGGGCGTTCGGTACTAGGAGCTCAACCTGAAATTCGGTCGGACAGGAGACATGTCCCTGGCTCAGATGATGGAAATAGCCACTCGGTATGCTAACGGTGAGGAAGAAGACCGATTCTGAAGTGGCAAGAACAAACCAGTCGCCTAGGACACCGAAGGAGGAAATTCCAGTCGGAAGGTGAAGTGTAAAGCCGAACCCGCAGGTCCTGGTGAGACCGCAGTTGTGAACCAATGGAAATTTAAAGGAAAGCCTAAAGGGCCACGGATCCGCAAGAAAGTGAAAGATCAAGCGGGAAATGATGTGCTTGATTTGCCATGTCACATACACACCAAGAAAGATGAAGAGGGAAACCTAATTTACCCCAAGCATACCACTCAACAATGTCGACTCCTAATTCAGAGCTTCTGAGAGGGCCAGTCCAGTGAAAAGGAAAAGGAGTCCGATAAGGATGAGGACAAAGAGGAGGATGATGGTTACCCCAATGTTAATGCCACTTTAGTGATTTTTGCTGACATCGAGAGAAAAATTCGACTAAAAGTTATCAACAGAGAAGTAAATATGGTTGCTCTGGCAACAACAACATATCTAAAGTGGTAAAAAACTCCCATTACATTTGACCAGTCCAATCACCCAGCGCACGTTGCTACCCCCAGGAGGCAAGCGTTGGTGGTCGACCCAGTCATTGGGGGCACTCGACTAACTAGGGTTCTGATGGATGGTGGCAGTGGCTTGAACATTTTGTACGCTGAGTTCCGATGTCCAAGCTCAGTGAAAGCAACATGAGATTCCACGGGGTCATTCCAGGAAAGAAAGTCGATTCGCTCGGCCAGATCACTCTTGATGTGGTTTTCGGTGATTCAAAGAATTACCATAAGGAAAAGTTGACTTTTGAGGTGGTGGATTTCCATAGCGCTTATCATGCTATTCTGGGCAGAACTGCATATGCTCGTTTTATGGCTCGACCATGCTACGTGTATATCAATTTGAAAATGCCTGGCCCTAGAGGTGTGATCACAGTCACAGGAAACCGGCAAAGGGCTGAAGAGTGCCTCCAGAAGGGCTCGAAGATCGCCGATTTGCATAAGTCAGATGTGCAAATAGAAGAGTACCAGAAAAATGCAGATCTGAGTGATTTGTTGCGAGCTAAGAAGCCTGCTTTAGAGACCGCATTCCAGTCGGCCGGTGAGACAAAATCTGTCCATATTCACCTGACCGACCCCAATGCTGCTCCGACCCACATCTCAACAACACTCGATAGCAAATAGGAATAAGCTCTCATTCAGTTCCTCCATGAGAAATGGGACATCTTTGCATAGAAACCATCTAACATGCCGGGTGTGCCCATGGGACTGGCTGAGCACCGTTTGCACGTCGACCTAAAAGTGAAACCTGTCAAAGAGCATCTTCGTCGGTCCGCTATGGAGAAGAGGAAAGCAATTGGTGAAGAAGTGGCTCGACTTCTGGCAGCTGAGTTCATCCGCAAGATATACTACTCCGAGTGGCTCGCCAATATTATTATGGTCCCTAAGAAAGATGATTCACTTCGTATGTGCATCGATTTCAAACACATCAATCGGGCCTGCCTGAAAGATCATTTCCCTCTCCCCCGCATCGACCAGATTGTCGACTCGACTGCGGGGTGTGAGCGCTTGTCCTTTTTGGACGCATATTCCGGGTACTATCTGATCTGACTGTATGGGCCCGACGAAATAAAAACAGCCTTCATCACCCCATTCGGGTGTTTTTGCTATGTTACCGTGCCTTTTGGTCTCAAGAATGCTTGTGCCACTTTCATGCGCATGATTCAGAAGTGTTTGCTCACTCAAATCAGTCGGAATGTGGAAGCATACATGGATGACATCGTGGTCAAGTCACGTAAAGGTTCCGACCTACTGACTGACCTCGCTGAAACCTTTGCCAACTTGAGAAGATGTGATATCAAGCTCAACCCGTCAAAATGCACATTCGGAGTTCCAGGTGGAAACTTACTCCCTTTCCTCGTTTCTGAATGTGGGATAGACGCAAACCCAGAGAAGGTTGGGGCAATCCTCCGAATGAAACGCCATGTGCGTGTGCACGATGTTCAGAAGCTTACTGGTTGTTTGGCCGCATTGAGTTGATTCATCGCTCGTCTCGGTGAAAAGGTATTGCCTCTTTACCGACTGATGAAGAAGTCTGGCAAATTCGAGTGGACTCCTGAAGCCGAAGCAGCATTTGAAAAGCTTAGAGCCCTACTTTCCACCCATCCGGTGCTTGCTGTCCCAATCAGCAAAGAGCCTTTACTACTGTACATTGTAGATACTGGACAAGTTGTTAGCACAATGCTCACGGTCGAGCGGGAAGAAGAAGGCAAAGCCTACAAAGTTCAACGCCCAGTGTATTATGTTTCTGAAGTCTTAACTCCGTCCAAGCAGAGATATCCGCATTATCAGAAGCTTGTTTATGAAATTTACTTGACCACGAAGAAAGTAGCACACTATTTCTCAGACCACTCGGTTTCAGTCGTCAGCGACGCTCCATTGTCAGCAATTTTGAACAACAGGGACGCAACTGGTCAAGTGGCAAAGTGGGCGATTGAACTCCTTCTGTTGGATATCAAGTTTGAAGCAAAGAAAGCAATCAAGTCCCAAGCAATAGCATATTTCCTCGCCGAATGGATTGAACAGCAGCAACCGACTCAGATTCACTCAGAACATTGGACTATATTCTTTGACGGATCCAAGATGCTGAATGGCTCTGGCGCTGGTGTAGTTCTGGTATCCCCAAGAGGTGATAAGCTCATCTATGTCCTCCAAATTCACTTTGATTCTTCAAACAATGAAGCTGAGTATGAGGCACTTTTGTATGGGTTGTGTATGGTTATCTCACTGAGTGTCCATCGCCTGATGGTCTACGGCAACTCAGACTTGGTGGTTAATCAAGTGATGAAGGAATGGGATATCAGGAGCCCAGCTATGACTGGTTATTGCAAGGCAGTTAGAAAGCTGAAGAAGAAGTTTGAAGGGTTGGAGCTCCACCACATACCTCGGATCAAGAATCAAGCTACTGATGATCTGGCGAAGATAGGTTCCACTCGGAAACCTATCCCCAGCAATGTGTTCTTGGAGCACCTCCATACCCCTTCTGTTCAAGAAGATCCCTTTACGGAAGAGCCTCCACAGCCGATAAGTTCAACTAGTCCGACTGAAATTGAAGTCCCACCTGTGGTTGAGCTGATCATGGAAGTTTTGGTAATCACCCCCGACTGGACGGTACCATATATTGCGTATCTACTCAGAAGGGAACTCCCATAGGATGAAGATGAGGCCCGTCAGATTGTCTGTCAATCCAAAGCCTTCACAGTGATAGGTGAACAACTTTACAGAGAAAGTGTTACTAGAGTTGCTCAGCGTTGCATCTCCCTAGAAGAAGGTCGACTGATCCTAAATGAGATCCACTCAGGGACCTGTGGCCACCATGCGTCCTCTCGGATCATCGTGGCCAAAGCATACCGAGCAGGGTTCTACTGGCCACGTGCAAAGGAGATGGCGAAAGATATAGTCGACAAGTGCGTAGGCTGCCAGTTCTACTCAAACATGTCTCACAAGCCTGCGTCTGCTTTGAAGACTATTCCACTCGTCTAGCCGTTTGCAGTATGGGGGTTACAAATGGTTGAACCTTTCAAGAGTGGCAAAAGTGGTTTCACTCATCTGCTTGTGGCAGTCGACAAATTCACCAAATGGATTGAAGCTAAGCCTATCAAGAATCTTGATTCAAACACTGCCATCAGTTTCGCTAGAGAGCTGATATTCAGATATGTAGTACCTCAAAGTATTATCACAGATAATGGCTCCAACTTTGATTCGGATGAGTTCAGAGTGTTTTGTGCTTCTCAAGGCACTTGGGTTGATTACGCATCTGTTGCGCACCCGCAGTCAAATGGGAAGGCAGAGAGGGCGAATGGTTTGATCCTTCAAGGGCTGAAACCCCGATTGATGCGCAATCCCAAGCATGCTGCTAGAGCCTGGGTGAATGAATTTCCATCAGTCCTATTGGGATTGAGAACAACTCCCAATAGGTCGACTAACCGAACTCCCTTCTTCTTGGTGTATGGTGCTGAGGCTGTGCTTCCGAGTGACATGCTGCACAATGCCCCCTAAGTGGAACTTTTCTCAGAAGCCGAAGCGGAACAAGCACATCAGGATGCGGTTGATCTCTTGGAAGAAGAACGACAGATGGCTCTGATCCGGTCGACCATCTATCAGCAAGACCTATGTCGATTCCATGCCCATAATGTCATAGGTCGAGCATTCCAGGAAGGAAACCTTGTGTTCCGACTGCACCAGAAATGACCTCACAAACTCGCTCTGGCCTGGGAAGGCCCCTTCATCGTCACCAAGGTGCTCCACAATGGGGCATGTCACCTCTACAACGTAGGCACAAAAAAGACGAGCCACTCTCATGGAATGCGGAGCTCCTCCGCCGTTTTTATACCTAAACACTCGGATCGGCGAGTTGTAATAAGAATCCTTAAGTTCGCTTATCAAAGATAAGATTTTTGCAGTATCTTAATGATTGTTACCCATCAAGCATATGTGTTCAAATCCCCCAGTGGGTGGCTTAGCCGCGGACCCGATTCGCCTAAGTTTCAAAAACAATCGGAGTGTAGGGAAACCCTCCCACTCGGAGGCTTAGCCACGAATCCGATTCGCCTAAGTTAAAAAACTACTCCGAGTGGAGAGCGATCCTCCCACTCGGGGGCTTAGCTGCGACCTCGTACTCGCCTAAGTTACAAAATTACTCTGAGTGGAGAGCGACCCTCCCACTCGGGGGTTTAGCTGCGACCCCATACTCGCCTAAGTTAAAAACTACTCCGAGTGGACAGCGATCCTCCCACTCGGGGGCTTAGCTGCGACCCCGTACTCACCTAAGTTACAAAACTACTCCGAGTGGAGAGCGATCCTCCCACTCGGGGGCTTAGCTGCGACCCC
>NC_041390.1:272023340-272062525 GCF_002162155.2 Triticum dicoccoides | reverse complement strand
GTTACAAAACTACTCCAAGTGGAGAGCGATCCTCCCACTACTACTCCGAGTGGAGAGCAATCCTCCCACTCGGGGGCTTAGCTGCGACCCCATACTCGCCTAAGTTACAAACCTACTCCGAGTGGAGAGCAATCCTCCCACTCGGGGGCTTAGCTGCGACCCCATACTCATCTAAGTTAAAAAACTACTTTGAGTGGAGAGCAATCCTCCCACTCGGAGGCTTTGGTGCGACCCCGTACTCGCCAAGTTAAAAAACTACTCCGAGTGGAGAGCAATCCTCCCACTCAGGAGCTTAGCTGCGATCCCGTACTCACCTAAGTTAAAAAAACTACGTTGAGTGGAGCGCTCTCGGAGCCGCGCCATTATTAGAATGTTCCGGTTGCACTCAGAGCTGCGCCACAAGTGCAACGTCCGGTTGCACTCGGAGCTGCGCCACAAGTACAATGTCCGGTTGCACTCGGAGGTGCGCCACAAGTACAATGTTCCATTGCACTCGGAGTTGCATCACAAGTACAATGTTTGGTTGCACTTGGAACTGCGCCACAAGTACAACATAAACCCTGAGTGAAGAGCGACCCATTCGCTTGGAGTTTTAGCTGTTATTCCCGATTCACTAGAAGTCAGAAAACTCAAAGGTGATGAACCATATTCAAAGAAAAACCATTTTCGGATAAATCCAAAAAAGTTTAGAACTGCGAAACAGAAGTACTTAGGCGCCAGGCCCGGAAAAGTTTAACGGTTACAAAATCACTCGGCATTCGGAGGCAAATAAAAGCGAGGCACCAAGTTTGTTTACTCTACGGGAGGAGGGCTAGCTGGCTCGACGAAGTCGTCCAGGTTGATTCCATCGGCGATGTGAGTAGCAGCCTCGATGAAGGTCTCCATAAAGGACAGGAATTGAAGCTTCTTGGTATTTGCGACCTTGATAGCCGCCAGTTTCTATTCTCTAGCTTCTTTGCAATGAACGCGGACCAGAGACAGAGCCACGTCAGCGCCGTACCAAGCAGAGGACTTCTTCCATGCCTGCACACGACCAAGGACTTCATTGAGTTGAGTCATCAGAGACTTGAGGTCATTTTGGAACGTCACTTTTGGCCAGAGTTCTGTGTCGATCCGTGGCGTCGCCACCTTCAGTCGTGCAAGATACTCCACCACGCTGGCAAGACGAGATTCCATCCGTAGCACGTTCATCGTAGCTTCACATTTGACGGGGGAATTAATGGGGTCCAGACTTGTCTCAATCCGCCCAGTCTCTTCCTCACAATTTTGACAGAATTCTGCACACACAGGAAAATATTGAGTCGACGGTCACATGATGAGTCGGTAGATGCAAATCAGTCAGACAAGGGAAAGTACCTTCAAGCATAACGAACATCTTCTTGGCAAGTCCTCCCAGATAAGCCTCCGGGTCATTTCTCTTGTGAGTGAGATCTCCTACCTTGTCAGTCAGGGCCACCTTGTCCTTGTTCAACTGCATGACTTCTTTGTTGGCTTCATTAATGGCAGTCTTCAGCTTGCATTTTCCTCTTCCAACTTGCCGACTGAAGCCATCTTCTTGTTAGCAAGTTCATCTTTCTCTCGTGTCGTCTTCTGCACTGCTGCAATGTCAAGGTTCTTCTGCTCCAAAGCCTGCTTCATTTTGTCTAAAGAAATAACATTCTTCAGACGTGCTTGGAGTTGTCTGTTTTCACTATGCATATCTGTTTGAGTAGTCACTTAGTTCAAAAAATGAAAGGAAAAGATGACAAGGCAAACAGTCGACAAGTTATTACCTCCCATGGCACCTACTTCATCCTTAGCCTTCTGCAAGTTCTCCTTGGCCAACTCCAGGTCGAGATTGAGCTGGATCTGATTCCTTTCCAACTCAGTAAACTGAGCCCCGAGTTCACAAGATTTCTGCAATGAACGAATAGGACACGACAGTTGACACGAACAAAGATCAATTGCTTCCAAGCGAAAAGATACAAGTTCAGGTCATTATGGCAAAAAGAGTTCTAAGAATACTGTCGAATCAAACATTCAACAGTAGTCTCGGGGACTACACCCAGTGGGTGCACTTAGCATGCCCCCACTGGTTTGACTTTCCACTCGACATGGTCCGTCAAGTCAGGGAAAAAAATTGAGACAACAATTATTCTCAGACCACCGCTGACTGCCCGCAGTCGATCGCGGTCTCGGGGACTACACCAAGTGGGTGCTCTTAGCATTCCCCCACTGGTGCGGATACCACTCGGCCCGACCTATTTGGATCGAGTGGCAGAACTCTAAAGATACATTATTCTTAGACCATCGCACCGCGGTCTCGGGGACTACACCCAGTGGGTGCACTCTGTGTGTCCCCACTGATTCAAGAGTACACTCCACGCGATCTAGTTTACTCAAGTGGAAGAACTATACATCATAAGTTAAAGCACCCAGTGGGTGAACAGATGCAAGATGCAGACTCATGGTAGATGCACATTAAAGGCTTGAAAACATTGATCCACGGACATCTTATGAATAATAAAGGAGTAGTTTTCAAGTACCATATTCGAGCATAAATCAAGCTGAAAGATCAGTCGGAAATCAACTCTCATGGACATTGGTTTGAAGAGCAAAGTTGGCATCATAGGCAGCCTTGCTAGCTTCGTGCACCACCTTCATTTGCTCCATCATAAGGCCTGCTTGGCGTATAGCCTCCTTAGCAGTGCCCACTGGGTCCTCTAGGACATGATGGGTAACGAAGAGTGGAGTCGGTGGAGCAGTTGAAGCAGCCAAGGGATCTGAGGCGTGGAGTTGCACGGACGGAGCAAGTACTTGGGCGGTCGACGTGGAAGGACGGTCAATCGACACAGGATCGGCAAAAGAAACATAAGCCCGAATTGGATCTCTGGATTGTTGGATCACTAATTCTGGCACTGATGTCGACTGAGGTACCTTGCTGGCAAGCACCCTCTTGCTTGAAGTCCTGCCCTTTCTTCTCATGGTCTTCTAAGGCACATCTTCATCATTGTCCGGAAGATCAATGACATTTGGTGGTGCTGCAAAAGACTCGACCACAAGAGTTCAGTCAACTGACAGTACAATTGACAAAATGAGGGTAAGATAGTGGAGTTGTACCTGCTTTGGAAGTGGCCACATGCTCAGTCTCCTCATCATCTTGGTCCTTGTAAATGTCCATGGAGGTCCCAGAACTAGCAGCGCTGAAAGTTTCAGAACTTGTTGGGGATATTACTATCAGTCATGACCCGCCCAGGAGGGGCCGGATCAGCCCCAATGGCGGGTTACGCAAGAAGCCCAGTAAACATTCAAGACGATAGTTTATTAAACCTTATAGAAGGCCCAAAGGCCTGGGGATGGCTTAAAGGCTAGATATTGTAAACCGCCATATGTAAGGAAAGACTTGCAAATAAAGCATTGTAAAGGAAGTCACCGAGCCGGATGTGATTATGAGCCGGCCAGGACTCTGTAGGCCACTAGGCGTCAACCCATGTACATAAAGGGACGACCCGGTGGCGGCTTAGGGCAAGAAACAACAAATCCATAACCAAGCCGGCGAGTTGAGCCTCTTGGTGATCGAAACCCAGCAATACCAATCCCAACTAGACGTAGGCTTTTGCCTTCATCATAAGGGGACGAACTAGTATAAAACCCTCTCGTGTCCTTTGTCCCGATTAACCCCTTTAAGGTTCCGAAGTGCGATGGCCCTACGACTAAGTCCTTGCTCTAAGACATCTGCCGTGACAATTCCACGATAGTTGGCACCCACCATGGGGCTAGCGCACGGTGGATTTGAGTTCTTGAAGGGCAACTTCAAAGGGCTCGAGGGATACGCTATGGGCCGGATGACCAAGAGTTGTCACGGCAAGCTCTACATCAACGACGGAGGCTGGGGCCCCGAGGCTGGCTCAATTGAGTACGGATACCGGGTCCCCTTCGGCGGGATTCACGTCTTCATCGGCCGGATCGGCGAGTCAGGTCCTGAGCCGGACCTCCACACCGACCTCATCGAAACAGCTCGGCGCGCGAGGACCGCCTGTGTTCCATCTTCCGTGAAGCATGCCTTCGTAGGCTGCGTCCACGGCGGTGAATACTCCGAAGGATCGATGGAGGGCGGTGAGATGGCCGTTTGTTCTGACACTGCATCATCAATGGGCGAGACGGACCTTTTGCACCAGCTGCAGGACGACATGCTCGGGGGCTGTTCCAATGGCAGCAGTATTCCGGACCCCCTTGAGCCGCCGAATTGGGCTGAAGTCTTCATGACAGGGACACAACCCGGGAAGAACTCTACAACAGCGGCGGCAACAGCTATCGGGTCGGCTGCAGCCAGGTCAGGAGACCCCACGCGCCCCCCGGCTCAGATCTTGATGGACCTCATGGATAAACTGATGACTCTGTTAACTGCCGTGGGAGAGCCGGCGGATAAAGCCCAGCATGACGTAGAGGTGGACGCGTACGTGAAGAGATGGTGCAAGCTAAGGAAAATCTAGCCACAGAGGAAGTCAGGATGGCAGCAGAGCGGGCGGCTTTGGAGGTTCGTGCTCAACAGCTTCAAGCGGAGACCTTCCAGCTCTCGGTGGATCTGAACGCGCCGAACGAGGTCATGAGGAGGAGGCATCAGAAAACCCAATCACGTCTGCCTCTGACGCTCGATCCTAGGAATCTTTTTCACACACCCGGAGCCGGGGGAAGTAACCCGCCAGAGACACCCCGGATTACAACACCCGGCGCACCGGTCCAGCCACGTGCCATGGATCCACCTCGTATAATTACCGCTCCACCTCATTACGTCCCAACGCCGCCGGGTCACTTCTCCAACCCCTTGGAAAACCTCATCGCAGCATCGGCTCGTCTGACAGCTCTTCCGATGGAAGGTGACTCACCGGCGGCGGTTGAAACGCGGAGGGTAAGAGAACTTCTTCAAACAGCTCTGGCGCAGCAGGATGCATACTCCTATAGTCGAGATAGGATCCATTCAACTCCTCGCCCAAGCCGGAGCCCGAGTTACAGTAGGCATATGGAATCCGCAGATATGTCAAGTAATGCTCAATGCCACAACCGGCCATACAGACATGGGCCGGTGCGGGCTGGAGCCCTTAACTTGGCGGATCAGGAGAGGATTCGACAAGAGGCGGAACGAGGAGTTCAAATGGCAGCAGATCAGGCGGCTCATCAAACTTTTCTGGCTTATCCAGCAACCTCAGTCGAGGAAGGAGTGGCCACAAGAACCGAGGCGTTCCTTGCTTGGTGCCGGCCATAGGTAATGAGCGTTTGCCAAATGATTTTAAGTGGCCTCGTAAGGTGCCTAATTACACGGAAGACTTACAGCCCGGGGCTTGGATTGAGAGTTATGAGATGGCTATGGAGTTGTTGGAGGTCAGCGACGCAACAATGGCCAAGTATTTCACTATGATGTTGGATGGAACAGCTCGTACTTGGTTGAAGGGATTGCCACCCAATTCTGTCGGCTCATGGGCGGAGTTGAAGGCCCAGTTCATCCAGAACTTTAAAGACACGGGTAAGCAGCCTATGTCGATTGTGGACATGACCAATTGCAAGCAAGAGGATGGTGAATCCATAACCCATTGGGTGCGCCGGGTCAAGGAGATAATACATTCATCTGATAAGAGAGATGGCGGCTCAGCAGTCTTAATGTTGGAGAAAAAATGCCGTTTCGAACCTCTGAAGCAGAAGCTGGGGCGGCTCAAGCATGACTGTAATGACATGGGAACGTTGATGGAGGCTCTCGTCAAGTATGCTGATTCGGATACTACCAAGGACCCGGTGTCTAACGAAGAAAAGGCAACGAAGGGAAAGAAGAACGACAACGACAAGGGTCACCAGCATAACCCGGCAAATCAAGGAGGTAATAAACGTAAGGCTGATGAGTCTGTTGCTAACACCAATGCACAGGACGGAAATCAACAGCGCA
The DNA here is from genome assembly GCF_002162155.2 of Triticum dicoccoides. NCBI lineage: Eukaryota > Viridiplantae > Streptophyta > Magnoliopsida > Poales > Poaceae > Triticum > Triticum dicoccoides. The sequence goes on along the minus strand of NC_041390.1, from coordinate 272,056,611 downwards.
AGGGCAGATATCCCCCTCGGTCGGGCGGGTCAGGTCCCACCCTTGAGCATTATTGAATGAGCCTTGTCCAAAGCACGACACCCCGGAGAAGCCAGCCACCCACCTGTGGAAAGATTGTACGATCATGAAGGCGTTTAAAAATTCAAACGCGTTTGATGGAGGTCACGGCCCAGGTGGCGGCTCAGGTGGAGGCGGTTTCCAAGGCCCGGGCGCCGGCTCAGGTGGAGGAGGATTCCACGGTCAGGGCCATCCTGGTAACCAAGGAGGGTATAATCCGCAACCCGGCCAACGTAATCAGCAGCAGCAGTCTGGATATCAGGGCAACCCGAAGCAGCTGAATAGTGGGCAATACCATGTATTCACCACTAGCTTATGTAAGAGAGACCAGAAGCTTCACAAGAGGTCCGTCAATGCCATTGAGCCGGTGATTCCATGTTACTTATGTTGGTCAGAGCAGCCTATTCTGTGGAGCAGAGAGGATCACTCACCCCAGGTCGATAATCCGGATCACTTGGCTTTCGTAGTGGCGCCTCAGGTTGGTGGATACAAATTCACTTTGGGAGACATCATTCAAAATAGAGAAGCCACTGGTCGAGTCGCCAAGTGGGCCATTGAGCTTGGGTCTCATGGTTGAAGTATGTGCCACGTACCGCGATCAAATCTCAAGCACTAGTTGACTTCATTAATGACTGCACAGAGATGCAGATGCCAGAAGAGAAACCAGACAACACGTATTAGACTATTCATTTTGATGGGTCCAGACAGTTGGAAGGCTCGGGGACTAGAGTTTTTTTAACCTCTCCGCGAGGTGACAAATTTTGTTATGTGTTACGGTTTATGTTTCCTTGCACTAACAACACATCAGAGTATGAAGCCTTGCTCCATGGTCTTCGAGTGGCAAAAGAGATGAGTTTGAGCCGGGTCAGATGTCTTGGCGACTCAGATCTAGTGGCTCAACATGTATCAGGCAAGTTGGATTCCAAGGACCCTCTCATGGCGGCTTATCGCCGGGAGGTTGATGCTATTGTAGGGCATTTTAAAGGTTATCAAGTGGAGCACATTGACCGTCGAAAGAACGAAGCGGCTGATGCTTTAAGCCAATTGGGGTCTCAGTGTAAGCTGGTACCACCTAACACCTTTTTGGATGTTTTGCATAACCCGTCTGTCAAGTTGCCCACAGAAGAAGATTTAGCTGTTCCTGACCCGGAGGTGCAGTTGGTGGCGGCTCTTCATTTCATCCCAGATTGGACAATGTCATTCTTGGCTTACATGACCCGGGGAGAGTTGCCAGCGGATGAGACCCTGGCTCGACAGATAACTCGGCGGTCCAAGTCAATGACGATTTCGTATGGAGAACTATACCATCGCAGCGTCTCCGGAGCATTTCAATGGTGTGTTTCCCTCGAAGAAGGTCAAGAAATACTTCGTGAGATCCATGAAGGCGATTGTGGTCATCACGCCGGGTTAAAATCTCTGGTGGCCAAGGCTTTTCGTCACGGTTTTTACTGGTTGACGGCTCACGCTGATGCAGAGGATCTAGTCAGCAGATGTGATGGATGTTAAAAGTTCGCACGATGAGCGGATGTGCCGGCTCAAGAGCTCCGGATGATTCCAATCACTTGGCCGTTTGCGGTCTGGGGACTTGACATGGTGGGACCTTTCAAAAGGTCTAAGGATAAAAAGACACATCTCTTAGTGGCAGTTGATAAATTCACTAAGTGGGTTGAGGCGGAGCCAGTGAGTAAGTTTGACGTGGCCACGGCGGTTCAGTTCATGAAAAAGGTGATCTTCTGTTTTGGTTTTCCACACAGCATTATCACTGACAATGGCACTAATCTATCCCAAGGGGCTATGGAGGAGTTTTGTCAACATGAGCATATCCGGCTTGATGTTTCTTCTATAGCTCATCCTCAATCCAATGGTCAAGCTGAGAGAGCCAATCAGGAAATTTTAAAAGGTCTCAAACCCTGGCTTATGGTTCCCTTACAGCGAACGCCGGGTTGTTGGGTAGAGGAATTACCCTCGGTGTTGTGGAGTATCAACACCATGCCTAACAGGTCTACAGGTTAGACACCCTTCTTCATGGTTTATGGAGCAGAAGCAGTGTTGCCTAGTGACATCCGTCATGACTTGCCCCGTGTGGCGGCTTATGTTGAAGCTAATAATGAACAAGCCAGACAGGATGCACTTGACTTGTTGGATGAACAAAGAGACTAAGCAGCGGCTCGATCAGCAATTTATCAATAGGACTTGCACCGTTGTCACAGCCGCCGGGTTAAGTCCAGGACTTTTCAGGAAGGCGACCTGGTGCTCCGGCTCATCCAGGATCTGTCAGATGCGCACAAGTTATCCCCACCTTGGGAAGGACCCTTTGTGGTCAGCAAGAACTTAAACAATGGGTCGTATTATCTCATCGACCTTCGAGAGCACAAAGATTCACGTAAGTCGGAGGAGGAGACCCGCCGGCCATGGAACATTGCTCAACTTCGGCCATACTACACCTGAGCCACCGGCTCTCATCATGTACATACTTTAACATTGTATATACCATGATAAGCAATAAAGTAAGACCATCAGTCTCTTTTCTTTTCAAAGATTATGCATCTTTGTTATTTCTTATTTTCAAATGACTATTAAGGAGCTGATCATATTTGAATCAAGTCTAACCTTTTTTGGTCCGGCTTATGATCGTATTCAAATCTAGCTGCAATTATCATGGTCACTTGGGGGATTACTATTCAAACATAGGTCGTATTCGAACCAAAGAGAACATAGTGTCGTAACCCTCTTGATCGGCTCAAGGCCAAACTCACTAGGGGGCTTCTTGATCGTATCCGAATCATAGCTTAACCCCTTTTTGGGTCCGACTTGGATCATATTCGAATCAGGGTCGTTAAAAACCTCTCGAGGTCATTTGGGGGCTTCCTATTCAAACATAGGTCATATTCGAACCAAAGAGAACATAGCTGTCGATACCCTCTTGATCGGCGCAACGCCACATCCACTGGGGGCTATATGGTCGTATTCGAACCTTAGCTTAACCCCTTTGGTCCGGTTTACTGATCTTATTCGAATCAGAAGCCACCAACATTTAAATATAAGGTTAAATCATACTTGTTAACTGTTATTTGCCTTCGAGTTTCTTGTCACAAATAATTAGCATGATCTTCTTTGCGAACTTGTCTGTTTGACAACAAGGCTACCAAGGTATGATGATCATTAAAGTATTCAAAGGCATTGATTGCTCAGAAAGATTGAGTTAGCAACTTCATTACCCGGGTTATTCAAGCCGGTGGTCTAAGGATCAAAGGTACAAGTATGGCTATTATTTATATGCAATTGCCTGCTGCATTAACTAAAGGGTTAGTTTCAGCCCTTGTCCTTTATTTCTATCTGTTTTCAATTATGATAAACATATTGGATATACGCCGGGTGTTTTAACCCGTTCGGTTCTAAACCGCCAAGCTAGTTTTTCCTCTTGTATCTATAGGAACAGAGTTAAAGTTTTGCAGAAACAACTGTCGAATATGATGCATATGATTGCCATCAGGAAATACGGAGTCACACACAGTGTTTTATGCACGATGGCATCGGCAAGGCATTCAGTGTTTTCACAACTAAACTATTACAAGGCTTTTTATAAAGCCAATGAAGATGGTTGTTACTCCTTCCTCGCCGGTTCACCACCCTCTGTTGGCTGGAAGTTGGGTTTTGACCAATCAAAACCATTCACAGCGACAAATTCGGCTTCATCGTCGATCAGGCCAGCCGAGTCAACTTCCGGGGCAAATGTATTTTCTCTTACAGGCGGGATCAAATCTGTCACCTTGTACGAGGGAGTCTCCATCTTCTTATTTTCAGCATCAAAACCCGGCTGATATTTGTCAATGTTGGTATCATCTCCAAGGGTAGTTTCCTGAGGCCGGACTCCGCGCACGCAAGCCATGAAGTCATCCTGCTCAAAGGAAGATCCATCTTCCTTCACGGTGGGATAGCCTCTGGCCACGTCCGCGGGGTCTAGGTGTGGCACCCAAGCCTTGGAGAGGCTCAGGGCAGTCAAAGCCCCGGCTTGCGCACAGGAGCGCTTCACTTCTTGAAATCTGGCAGGCAGGATTGATAGTTTCTTCAAGACGTCGCTGAGCCGGTTGGGTCCTTGATTGGCAGGAGAGATGGCGGCAAGTGCCCGTTGTGCACCAATATACGGTTGTTCTACTAAGGTATACACTTCTTTCAGTTTAATCAAAGGATCTTGGCTCAGATTCTTGCTTCGTGGACCTACACATATTTTATACACAAAGTCAGCTGGCGGCTTATATTCTGGATCAGCAAAAAAGTACACAAGATTAAAAACAGACGGCTTACCAAAGATGGCGGCCACCATTTGTGACACCCGTCCCTTTAAGCCATTCAGCTCTGTTGACACCTCTTCAAGGGCTGCTTCGGCTCTCTCAGCGCATTGTGTCAGAAGCATTTTTTCCTCTGCCCAGGTCTTCTTCTTGGCAGCTAAACTGGTCTTTAAGTTTTCCGTCTCAGAGAGACTTATTTGCAATTTGGAGTTAGCAGACTTGATTTCTGCTTCCTGACCTGCTAGCCGGGTCTTCGCATCAGTCAATTGCGAGTTTAGTTCAGATAAAGCATTCTACAAGAATACATATTCAGATAAGTCAAGATTTTTCTCAAAGGCTCAAATATCAAGATTCAAGTCTCAAGTACTTTACAAAAAATAACTTGACACTTGGGGGCTAATGTATGCCAAAACAATTTCTTATGACTCTACAGACATACTTTAAGTCCCAAGTACTTTACAAAGTAACAGGACTTGGCACTTGGGGGCTAATGTATGCAGTTCAACAAGTTTCTCATGGTTAAGCCGGAATATTAGATCATTTGAATATGGTACAAAACAATTTAAGGTACCGGCTCATTTATGATCTAAAGGAACCGGCCCTTGGGGACTATAGGTGACTCTTTGCTCTATTTTAGTGAATTCAAGAAAAGTTTCAAAGGTAAAGGTCTTAGCCTATATTATAAAGTCTACAGATCATTCCGGTTCTCTCATAGTCTGAAGACTTGGGGGCGGAAGGAATATAGATAAGCTGAAAGAACGTACCTCGTACTTCAACTACAACTGTTTGACCATTTCGATCTCAGAGTCACGACTGGAGTGCACATGGCTGAGATAACCGGATAAAATATCATTGGCATTTAGATGGTCATAATCGGCAACGTCAAAGCGCACTTTCTGCCTCTCCAATGCCTCTTGTTTTGCAGTACACCGAGCCAGCACGGTTGGATTCCCCGGCTCAATAAAGCGGCTCCTGGTGATTTGAACGTCTTGTGAAGATGGTGATGGCGGGTTGGCTGAGCTTGATGGTCCAGTAGCAGAAGGGTTCACAGTGGTTTCATCAAACGACGGCTCAGGAGGATTTGCTTCTGCACCAACAGGTGGGTCTTCTGGAGCGTCGGTTAATGGAGAAGATGGCCTGGCCAGGTCAGATGCAAGCACTGGCAGGTCTTCCGCCGATTTAGCTGTCTTTGCCTTCTTGGATTTAGCTTGGCCGCTAAGAGAAATGTTGCAGGATTGTCAATATAAAGATACAATTTGAACAACCCGGAAAAAGGAGGATTTTTCATTACCCATGGGTAGTCTTGAAGGCCGGAAATTGCATCTGCGATGAGTCGCCAGAAGAGCGAGACACCTCCTGAAAAGATAAAATAAAGTTAAAGTAAGGCAAGGGAAAGGATCCATTAAACAGAGTTAAAAACAAAAAAAATGTAAACCTTGTTCGGGCGCTTCTGAGGAGTTTGTTGAAGAACAACAGCCGGCTCATCTTCGGTCCAAGCCTGACGGGGGCTTTCATGTTGCTGCTTTTTCAAACGAAAGCTGGGATCCAAGTGAGCTAACGGGTTAGAAAACCTTACTTTACAGATCACTCGTTGAATTTTTTGTCTTGGCAAAGGCTCTGAGTCGGAGGAAATGATAGTTACCTCTGCTTCCGCGGCCTGACTGGCCCCAGTGTCATCCTAGTAATGATCAGTGTTAATAAGATTGTTAAAAAATTGGCCAAGGGACTCAAGGGATACCTCCGAGTCAGATGTATCATCAATCATCATCCAATCTTCAATAGTGTTCTTCTTCTTCTTCTTCTTCTTTTTCGATCTCCGGGTCGTTTTCTCGGCATTTATGGTGGCGGCTCTCGCTTTCTTTGCAGCCTCATGATCATATTTAACTTTCTAGAAGTCAGAGTTGGCCTGCAGACAGGTAAAAAACACGATGAAAAGGTCAGGCAAGTATTAAACAATACGGCTGGAAGGAGAGATATCAGAATATCCTTACTTCTGGTGCCGGGTTAAGCTTGCAGAAGGGGTTTAACCCGACAATATGCAGTCTTCGTATTTCTCGTTCACCAGAAGGGTTGACATTGAAACAATATCTTCTTCTGTTAATTGAACGTGGCTGTGACGAAGAGAGTCATCCGGGCCTCCACCATACTCATACATCAGCTTTGACCGGCGGCTTAAAGGGATGACCCACCATGAGATCCAGCAGCGGGTCAAATCAACTCCAGTTAACCCGTTCCCTAACAGAGCATTGATCCTTTTGATGGATGGTATCATCCTCTTGCGTTCAGCGACAGTAAGCTTATCAGGAAGCGCGAACTTGGAGTCAAGACGATCGGGGCGATAACCCGGCAGTGGCTTCTCGTTTGCTGGTGAAGTGTCCTGGCAGTAGAACCAAGTCTGGTGCCAGTCCTTTGGGTGACTTGGTAAGACAATGAGGGGGAAGAAGGCACCCTGCCGACACTGAATTGATATGCCTCCAAGCTCTAAGCTAAGGGCGTTGGTGCACTCGTTCTGTCGGTTCAGATAAAAGTATTCTCTAAACAGCTCCACGGTCGGCTCTTGTTGAAGATATACTTCACAGAGTACTTGGAGGTTACAGATGTTAGATATGGAATTAGGCCCGATATCTTTAGGACGGAGCTTGAAAAAGTGGATGACCTCTCTGAAGAACTTTGAGTCGGGCGGTGAGAAGCCACGGTTCATGTGGTCAGTGAAAATGATCACTTTGTCGTCTCTTGGATTGGGCCGTTCTTCTTCCGAGTCAGGGGCACAGTAAGACATGACGGTTTTCGCTGGCAGAAATCCTATGGTGAAGAACTCTTTCAAACGTTCCTCGGTTACGGTTGAGGGAACCCAGTTACAGATGGTTGGTGCTTTGGACAACATGATGTGCAAAGATGAACTGAAAAGAAAGGCAACATGCCGGTTCAGTTTAATGGTGACATTGACGGTTAAGTAATGATGATGCAAACAAGTAATGGCGGCTTAGTTAAGGGCTAATGACATATAAGGAAAATTAAGCTGACATGGGTAGCCGCCATGACTACAGATATTTGAGGAAGGAAAATTCAGCTAAGTTTTGAGACAAACAAGTTTCCTAAATTGTTTGGTATTATTCCAGATCAAATGGCTATTCAAAATGGAAAAAATTCTAGACCTAAAAAAGTTTAGTGCAGAGGAGTCTGGAAGTTCTAAAGCAGCCTTTGAATCAGAAAAAGGGATCTGTGGATCAAGAAGAGGTACAAAAACACTACCGCGCGAGCATATATATATATATACATATATATATATATATATATGTATATATATAGCTTTTTGGATCAAAAAAGGCTTGCGGTGGATGAACTACGATGAAATATGGAGAACACGCAGGAGCTCCAAAACCCTAATGCAGATCTAAGAAACCAAGGAAAGAACACTTATGGTTGCAGGTCTTCTGCGGAGCTCACCGCGTTCTCTCTGGATCGGTTCGGGTTGATGCAGCGGCCAAAGTCGACGAAGACGGAGATGAGGCGCGGCGGCGGCAGAGCTCGAGCAGCAGGGGGTTTGCGAGAGGAAGAAGACGGAGCGATAGAGGAGAATGACAAGGCCGAGGCGTGCCTATTTATAAGGAAAGATGTGAACAGACAGGCGCGAAAATCAAGGGAGATCCGAATAATGGTTATCCAGCTACATAGGCGCCTTGATTCTCGGGAAACATTAAAGATAAAAGATCTATTGGGAGATGACATCATGAATTTTTTTTGAGTTTTCAAGAGATGACATCACGGTCGGTTACAAAAACTTCAACGAAGATAAGAAGATGGATTTTTGTCTAAATATAGAAGATTGACAAAGAATGAAATTCAAAGTCAACCTAGGGCCTAATGTTGGGGATATTAGGGGCTGGGTCAGCCCCAATGGCGGGTTACGCAAGAAGCCCAGTAAACATTCAAGACGATAATTTATTAAACCTTATAGAAGGCCCAAAGGCCTGGGGGCGGCTTCAAGGCCCGATAATGTAAACCGCCATATGTAAGGAAATACTTGTAAAGAAAGGCATGTAAAGGAAGTCACCGAGCCGGATGCGATTATGAGCCGGCCGGGACTTTGTAGGACACCAGGCATCAACCCATGTACATAAGGGGACGACCCGGTTGCGGCTTAGGACAAGAAACAACAAATTGATAACCAAGCCAGCGAGTTGAGCCTCTTGGTGATCGAAACCCCAGCAATACCAATCCCAACTAGACGTAGGCTTTTACCTTCATCGTAAGGGGCCGAACTAGTATAAAACCCTCTCGTGTCCTTTGTCCCGATTAACCCCTTTAAGCTTCCTAAGTTTGCTCGCACTATGACTAAGTCCTTGCTCTAGGACATCTACCGTGACAATTCCACGATAGAACTCACTCAGTTAAGAAAAAAATGAGTCTACAAAACACAGACGTTTCCAAACGACCAAAAGCAAAGAGAGAAATCAAAATACTTACGCAGAAGCGACGGGAACATCCACCTTAATCTTGGGCAAGGCCTTCCGAGGCTTTGAAGGGGCGGTCTTGAGCTGCTTGGCGGCCTTTTTAGTCGGCTCCAGAGATGAAGTCTGAGTGTGTTTTTGCACTTGTGAGCTTGGAGGTGCAGCCTTGCCACACCCGCCCGCAGGGCCTTGAGACTGCTTGGATCGACGCTCTGAGCGAGGTGGTGAGTCGACTTCCTCACTGCCACCTGATGAAGCTATGTACCTTGGGTAGGGTCATTGATCTGTCCAACATACCCTCCCCAAGGACATCTCTACAAAGAATCAGAAGCAGTCGAAGAGAAACCATCATCCACTCGACCATGAAGATGCGCTCACTCGACCACCTTGAAGACACTCGACCACCATAAGATGAGTAGCCCTCCACTCTGCAACGGTCAGGACATAAACTGTAGCTTTATGGGCATTTACACCACTTTACTGCAGACGTTACCAGTAATGCCCCTCCTTTATGAGCATTGAACCTTGTGTAAGGGAGGGAAGCTGGGGTCCTGGCGTACTCTATATAAGCCACCCCCCTCCTCTGGGATAGGGGTTCGCACTTTTTGTAATTCACACACACATATATTTAGTCGACCGCCTCCGGGCTCTGAGACGTAGGGTTGTTACTTCATCCGAGAAGGGCCTGAACTCGTAAAACTCATGTGTACAACTCCTCCATTGCTAGGATATTGCCACTACATTCCTACCCCCCTATTCTACTGTCAGTCTTAGAACCACGACAGTTGGCGCCCACCTTGGGGCAGGTGTCTTAGCGACTTGTTGGAGAAGTTGCAATTTTTCCGATCCCCTTCATCATGGTTCCTGGCGGAGGTTTGGTTGAGGGCCGCGAGATCCATCTCGGCGCGCTCGTGTTTGTCGCCGATGACTCCGCTTGGCTTCAGGAGGCACCACTCGACGCCGACGCGCTCCCCGCCTGCGGGGCGACGCACTTTCGCGCGTGAGTCCGCGGCGTCCTCCTGCGGCAACCGTCGACCCAGTACCAGTCAACTTCAGCAGCTTTCCCCCTCCCTGCGACCCGCCGGAGCAAACGCTCCGGTCGGTCGAGGCTTCAGCGATGGGTGAAGCATGCGGTGGCCTGCCAGTCGGCCATCCCTCAAGTCGCGGCGATCGAGCCCGATGAAACTCTCTACGGCCTGTTCGATCTGTCGACTGGCTCCGTAGAGACCGCATCCGAGTGTGATAGCAGCGACCCAGCGGCGGAAGTTTTGATGGTCAACGGACCACGCAGCCCTCCTGGCTTCAACCGTGAAGACGGAGGTGATGGGAACGGTGATCCGTCGTGCGTTCACGAAGAGTACCGCCTCGAACCCCTCTCCTCGCAGCAGAGGGAGGAACTTCGCCGCCGGAACATGGATGCATTGCATACTCCTATAGTTGGAGAAACCCCCGAGGCCCAGGCCTTGGAGCAGGCGCGCTTGGCCAACCTGGCTGAGCGCACTCGACTAGAGAACCTCCAGCGCGCACTCGACGATCGCGCTCGGTAGCACGCTCCCGAATCCAGTCGATGCCAACTTTTTCCTCCTCCGACTCAGTTATACCGAACCCCGATCTAGAATCTGGCAGCTGCTACCCGGATAGCGGAGTCGATCCAACCCTCCCAGTGAGAAGCTGGTCGAGGTCTGGTGCAGATCCAAGCCTTACTCCGGGTGGCGGGAGAACAGAATACGGTTGTATCTCAGTCGCGGAATAGAATCCAGAGCAGATCCGTGATTGCAGACACAGTTCAGTCGGCCCATAGCCCAAGATCACCTCCGAGGCGTGAGGGACGTGGGGATCGATGAGATTAGTACAGAAACCAAGAGCAGTATGATCACCGACTCGATCGTGATGATCGCCGTCGAGTGCCCACGCCTCCCCCAAGGAGCGGATCGTACGTGCCTCGGCAACATGAAGACAGCCGCCCTCACGGTGTTGGGCGAGGTATTCTAGTCGACCCCAGGGAGCCAGGCTTTGATGCGAGATCTATTCTCGTGTAGGGCTTGGTCGACAAAAACAGGGCTCACTAAGAGGGCCATGACAGAGATCCACAAACCAGCAACATGGTGCATGTCTCTGGTCCAGAGTGCTTCAGCAGAGCCATCAGAGCTACGGTGATTCCCCCCAACTTCAGGTTGGCGTCTGGAGTTAGTAAGTTCACCGGAGAGTCCAAGCCTGACACTTGGCTTGAAGACTACCGAGTGGCTGTCCAGATTGTTGGCGGCAATGATGAAGTGGCCATGAAACACCTTCCTCTGATGTTGGAGGGCTCAGCTAGAGCATGGCTGAATCAGTTAGCGCCTGGCAGCATCTATACTTGGGAAGATCTCGCTTAGTATTTGTCAGAACATTCGAGGGCACTTGCAAACGGCCGGTAGGTTTGACAGAGTTACAATGTTGTGTTCAGAAGCCGAATGAAACTTTGAGGGTTTATATCCAGAGATGGATCATCCTACACCACACGGTAGAAGATGTGTCGGATCATCAGGCAATTTGTGCCTTTAAGGAAGGCGTCAGGTATCGAGAGTTGAATATGAAGTTCGGCCGGACAGGAAATATGACTCTGGTTCGGATGATGGAAATTGCCACCAAGTATGCCAATGGTGAAGAAGAGGAGCGACTCCGAAGTGGCAAGCACAAAGCAGTCGCCCACGAAGCCGGAGGAGGAAACTCTGGTCAGAAATAGAAGCGCAAGGCCAAGCCAGCTGCTCCGGGTGAAGCTTTGGCTGTGGTTCAAGGAAAGTTCAAGGGGAAGCCCAAAGGGCCGTGGAACCCCAAGAAAGTAAAAGATCAAGATGGGAATGACGTGTTGGATTCGCCGTGCCATATCCACACCAAAAAAGATGAAGAAGGTAATTTCATTTACCCGAAGCATACCACTCGGCAGTGTCTGCTCCTAATCCAGCAGTTCCGAGAGAAACAACCCAAGGAAAAGGAGAAAGAAGTAGACAAGGCTGAGGATGAGGAAGAGGATGATGATGGTTATCCCCACGTGAATTCCACTCTGATGATTTTTGCTGACGTTGAGAGCAAAAGTCAATTGAAAGTCATCAATAGGGAAGTGAACATGGTCGCTCCGGTGACACCCAGTTACTTGAAGTGGTCACTTCCGAGTTAATAAAACCTAAAGAAGGCAAAAGATGGATCAGTCGATAAGATCAAAGGTTATTCACTTCCGAGTTAATAAAACCTAAAGAAGTTCCCTTAGACCCCAGCCGACTGCACACAGTCGACTGCGGTCTCAGGGGCTACACCCAGCGGGTGCACTTGGCGTGCCCCCGCTGACTAAGACTCAACTCGACCAGTCCGCCCGGACCAAAAAAAACTGCTCAGACCCCAGTCGACAGCCAGCAGTCGACTGCGGTCTCGGGGACTACACCCAGTGGGTACACTTAGCGTGCCCCCACTGGTTCAGATCCCACTCGCCCAAACCGAGTGGAAGAACGAAACTACTCGACCGGTCCGCCTGAGTCGAGTGTAAGGAGACAAAAAGAAAGGAAAGAAGAACTCAGACCCCAGTCGACTGCCAACGGTCGACCGCGGTCTCGGGGACTACACCCAGTGGGTGCACTTAGCGTTCCCCCACCGGTTCAGATCCCACTCGCCCAGATCGAGTGGAAGAACAAAACTACCAAAAACAACAAAACACCCAGTGGGTGCTCTAATTCGACGCAAACAACAACAGACTGTGTAGAAGAAGATTTTTTTGAGTAACATTTCCTCATAGAGAAAAAACAATCGGAAAGTCTACTCACCTGGACATTGCCCCGAAGGGCAGCACTGGCGTCATAGGCAGCCTGGCTGTTCTCATGCACCGTCTTCACCCGCTCCATCATAATATCAGCCTGTCGGATGGCTTCTGCAGCCGCTTCCGACTGGTTGTCCGGGATGGGATAGCTGGTGAAAAAGTGAGCAGATGACCCAGGTGCGGCGGCTTGGATCTCCGTGGTGTGGATTTGGATGACTGAAGGAATCACAGGCGCAGTCAGCGGTGTGGGGTGCTCACTCGACAAGGGTGCAACAAAGGTCACAGAGGCCCTGCCCGCGTCTTCAGATTGATGTACGGGAGGTGTCGTAGTCGCTTCTTACCGAGACATCTTACCAGTTGCTACCTTCTTGCTCTTCCTGGGCTTAAGAGCCACATCTTCATCGTCATCTGGAAGATCGATGACGTTGGGTGGAGCTGCAAGGCAGATCATTCGACCCCAAGTGAACCACTCGAACACAATCGACCAAAGAATCAAGAACAAGATCGCAAGAGTTTATACCTGGGTTGGAAGTTGCGCATCTTCCATTTCCTCGTCCCGGTACTGGAAAGAAGAGGTTCCTGACGTAGCAGCACTGCAAATACCCACATTCAATCGGTTACGTCTGGTTAATCGAGTCGACAAAAAAGACAAGGCAGATGGTTACCCGGAGATAGTAGGAACGGTCACATTGATCCTGGGCAAACCTTTTGGCAGTTTGGAGGAGGTGGCTTTCGGTGCTTTCGGCGCTGGAGGTGGCGCAACTTCGGACTGCTTTGGAGCCTTCTCAGTCGGTGTTGGGGAAGACGGTCTGGGACGCTTCGAAGACTGTCCAGTCGGCGCAGCCACCAAGTCCGAAGCGCTCGCCGGGTCGTGAGCGTGTTTGGATCTCCTCTCCCCGCGAGCAGGTGAGTCGACTTCTTCGTCATCAGTCGATTCGTCGCTCTCCTCGTCCTCCTCGTCATCCGAGTGCTCCTCGCCGTTCTCGCCCCCGCTCGCTTCTTCCTCGGCGTCTTGGTCCTGCACTCCGTTGGGCATTGAGTACATGTCGATGAGGGCCTGAAAAGACAATGATCAAAGGAAATTCAGTCGACCATAAACAAGATATCACACGGTGAATCGGAAAGATACTTGATAAAACAGAATTATACCTGCTCCGGCTGGTGCGAGTTGTCGAATGGAATCACCCTCCTTGATCCCCGAGGGTTGTCTTTGTTGCTGGTGATCCCCATCAACCACTTCTCCAAGGTATTCTTGCTGACATCCTCCGGGTGGATCCGAGTGGAATCCTCAAGCCCAGAGTACATCCACATCGGATGATCACACGCCTGAAGTGGTTGGATGCGTCGACCGAGAAAGACCTCCAGCAGGTCCATCCCGGTCACCCCGTCGCGGACGAGTTGGACGACCCGCTCGACCAACACCTTGACCTGTGCCTTCTCTTCTGGAACTACCTTCAGGGGGCAGGCTTCTCCACTCGAGCCAAGGAAAAGGGAGGAAGTCCAGACGACTGACCCGGGGTCGGTTGATCCTTGCGGTAGAACCAAGTCGACTGCCAGCCCTGGATCGAGTCAGGAAGAATCATGGATGGGAAAGTACTCTTGCTCCTCATCTGGATCCCCAAGCACCCGCACATCTGTATCACTTGCATCTTCTCGTCACTCGACTTAGCCTTTTTGACCGACTAGGAGCAGCAGGTGAAGATGTGTTTTCAAAGACCCCAGTGCGGTCGACAGCCCAAGAAGTTTTCACACATCGACAAGAAAGCGGCCAGATAGACTATGGTGTTTTGAGTGAAATGGTGGAGTTGACCCCCAAAGAAGTTCAAAAAACCCCGGAAGAAAGGATGGGGAGGCAGTGAGAATCCGTGATCTATGGGGGTGGCGAGGAGAACACACTCACCCTCCCTTGCTTGCGGCTCAGTTTCGTTCCCCGGGAGCCATGCCGACTTGTGGGGGATCATTCCCCCCTCCACCAGGTCGTCGAGGTCGTCCTGGGTGATTATCGAGCGGATCTAGTCGCCCTGGATCCAGCCCGACGGCAGGCCGGATCTCGACGAGGACCCACCCCGGCTGGTCCGCTTGCCCTTTGCCTTCGCGGTCGCCTTCTTCGCGCGCTCCAGCACCACCGTCTTATCTTTCCCCATGGCAACGGATCGAGCTCGAGCAAGAGTCCGGCGACGAGAGCAAAAGCAAGCGTGGCAGAGAGATTGGGAGAAGAAGAAGAGATAATGGGAGCGCGTGGGGCAGAGGCCTGGTCCGGGGCCTTTTATAAGGTCGTCACCCGAGTGACTGACTCGTGGACCCAGGCGATCTAAACAAATCCCGCAACAGTCGCGCGCACAATACGTGGCGAAAAAGGTGGCACGGGGATCGAGGAGACTTGCCTAATCCGTCCCGATAACCTCAGTTCCGTCCGTCTGGCACACTTCGCAAAATTCGAATCCCGCGAAATCTGCGGAGAGCAGAACAACCTGTCAGACTGAAGAAAAACATCCTCCACATCATCATTCAGAATTCTACCATGAAAATTCACTCGACAAAAACCAAGAATGGACCAAGGGGACTAAGAAAGGAGTCGACGTCGTCACCTCAACTCATTGTTCTAGAACAAGATATACTCATAGCACAAACAATGGGTCAGAAGTGTTCCCAACTCCTTCCCCACTCAAACCCTGATCCATTCGGGGGCTAATGATGAAGCTATGTACCTTGGGTAGGGTCATTGATCTGTCCAACATACCCTCCCCAAGGACATCTCTACAAAGAATCAGAAGCATTCGAAGAGAAACCATCATCCACTCGACCATGAAGATGCGCTCACTCGACCACCTTGAAGACACTCGACCACCAGAAGATGAGAAGCCTTCCACTGTGCAACGGTCAGGACTTAAACCGTAGCTTTATGGGCATTTACACCACTTTACTGCAGACGTTACCAGTAACGCCCCTCCTTTATGAGCATTGAACCTTGTGTAACGGAGGGGAGCTGGGGTCCTGGCGTACTCTATATAAGCCACCCCCTCCTCTGGGACAGGGGTTCACACTTTCTGTAATTCACACACATATATTCAGTCAACCGCCTCCGGGCTCCGAGACGTAGGGTTGTTACTTCCTCCGAGAAGGGCCTGAACTCGTGTGTACAACTCCTCCATAGCTAGGATCTTGCCTCTACATTCCTACCCCCCTATTCTACTGTCAGTCTTAGAACCACGACACCGCTCGAGTTGTCACTTTCGTCTTCATGGCCGTCAGGGGATTGCTAGTCGCCGCTCTCATCAGTGCTCTCTGCTCCCTCCTGCACTTGCTCTCCGTTTGGCATTGAGTACATCTCAGTATAAATCTGCAAGGCAAGAAGTTAAACATGCATCAATCAGATTCAAGGACAGTTGCAAATTAGAATAAAAATACACTCAGAAACAAAGGTCAGACCTTGTCCGGCTCGTTCTCGGCGTCGAATGGTGCAACCCTCCTAGACCCCCTGGGGTTGTCTTTGTTTCTAGTGATGCTCTGCAACCACTTCTCCACCATCTCCTTGGTGACTTCCTCTGGGTTGACCCGAGCGGTGTCGTTGGGGCCCGAATACATCCACATCGTATGATCACGAGCTTGAAGTGGCTGGATGCATCAGCTGAGTCACACTTCCAACAAATCCATGCCAGTCATGCCATCACGGACCAGTTGGACTACCCGGTCGACTAGCATGGACACCTCTCCCTTCTCTACTGGAGTCATGATCAGCGAAGAGGGGTTGGCGGACTATATCCATCGTGAAGGGGGGAAGACCGGTCAACTGACCAGGTCGACTGCCACCCCTAACTGAATCGGGAGGGGTCATAGTTGGAAAATTACTCCTACCCCTTGTCTGAATCCCTAAACCCCCACACATTTGGATCACATGCGTCTTTTCGTCATTCGGATTTGCCTTCTTCACAGATTGAGAGCGGCAAGTAAAGATGTGCTTGAACAAACCGCAGTGTGGTCGACAGCCCAAGAAGTTTTCACACAGAGAGATGTATGCAGCGAGATATGTGATTGTGTTGGGGGAGAAGTGATGAAGTTGAGCACCAAAAAAGTTCAAGAAACCCAGAAAAAAGGATGTGGAGGCAGACTGAAACTGCGGTCGACATGAGTGGCATGGAGGACGCACTCACCCTCCTGCAGCCGAGGCTCGGTCTCATTCCCTGGAAATCTCCAAGACCCATGGGCAATCAAGTCTCCACTGGCCAGGTCCTCCAAGTCCTCCTTCTGGATCGTAGATCGAATCCAGTCCCCCTGGATCCAACCAGACGGAAAACCGGACCTTGACGACGACCCCCGACTCATCTTCTTGCCCTTCACCGCCGCGGCCTTCTTCGAGCGCTCCAGGGCCGCCGTCTTGTCCTTTCCCATGGAGACGGAGTTCTCGCGTGCGAACAGAGACAACGAAGATGACGGAGAGCACGGTGGAGAAGCATAGGAAGAAGGGGACGATTGAGATGCACTGTGTGTTGCATCGGCCCGTACGCTATTTATGAGTCCATTTCCGAGTGGCTGATGAGTGGGCCCGAGCGATCTAATCATATCCCACAGCAGGTGCTTGCCCGATACATGGCGGAAAAGGTGGCGCGATGATCGAGGCGCCCTCATCTATCCACTCTCATTACTGCGGCGTGCTCCATCCCGCGCGCTTCCCTGAAATTTCGAATCCCGTAAAATCTATTGGTGGCAGAGCAACCAATCGCTCCAATCATTTTGTACCAAAACTCACTCGAACATTATTAGCATAACTCACTCGACGACCTATGAATTGATCAAGGTGACTAAATCGGAGCTGAAGCCCCAGCATGATTCCCCGATTCCGGTGAAACGCCTCCGAGGCGTGGAATCGAATCATAACCAACTTCAACTCTCTTTTCACTCGAACCTCAATCCATTCGGGGGCTAATGACGATGCCACTCACCTAGGGTAGGGTCATAGGCCCGCTAAGACGCCCTACCCAAGGTCACTACCCTAAAGTCAAGAATGTCCAAAGTGCAACAAGAATACCGACTGAAGTAACCTTGGAGTGCAATCCACTTGACCAATTATCTCACTCGGATACCCCAATTCCATTCGACCAAGAACAAGTCACTCGACTATACAAGAAACCACTTGGAGTATAGCAGATCTAAAGCCACTCAGGATGGCAACGGTCAGGCGTTCACTCCGTAGTCTTTAAGATCATTTATATCTCTTTATTGCTGGCGTTATCAGTAATTCCCTGTCTTAATGTACATTGAACCCTGTGTAACGAGCGATGGCTGGGTTCCTGGCGCACTCTATATAAGCCACCCCCTCCTCTGACACAAGGGTTCACACCCCCTGTAACTTTCACGCATAATCAAGTCGACCAGGCCTCCAGGCACCGAGACGTAGGGCTGTTACTTCCTCCGAGAAGGGCCTGAACTCGTAAACCTTGCGTGCACAACCTCACCGTAGCTAGGACCTTTCCTCCTCCTACGTACCCCCTATTCTATTGTCATACTTACTCCCATGAGAGTGTCTGCAATTTATAATGTGATGTGGCATCATATGTGTACACGACTGTGAGGATGCAAGTCCTTTACATGAATTTGTGATTCAAATCCTACCACCTTTTTTTGTACTTTTTGTTATTTTTTTAGAAATATTATACTTAATTTTGTAAGGTATTTCAATTGTACTTTTTTGATATTTTTATTGTACTATTATCAGGTCTTTTTTGTACTTTAGTTGTTCATTTTCTCCCTCTATATTAATTTTTTTGTTATTGTGTTTAATTTTTGCTATTATTTTTAGTAACTGCCCTGAGATAGTGGGCTTTGCCCTTTTTATTTTTCTTCCACGATCGTGGGCTTTAGCCGCCGGTTTTCTCCCACTCACCTTTTAACCTCCGCTCTCCCCCATTCCTCTCGCCTCCCCTTTGGTTAGTTATTTGCAAATCGCTTCCTTCTTTGTTCCCCTCCTCTCCTCTTCTCGCATAGAAGTTGCTTCCCCTGTTTCGCCGCGGGAGCGTAGGCCGGCGGGTTGAACTCTAGGGGGAAGGTCTTTGTGCTCTGTTGGTTCCTTTGCTCTTCCCTTGACTCCCCTTCGTCCCCTTCTATACAGATTTTTCCTGTATTTGTAAGTTGTTGCTCTCGTGCTATCTCAGGCAGGATTCGCTAGGGTTCCTTTGCTCTTGAACGAGCGGCCCGCGTGTCTGATTCTGGATTCCGTGGTTGAGTTTGCGTTTGCTGGTAAGAGTTTTGCTTTGTTTGGCGTCCTTCATTTCTGAAATAGGTAAGAACCCTATTTTTTTGTCATGTGTCTTGCAGTTCTGGTTCGGCAGATTTTAGGTCTGTAGATCTCAATGGGTACATCATCCAGTCTAGACAAGTTGAATGCAGGTAATTCGTTATCTGAAATCTTTTTTTGTGTTTTCTGCTAATGATTTTTATCAGATCTAGTGCTTAATAGGTTTTTAGTTGTATAGGTGTTGTCGTATGGACATTACAAGTTGAATGGATTTTGATAGTTGTTAATTTTTGCCCTGGAATGTGTGGTATGTCTAGTTTTTAGGTTGTTGTAACATGCATACAAGTTGGAGTATTGATTACCATGTGTAGTTTCAACTGTTGTACTGGCATCTGAATAGTTTGTTGCGGTCTGAGAAGAACTACTATGATGTTGAAAGAGCTGATATTTTGAAGTTCGGTGTGCGAGTGGTGGGGTTGAATTATTTTATTGGTTGTTGTCATGTTCATGAACTGACCTGTTGTCATGTTTGTGTACTTGTAGTGTTCATATAGTTGAACTGATTGCTTGTTCATGTACTTTTATTTTTTTATCTTTTGCTGATTATGATATTGTTGTAGATGTTGGAGTGTCGGTGCCTCCTGATTCTAACAAATCGGAATACTTTCAAGATCTTGTGAATGTTATTTTTGAGATACGAAATCCTCTAGAAGAACGTGCGAGTGTTTTTTTTGACCATGAAGACTGCAGGGCTTACACCCCACAACATTTTATTAAAAGAAAGTTGAAACCATACAGTGTTTCCTCAAGGTGAGGAAAAGAAACAAGAACAAAGAAAAGAAGAAACAAAAGAAGGCTATACAAAGGAGGGGTGCAGTAAATCTAATAATTACAGTGTTACATAGAAGCAACTCTCCTCAAGGAGGAAGAAAATCAATCCACTTATGTAAGGAATCTCTATACTTTCGTTTGATTCTATGAGAAAGTAGAGTGAGGTCATGAATGAAGCCATTTTTTCACATCCTGAAAGATGGCTTGATGTTCCTGAAAGCTCTGTCATTCCTAACCTTCCAAATATTCCACCATGCAGTGAAAACCACCTCCCCAAAGAAAGGTTTGTTGAAGTCCTTTCTAGCATGGCAAGCAATCTCCACCATGTCATCACTGTCTTTCCATATAATTTGCAGGTAATTCCACACGCGTGCACTGAAATTGCACTAGAAAAAGAGGTGGTTTCTGTCCTCCAAAATCCCAGTAGGACAAAGAACACATTCTGGTCCCTCATTAATCCTCCAATGCCTCCTCTGGATCATGTCTTTAGTGTTAACCCTATCCATTATTACAAGCCAAGCAAACATCTTAATCGACATTGTACAACAGCTTTTCCATATCCACCCCAGAATGTGGTTAGCTACCATTGGCTGATAGACAAAGTCATAAAACTTTTTTGCAGTATATTCAGACTTCTTTCCATGCCTCAACCCCCAAGAGTCAAGAGAGGTACTGTCCAAATGGAAGGACCCCATTAAGGAGGAAAGCTGATGTAGTTCCTGAAAGGCTTGTTCGGAAAGAGGCAAGTAAAAAGTTCTTGGAAACTGCTAGCCTGAAAGACTTCCCGAACTGAGAGGTTTTTGTGGAGATAAAATGAATAGAGTCTAGGAAATCGATCTTCCAGAGGGACAACACTGTTTCCAAGTTGCCAATAATCAGACCCGAACAACACAGTATCTCCACTATGCACCTCAATCGAAGTAACTGCTCTGAAATTCTCCATCAATTTGGAGACATCCTTCCACCAAAAAGAGCCACAAAGAATAGTATCATGTGGAATCCTTTGATAATAGTAAGAATCCCAGACTAACTGAACCCAAGGCACATCCATCTTATTATAAAATTTGTTCAGATGTTTCAGAAGGAGAGCATCATTTTGCAAACCAAGGTTTAAGATTACAAGCCCACCCTTCGACTTAGGCCTGCAGACAAGTGGCCAAGTAGCCAGCGAATGGCCCCTTTCCTACCCATATTTCCTCCACAAACACTGCCTCTGAATCCTTTCCAACTTCTTCAAAATACCCTGAGGAATTGACAAGCTGCAGAGGAAGAAGATAGGCAAAGAGGAAATGACAGAGTTTACTAATTGCAATCTACTCCCTTGAGGCAAAACCAAGAGCTTGATGTCAATCTTCTCTCCATACAATCCACAACGGGAAGAAGATCCACAATTTTTGGCCTGGTAGTCCCCACTGGTAGACCCAGGTATCTGAAAGGCATTTTGCCTAACTTACATCCAAAATAGGCAGCCAGATCAATAGCATCCTGGTGAATCACATTAATAGGATACATGGAGGACTTATGAAAGTTAATCTGAAGTCCAGTTGCCTCTGAGAAAGAATGTAATACTGATTTCAGTGCCCCCATTTGACCTTTTTCAGCATTTAAGAAAAGCAATGTGTCGTCGGCATATTGAACTACAGGAAACTAAGGATTGGGTTGGCAGAGGCCTGCTTATTAAACCTTGCTGAAGAAGATCATTGATCAATGTCTGCAAGAGATCAGCCGCTATGACAAAAAGCAAGGGAGAGATTGGGTCCCCTTGCTTAACTCCACATCTGCATTTAAAATGTTTACCAGGAACTCCATTTAGTAGGACAGAAGAAGTGCCTGATGATAACAACTGCTTAATCCAAATAATCCATCTGTCATCAAAACCTTTTGCAACAAGAATCCTTATGATAGCCTCATGCTGGATAGAATCAAAAGCCTTTTCAAAGTCTAACTTTAGCAAAAGGATGGGCCTTTTAGACTGATTGCACTGATGGATATATTCAAAGGTCCAAGCAAGACAATCTTGTATTGTTCTTGATTTTATGAAGCCATATTGGTTTTTATGCACACATTTGGTGATCTCCTGTTGAAATCTGTTAGCAGCAAGCTTTGTAAGAAATTTTAGGCCGACACTGGTGAGTGAAATAGGCCTAAACTCTCCCACACTCTCAGGTGTCTGCTTCTTTTGGATCAAAGTAATATATGCATCATTGAGATTTTCTAACTGGACTGTTCCAGCATGGAACTCATGAACCAATTGAATAAAATCAGCAGAGATTATGCGCCAACACTTTTTTTAAAAAGGCCATTAAAACCATCAGGCCTAGGGGCCTTATCAATAGGCAAGTCTTTAATAACCTGGTCAATTTCTTTTAGATCGAATGGTTTTGTGAGAACCTCCAAGCCCTGAACCCTAGGTATTAAAGACAATATGTTTTCATCCAAAGATATGGGCCGCACCGTCCCCATTCTGCTTTTGAAAGATAACAAGAACTCTTTGGCCATTTCCTCATGGTTTGATGTGACTATGCCATCAGACAGTGAAAGGCTAGCGATGGAATTCTTTCTATATCTTTCAGTTGCCATGGCCTGAAAGAACTTGGAATTTTCCTCTCCCACTTTGATATACCTGATGGTACATCTCTTCCTCCAGTAAAGATATTGCATGTGAAACAGATGGTCATGATGCAATTTAGTGATTTTCCTGAAATTAAACTCAGGTCTTGAAAGAGATCTCATGTCCTCAAGATTGTCCAACCAAAGAATTACCCAGTTACACTTCTCAATTAACTTTTTAATATGTGACAAACCCTTTTGCCATTTCTTCAAAGCAAAACGCAAAGCCTTTAGTTTATCCACAATAATTGCGGAGATATGGGTCTTACGAGAAGGACGACTCCAGACCTCATGCACACAATCCATAAAACCAGCCCGATGGACCCAAAAATTTTCAAACCTGAAGATATGGGCTTTTGGAATTGTTGTACTGATGGTAACCAGACAAGGTACATGATTAGACGCAGTCTTAGCCAAAGGAGTCACTTGTGTCATGGGATAAATGCTAATCCAACTAGCAGAGATAAAAACCCAGTCCAACTATTCCAGAAGAGGCATGTCCTGCATGTTAGACCAAGTGAACTTTCTTCCTTTTAAAGGAAGTTCCAGCAGTCCCAAATGGCCAATAATTTCATTGAAAATAAACATATCATTGATATCACCACCTGGGAGATTCCTATTTTCAGTGGAATGAATAAAGTTGAAGTACCCCATCAACATCCACTTCTTGTCTGGGTCAATGTCTAAATTATAGATCCAAGAAACAAACTCATCATGCAATTCACCTTGACAGGGTCCATACACATTAACCAGAAACCACTGTTCGTTATTATGGACAAAGGTAAATTGCATAACGATGGCATAGGGTTTAACTTCTAGCAAAGTGCCATGAAACACATTGGATCTCCAGACAACTAAAAGACCCCCAGTGGCTCCCCTAGATGGAGACTCAACAAATTGGTCAAAACCATAGGGACATATGCTTATCATACTAGTACGCGAGCATGAGGATAATTTAGTTTCTTGCAGACAAACCACCGAACACTGACTATCAGTCACTTTCTCCCTGACAGAATGCTGCCTAGCCTCAGAATTCAGACCACAAACATTCCAACATAAATTTTTCCATCTACGCGTTGTAACACGATTCATTAATGACCGATGCGTAGAATAGCAAATAGAGCATGACACACAATGCCATGCCATCCAAAAGATAACAAAGTTCAGAATCACAAAGTGCAACATCCCAGATCGGTATCAGTTCAACCATAAAGAAAACAAACATAACATGCACTCCTGGCCTCGACATAGAAGATATCATAAACATTAAGCTGAAGATGCAGAAGAATCCTCCTGTGGATTAGCCATAAGCTTGTCTACTAATAGAAGAGAAGGATCAATCTCCATCTCCGCGCCCACGGCCTGAAGAACTCGAATCAGAGTATGTGGTGGTGCAGTAGTGTGTGCATCTTCAGAGTTAGCCGTAGAAGTGGGCTGGGCCTTGTCCTCCATGGGCTTTGTGCGGGGGTGCTTCTTTGATGGTTGAAGTGAGAGCTGCTCGAAAACCACATGTTTGAATCCATCAAGCTTTGTCGCGCTCCGAGTGCAACGTCTTAATGACGTATCAACAACAGGAGCCTTCTTCTTCTCTCTCCTCTTTCTCTCAGTAGACTGTTCCACAGAGAAAACCAGAGGTGTTGACTGAGCAGAGACAGAAACAGCAGAATTAGCAGATGTGACCTCTTGAGAAACAGAAACTGTATCAGCCGGCAATTCCTCAAATAAAGCTCTGGCCACCAGAAGATTCACCATAATAGGCTTTCTGACAGTAGTAACCATGGGAAAAGAGGCCGTCAAACAAGACATCTTTCTTGATTCATCAAAAGCAATGGACCAGGACCTCTTGGAATATATGATTGTGCCCATCAGTTGGAAGAAGATTGTCCTAGGCACTTCCTTAACTGAAAAATCAAACATGAGATTTTGGAAAGACCTCTTCCAAATCATCTCAGGAGGGAGAGGAGGTCCAGCCACAATGCGTGCCATTCCAATAAAGATCTAAGGCTGCTGAATCACAGGTGGTTGGTAAGGCACAATTGCAAGCTGATTCTCCTCATAGATAGGCTGCTGAAGATCCGGGAGAGGCAAATCATCAAAGCCTTGCTCTGGTTGGTCCACAGATACTGATCCCTCTAGTTGATTAATCACAATTGAAACTTGATCCTGTTCGGGAGCAGCAGGCTGGAGGGCTTGCTCGTTCACTGCTTCCTCGCCCCACACACCATTGCCCCAACAAGGCGCTTCGTCATTCACTTGCGGAGGAGGAACAACAATAGGTGCATCATTCCATCCCAACATCGGGTATGGTGGCAGGACAAACATCAAATTATCCTAAACCAGATTACCGGGCAAAGGGTGAGGGTTGCCATCCAGAGGCATTGGGTCCTCATTGTTCGGCATCTGATATGCAAAGTCTACACCTATAACATAACATGCAGCAGTCCAAGACACTTGAGCCCCTCCATATTCTGCATAATCACCAAAAACAACATCCCTTGGGACCAACGGCGTATCTGGAAAGCTAGCCTCAACCAAAGTCTGGACGAGATAAGGATCCTCACTATCCCAAGAAATAAACTTTCCAGAAGTGCCTACAGCCCGCGAGATGTACTCTGTAGTGCGGTAATCCAGGGGAATCCCAATGAACATTAGCCAGCCCTTGCGAAAACCATGTGCTCCCTTGAAATTTTCTCCCTCATCATGCTTCACAAATCTAACAAAATGATCGTTTCCCAACAGAAAAGGTGCATGCTGAATCAAGGTGTATCTAACTGATGGATCTCTGACTTGAAACAAACCCACCCCATGGAACCATGGCTGAGTAGATCGGACCATAATACCTTTGTTTTGCAGAAACTGCACCACCTGTTCCCGCACCGGGCCGAGCAGCCCCTCCGGCGCCGGCATCACCTCCGCAACCATGTAGTCCTCATGACGATGGAGCGGACGAGCAGCAGGCGTGAAGATGGTGCGTGGAAGTCGACGATCGCCACCGTCGATGATGTGATGGCCAGGAGGCACTAAGCGCCGAGGATCGAGCTCATAGTTTGCCATGGAAGAGCCAGAAGCTTGTCGGGGGTTTTCTTTGGATTGAGGAGAGGGAAGATGCAATGTGGGCAGCGTCGATGGGACTGGGCAGTCTATCCCAATAACTCCGGCTCTGTTCCCATGAGAAGCAACAGATTCTGATAAAATCGTTTTTTGTTGCACCGAAATTGGCCTCCAAACCAATCCATTGGAGCGTGCGAAATCATTACAGTCGCGGCTAGAGTGACCTGGGCGAGAGCAAGCCGAACAGACCGCTCGCATTCCACATGCCACTGACAAGTGGCCCCTCTGTGAACAAATAGTGCATGTAACCAGACGGTCCACCATGTCATCGACCATAGCTTCAAACAGCCTCGCAGCCTCTTGAGATGAGGGGATATCCTGACAATGGCCCATAGGGTTTAGACCCTGAGGCCTGGAAGGCCTAGAAGTAGTTGGGCTAGGCAGCAAAGATGGGCTCGAGACTTATCGGGCCTCCAAGTCAACTAAGTCGGAAACCTGACAATCGATTTGAATGGGTGGCAATCCCGCCTCAGCGAAATGTGCGAGCGAGATCCCATCATGCACGGGGGAAAGTTCCTCAGAAATAGGATCAGTCACCGGTGCAGATGATGCCGGCCGGCTCAACTCCGGCAAAGGAGTGACTGTACCAAAAACAATGGGTGGACGAGCCACCGTCCAAAGCAGGTCCGCGGGAGGGGATTGATGTATGACTACACGCTCATGAACAGGAAGATCATACCCCTCATCCCTAATGGTGTCAATACACTCTTGTGTAGCCGGATATCTATATCCCTTGCAAGCAGAATATCGCTCAAACATGGCAAAAGAGAGCTTTTTCTGAGCAGATGCAGCAGACTTGATAGCTGATTTAACTGGAGGTTTATGCATGGCCAAGAGACCTAACGATGATCGACACTTAGTAGGACTAACTAGAATCCATTCAGCATCACATTCCTTCCTCCATATCCATAGCTCTCTAATCCAATTAGGGCCCCCATTACCCCACAAATGAAAATAGCACTTGAACAGATCACATGCAAAAGAACAAAGATCCATAATAATAAAACCAACTTGCTTGCAAGAAACATGGAAAGAATAGACCTTGTCTTTGATGTGATGAACATTAAGATCAATTGCCGAACCTCCAATTGCTGCTTCTAGAGCTGCTGCTACAGAATCCTCCGAGAGACGGAAGGCATGACGGCTGAATGAAGCCACTAAGATGAAAGACCTCCTGTGTCCTGACGGATGAACCGTGTGCCCAATAGATCTGAAGATCTCATCCGCTAAAACTCTACCCTTGGAGAAGTCCAAGCCAAGGGTAGATCCACCAGAAGAACCCATAAGAGATGGGTATCTCCCTGATCCTGAGAAGACGCCGGAGAACGTGCGAGTGTTGCTGGTGTTTCCCTTATATTTCCTCTTTTTTTTCGACAGCCTTGCATACATAAATATGTTTAGTTACATTAGTTGTTCCTTTTGTTTGTGTCTGATGCTATGCGCCTTATTTTACTTGTCTCTGCAATGTTAATTGTGTTTTAATTTTATGTGTGTGCTTATGTTATTGGTCTATGCAGTTAATGATAGCCATGCCGCTATTGAGGACATTGCTGATGTTGTGAAAGATAATAATGATGGAATTTATTCTCTTAATTTTGGTGATGGTTATGGGAGCTTGCAGTTTTCTGTTACTCAGTCATAGAGTGTTGATGGCACTGAGCCTGTTTCTCAGGCTGAGGATGTTCCTATGCAGTTATAGCTGGAGGACAAAAGGAAAAGAAAGAAGAAGTGTGATTTCCAGAGGAGAAAGGAGTTGGAACGGCTTCAAAAGGCTGCTTGCGTGCAACAAAGCACTGAGGATGTTGCTCAAGCTGCTGAAGGTGGAGGTGATGAAGGTGGTGACGTGGCCTTTGCAACTATTGATGCTGGATCTCATGGAACTGACATTCCTATCAAGACAAACCTGTTGCAGACTTGCTTGACGCAAGTGTTTCCTCATGATGTAGTTAAGAAAAAGAAAGTTGTTTTGAAGAGGAAGATGTCAGATCCAAATCCTGATGGCACACAGAGGCGTAGCCCACATGTGAAAGCTTCTTCCCAACCTGGTAATAACAAAGCTGATGGAGATAGTGTTGCTGTGAAGATTAGTCCAAGCACACTAGGTGGCTCCCCTGTTCGCCGGAGTCCATGAGTTTTGTCAAATAAGAAGCCTTCTTCGTCTCCTCTTCCAAAGCTTTCTTTGTTGAAGGAAAATAAGAAGTGTAAAGTTCCTCACCCGAAGGTGAACAAAGGTGTGAAGAAGCGTGCTCATGTCAAAGCTCAAGATCCTGTATTTGAAGGAGATGATATTGACGTTAGTTCTGAAGATGAATATGCAGTGGTATGTGTTTTGTTTTTCTTTTTAGTATTTGAAATTTTCTAGTTAGTGGTATTTTTAATTGTATTCCTTTGCTTTAGTCTTTGCTGAAGTATGTTAGTGATTTTCTGTGTTTGTTAGTATGAGTCATGCACACTAGACTTAATTATATTTGTAAAATGATATTTTTGTTTTGGGATACATGTTTGTACTGTATGTGACTTACTAGTTGTACTTGCAATAATTTAATTGTGTCTGGGTTGGTATGCTGGCAATGTGAGGCCCGATCATTGTTTGCATCAATTGAGGGTGGTACTGATGTTGTTTTATTAGTTGAACTTGTGCAATCTTTTTTTCCTTCTCGGATTCATATGTATGTTTTGTTTTTTATATTCATTGAATTAAGTTGTGCCTTCCTTATTTCCATTTACAGCCTGTTAGTGTTAGGAGTCCGGTCAAGCTGGTGAGAGGCAATGACGGAAAAGTTGCTTTGGATGAAGGTGACTCATAGCGATTAAATATAATTGTGCGATGTTCGTTGAGAGAGATTGATGCCTGTGCTCGTTTGCTTGAGAGTCGCCATGTGGCTAGGGTTCATGCAACTAGTTTTGGTTCTATCTTCCAATAGAAGGTGAAGTATAACATTTCCCGCTCTCTGATGGGTGTTTTGTACCTAAAGATAGATCCTGATATAATGACTCTTGACATGGGTGAGGCGAATAAGAAGCTTCACATCAGTAGCGATGGCATACAACAACTATTTGGGTTCCCTCGTGGTGGACGTTCTACACCAAGGCCGTTAGAGGATGGATATGATGATGCTCTGATGAAGTTAAGATCGGAGCTTGACATTAGCAGGAACAAAGATATCAAGACAAAGGATTTGAGGGATAAGCTCAAGGTACTTGTCAAGGATCCTAGCAAAGATGACCTTGCTCTAAAAGTGTTCTTCATTATTGTGTTTATGAAAGTTGAGTTGCCTAGTGCCGCCACTCGTGTTTCCAGAGAGGAAACAATGTTTGAGGATGTCATCATTGAGGACATGGCTAATATGGATTATTGCTAGCTGATGTTTGATGAGCTTAGAAGGGTTGTTGTCAGGTACCAAGATGGTTTTACCCATGGGAAGGCAATCACAAGTTGTGCTATAGGGCCTGTACTAATGTACCTTGACTGCCTTATCCGTGGCAAGATTATGGATGCTGACATGCGAGTCCCTTTCATATGTTTCATGGATCAGGACAAGCTTTCCAATCTGGCTGATGCAGATTTGATAAGAAGAGGCACTGTAGATCCAAGGACTTGGGTGTTTGGGATACTTCCGATGAGTTTTATTTCTCTCATGTCTTGCAGACCTTTTATTTTTAGCTATAGATGTTTTTGTTGGAGTGAACATGTGTACTGCAGAGTTACCTGTTTAGATTTTGTCAGTTTTTAAGGTTTGTGAGCTTTAGGTATGATTTTTAGTAATGTTGTGTCATGCGTGGTTGAACTGAATCTCTTGTTCAACTAACCTGCTTTGTAAATACTAACAATTTGGCATTGACAGTGAAAGCTCGTTAGTACTGTGGATTTAAATCTATTAATATAATTTTTATTTTTCCCTATGTGTTGCATTGACTAATTAACTCTTTTTTCCCTTGTTTTTAGTGGAAAACTCATGAGGAAGTTGTCTTTTTCCCAGTGTATAAACGGCCAGTCCTGGAGATGCCGTCTTAGGTCCCCAAGATTTCATATCTGCACGATGAGTTGAGAGATGGTTGTAGTGTTGAGAGTGCTGGTTATGTTCCCCCTGGCCCTAGTAAGGCTGGTACTTCATAGAGGCAAGGTTTTGGTATTGATGTAGCTATTTCTGCTTTGGAGCGCACTGAGCATATTTTTATTAATGTGCGTTCTGAGCTAGAAAAGGTCCCAACTATAGTTGAGCGTCTGAGCTGTATCAATGGTATCCTCCCTGACAGTCATCAATTTAATGTTGAGGAAGTAGTTAACTATATTGAGATGGAGAGAATGTTAAGTAGTGATATGTGTGATGGTGCTGCTCAACTAATTCAGAGGTTGGTTCGTCTATTGAACAACATGAAGTGTTTCAAAACTTTGCAAGACTCTCGCTGCAAGCCATATGAAGAAGATGCCCATGTTGTTATCACGCAGATTGAGTAGGATGAGGCTGCTGCCACTACCAACAGGGCCGGTGATCGTACTAAGGCTAATGTTTCTGGCCACCATACGAATGATGTTGGTTTGGAGTCCCCTGTTGTTGAGGTGAGTCAGTCCTTGATGTTTGCATTTTTTACTATGTTGTTCTGCTGTTAATATTGTAGTTGAACTTTCTCATGTTCATATGTTTATTAAAAAAATTCATGCAGGAGAATAGTCATGATGTTGAGGTTGCCGTTGACTGTGGAGTTAATGATCCATCTACTGATAGGAGCAAGGTTATTTTTATTTTTATTGTGTTTATATACATTCTTGAATTTTCATTCGCACCATTATGCCTTACATGTTCATTTTTCTATCCCACACCGTTGAGAATTTGTAGGTGATATCTAGCTTTTGTTAGTGTAGTTTAACTTTGTGTGTTGTTGCTAATAATAGCATTGTTTTTTTGCTTCATTACTATGAATCAGGATCCTGTTGTTGGTGATGAGCCTATTTCGACCATCGGTGATGTTCCTTTGAATGTTAGCAGCAACAAGATCGGTGATTGCTGCGGATGCTGCTAAGGTTTGTTTTTCTGTGCTTGCATTAATTTTATATGCACTTTTCACTGTTGTTTCTTTGTCGCTATAAAAGTTAGCATGTACACCTCTTGCCGGGTTTTTTGATTGTTAGTTTTGTTCATTTCCTTCACTTTCTGATTTTTTTTCAGATGACTGATGTTGAGCGCGAGGTTGCTATTACTGTTGGAGATGATGCTTGTGGTGTTCCATTGAGTAGTGGGCGCGATGTTGGTGCTGCCAGCATACATGATGCCAAATCATTTGGTGTTGGTATTGCTGAGAATGATAATCTTTCTGATTCTAAAGATTTGCTGCTGGAAAATTTCCCTCCAGGAGGGCTTGATTACGGTGATGAATTGCAACATGCCGACGTGTCAAGCATGGAGGAGGTACCATCTGAGGATGATGATTTAATTATGTCGATTTCTTATGGCCCCAGGATTTTCTTTCTTTAGACCCTGAAAGTGCAGCCATATTGTTGTCCTCACAGGATCTTCCATCGTCAAACCCTGAAACTGTAGGTATATTGCTGTCGTCACAAGAACTCCCGTCATCAAACGCTGAAAGTGCAAATAAGGACTTGTAAATGAGTCGTACTTCTCATTTATGGCATGTTGGCAATGTTATCATGTAGTGCTTGAACATATTTTTTTGTTTTTTCTGAAAGCAGAAGGTGCTAACATTGCTAAGGTTGTTTCGTTTTTCTTTGCTGTTACGAGGTTGCACATGAACCGTTGGAAACGTTTAGTGTTTGATTTTGCATGGTTCATTTTTGTCTCTTTCTCTTTTTCACTCATATGATTATTGTTGTCACCGCGGTAGTTCTAATTGCTCTCATCTTTGTGTTTTCCCTAGTGAAAAGCCGATGTTTCAAAATAAGGAATGTCATGCCAGTGTTGGTTCTGTTGCTAAAGCATTTGTCCCCACTAGCATGCTCAACTCAGACAGTGCTGATGTTGTTTCATATTCTCTACATGAGAAGTACCGAGACACCAACAAGTTGATTATTCCGAGATGGATCACGGTCAATTTTTTCCTTTGCACATAGGATGATAAGTTATTTGTCTATTTTCAAATTGTTGTAGTTCTTTTTGTACAATAGACCAAGATCCGTGATGGAAATCCTGATGCCAATGTGCAATAGTGGTTCACAAGATCAGGGGCTAATGGTTACGACCATGTATGTGACTCATGCTAATGTTTTATGTTTTTCCTGTGTATTGATGAAATATGCATGCTCTTATCTAAACTTATTGTACTCATGAACTAGAACTGTCATGTTTCTTTTGCAAGTAATAAAGGTGGGAATGAACTTCAGTTTCCTGTTGTTTTTTCCTCTTATTTTAAGCTGAACTTTTTGTAACAAGAAAGTCGAACTTGTGTGTTTCTTGAAAGTTCGGACAGTGGATATAAACTTCAGTGCCCCTTTTTTGTACTGAGTTGTTTACTCAATTAGAACTTATGATTATCTGATTTGTTTGGACTTCTCAATTTTAATTTTGTCACTTTTATTTATTAGTTTGGAGGCTTAATATTATTATTTCATTATAACTATAGTTCTTAAATCTATTTTTCATTTGCAATTTTTTGTCAGCTTCTTTTCCCTACTTTTGATCCGTCATCATTTGTGGGTGACATGAAGCCTGGTGAAGATGTTGGTCATTGGTGCTTAATTGTTCTGAATTTGAGGTTCCGTCGTTTCAAGTGTCTTGATTCACTCTGCGATGAAACCTAGAGTGATGCAGTTAGATTCTTAAGGACTATGAAAAATAATATAAAGAAGCTTCAGAGGGAGCCCAGCGTAGACATGGTGAAACTGTTCTCGTCGGCGCATGTTGATGGTTTCTCTTGCGAGTTTGTGCGTGTGCCGCAATAGTAAAACACATGAGTATCCGTAATGATTTTATTAGTTGTTTCTATTGCTAGAATGTGTGGTTTTCCAATTTTCTGGTTGTATTCCTGTATTTCAAATTTGTAATGTACCCTTTTGTTTCTTCTTTTGTTAACATTCATGACTGTGGCTTCTTTATGCTACAAAACTGCAAGACGTATCATTGCCGGGAGGATTGTAACGCCCCGAGACCGATGCTCGAGAAGACCTCCATACATTTCTGGGTTCCGTCGTGTGTTTTGTTTGGTTCTTTGCATTCATCATTACATCATGTGCATTGCATCATGTCTTCATGCCATCTTGTCATTTCTTTTTCTTAACTCAACCAAATAAAATCGGATGGATCATCGGTCCATTTAAATCGAGGGATATTCACATGGTGAAATTCTCTTTATAACATATCTCCCAATATGTCTAGGGAGCTATATTAAATATTCCATTTTCGGAATCACCCACGAACACACGTGCAATAATTCCCCATGTATATTCCTCTTCGTGTTTGACCTTCAAACCTTGCCAATATCTCTCATCTCTTTTATCGAGGCTCCTCCTAAAACCTCATCATTTTTGGAAACCTCCAATTCCTAGTCCTTGCTCAAACCTTTTGAATTAAATTCAAATGATTTTGAATTTAATTCATGCAATCTTGCCACTCCTATTTTTCATGGACCGTGCACATTTTTACGAGTCCGTGGAAATTATCCCCGTGCCCAACTCTTTCTCTAACCTTTCTTTTCTTCCCTTTTTCTTTCTCTTTATTTTTCTATTTTGAAAAGAGAATTAGAGAAAGAGAGAGAGAGAGAAGGAGCCCAGCAGCCTGGGCATCCCAACCTCCCGCGCCGACCCAAGGCCAAGGCCCAGCCGCCCCCACCAATCCCTCCTAACCCTAGCCCGAACCCCCCTGCCTGATCCCCCACTCTCCCTCGTCTCCTCCCTCACGCCGTCACCACGCACGAGAGGAGCGCCTCGCCCGATCCCTTCTGCCTCTTCCTC
>NC_041390.1:271925948-272022970 GCF_002162155.2 Triticum dicoccoides | reverse complement strand
TCTCTCTCTCTCTCTCGTGCCCGACCCCCATCTTTCCCTCGCAGCCCGATCCCCACTCCTCTCTTCCACCTCGCGCTGCCCCTCTCCTCGCCCTTCCTCGCCCCGCACGCGAGACCTCCCCGACCACCGCATCCCTGATCGCGCCCAGATCCCATCGCCGTCTGGCCCGTGGAGCCGCCCACTGCTCCGCTTCGCCGCTCGGCGCGTATCCCGTGCCTCCCGACCCGGTGCTCCCCTGCACATGTGCCCGAGGCCGCGGCTTCCTCGTCCCGGTCCATGGGGGACTCGCCGGAGCCCAGCCGTTGGACCTGCGCCATCCTCTGCTTCCTCTACGGCGACCAGGGGCCCCATCGCGTCGCGCCCAGTCGCCACCAGCTTCTTCGGTGAGCCTCTGCCGCTCACCACCACCATCGTCTCCTTGCTGCCGCCGCCCCGAGGCCCCTTGTGATGTTTTCTGTTGGACCGTCAAGATCTGCAAGATCGACTACATGGACTCCAAGACCATACCAGGACCGCCAAGCATCTTCTCTGTGATTTTTTGCCAAGTACCACAACGACGCATCAAGTACCTGTACCGTCGTCTCCGGAAACGCCAAGTACCCCTACGCACGAAGACTCCAAGTCCGTTTCGGGATTCATCAAGTATCGCTATAGATGGCTCGAACGTCTACGAAACATGTACCACTACCGTCCACCCGCGAAGACCCCATGGACGTCAAGTTCCTTGTCGTGACCCCGAACATCTACGGAACATGAACAATTACTTCCTCTTCGAAACGTGAACCACTGCCGCCGCGAGAACGACTACGTCCCCTCCAAACCGATTCACTTCAAAAATGCACGCTTCGAAGGTATAACCCCGAGATGACCTTCCGAGAACGAATGTGGGTTGTATGAGATGCCCGTGTTTTGCACCATGTCCGAGTTGTTCCTTGCGCGTTCCTCATTGCCTTGCCGTCGACACATGGGAACTCGGTAACCGGGATCACCCCACCATCTTGCATGGCACGCTCTCCGCACTTTCTTTTGCACCGACATCTCAATCGAGTTATCGAAACCGATATGTTGCCGTGGCATCATTTTCGGTATCGTTATCATGGCACCCCTTTTGTTTCCGCCACGGTGACCAATGCTTCTTATTGCTCTTGTCAACTTCAATAAAAATTCCATAAACTTGTCCATGTCATCCGCATCATGATAACAACTATTGAAATGTTTAAATTGTTGTTGCAATAAATTACTAAGGCATATGGGGATTTACCAGATTTGTTGTTTGTTATATCCGGCCCCATTTAAATGGTTTAGATGGTGTAGTTTTGTTATGCCCCACCTCTTGCCATGTTAACAAACATTTAATATTGTTGAGTACTTAAACGGGAGAGAACTAAATAATCGACGTGGTGTTTCGTCAATATGCAACTCGTTGCATATTGAGCTCCACTTAATTTGTAGGATTGTTTGTGCACTTTGCCATGCCATGCCTCATTAACCCGGACATGCATCATACTCGATTGTGCATCATGCCATGTTGATGTGTTGGTTGTTTACTATGTGTGTGCTTTCTTTTCCGGTGTTTGCTTCTTCGGGTTGGTTCCGTTCGCGCTTGTGAGGATCCGTTCGTCTAGGTCCGTTTATCTTCTTCATGGACTCGTTCTTCTTCCTTGCGGGATTTCAGGCAAGATGATCATACCCTCGAAATCACTTCTATCTTTGCTTTGCTAGATGCTCGCTCTTTTGCTATGCCTATGCTGCGATACCTACCACTTGCTTTCATGCCTCCTACTTTGTTGAACCAAGCCTCTAACCCACCTTGTCCTAGCAAACCGTTGATTGGCTATGTTACCGCTTTGCTCAGCCCCTCTTATAGCGTTGTTAGTTGCAGGTGAAGATTGAAGTTTGTTCCTCGTTGGAACATGGAGATGTTGTTCCTTGTTGGAACCTGTTACTTGTTGGGATATCACTATATATCTTATTTAATTAATGCATCTATATACTTGGTAAAGGGTGGAAGGCTCGGCCTTATGCCTGGTGTTTTGTTCCACTCTTGCCGCCCTAGTTTCCGTCATATCGGTGTTATGTTCCCGGATTTTGCGTTCCTTACGCGGTTGGGCTATTATGGGAACCCCTTGATAGTTCGCCTTAAGTAAAGCTTTTCCAGCAATGCCCAACATTGGTTTTACCATTTGCCGCCTAGCCTTTTCTTTTCCCTTGGGGGTCGCGCGCCCAAGGGTCATCATTATTTTAACCCCCCCGGGCCAGTGCTCCTCTGAGTGTTGGTCCGACCGAGTAGACTGCGGGGCCACCTCGGGGCAACTTGAGGGTTGGTTTTACTCGTAGGATGTCTCATCTGAGTGTGCCCTGAGAAAGAGATATGTGCAGCTCCTATCGGGATTTGTCGGCACATTCGGGCGGTGTTGCTGGTTTAGTTTTACCCTGTCGAAATGTCTTGTTGTACCGGGATACCGAGTCTGATCGGAATGTCTCGGGAGGAGGTCTATTCCTTCGTTGACCGTGAGAGCTTGTCATGGGCTAAGTTGGGACACCCCTGCAGGGATTTGAACTTTCGAAAGCCGTGCCCGCGGTTATGGGCAGATGGGAATTTGTTAATATCCGGTTGTAGATAACTTGAACCTTAACTTAATTAAAATGAATCAACAGCGTGTGTTACCGTGATGGTCTCTTTCCGGCGGAGTCCGGGAAGTGAACACGGTGTTGGAGTTATGCTTGACGTAGGTTGTTTAGGATCACTTCTTGATCATACTTTCTCGATCGTGCTTTGCCTTCTCTTCTCGCTCTCATTTGCGTATGTTAGCCACCATATATGCTAGTCGCTTGCTGCAGCTCCACCTCATACCTTTACCTTACCCATAAGCTTAAATAGTCTTGATCGCGAGGGTGCGAGATTGCTGAGTCCCTGTGGCTCACAGATACTTCCAAAACCAGCTTGCAGGTGTCGATGAGACCGTGCAGATGACGCAACCAAGCTCAGGAGGAGCTCGATGAAGATCTTGTCCTTTGAGTTGTTTCGTTCTAGTTGATCAGTAGTGGAGCCCAGTTGGGGTCGATCGGGGACCTTTGTCGCATTTGGGGTTCTTCTTTTATTTTGGCTCCGTAGTCGGGCCTTGATTGTATTTGGATGATGTAATGCTTTATTCATGTAATTGTGTGAAGTGGCGATTGTAAGCCAACTATGTATCTCTTTCCCTTATGTATTACGTGGGATGTGTGAAGATTACCTCACTTGCGACATTGCTTTCAATGCGGTTATGCCTCTAAGTCGTGCTTCGACACGTGGGAGATATAGCCGCATCGAGGGCGTTACAAGGATGGTGTGATTGAAATGTTGGATTACAGCCACGAAGACATTCTTGACATTAGAAAGACTTTGTTGTATACCTATGCGACCGGCAATGTGTTTGATGTTGACTTTCGGGGCTTGTTTGGCATCAAACGTTGTACGTATGCATGACCTTTTGTATTTGTTTCCCACTTGTACTTCTTTAGTAGTACTGTCATGAATTATGTATTTGAGCTTACCCTTTTTGTGCTCCTTCTTTTTTATTTGCAGGTGAGTGGCTGGATCTTAGTGAGCATGACTACATGATCTTTGGCAGCCAGTTCTCATAGCTCGAGCGTGTAGCTGTTGATTTGAGCCAGGGGCGTTCTCCCAAAAAGACAAGATCTGGTGTTATGAAGGGGTGATTGGGAGATCTCAAAGGTTCTATGGCCACGTGTGCAGAGAGCCCCTCTACACCCAAGAATCCCATTGTGCAATTGATAGACACAGATGATGATGCGTTTGACAAGATCGCTGGCATGGGAAGAGTCACTAGAGCGTTGCTGCCAAGGGTGTATCTCCCCTTGCTGGAATAGTGGGTCATAGAGCTAGTGTTGTTAGGAAGGATCATGCTTTGAAGTTTGGCAATGTTACAAGCACGAAGCATGCACCCAGAGCTCCTATAAAGTTTTGCTCCCCTGTGCAGTAGCTTCACCCTCATAAATTCCTTCAGCTGGACAAGGCTCGCAAGTTGTATGATATGTTGCTTGGTGATGAAGGACGTGAGAAGTATGCCGAGCAAGTATCTCTCATTATGTTTCCTCTTCTTTTCTTCTGTTGTTTCTAATTGCTATATAAATATGAAATGAACTACTCTTTTTTATATAACTTGAACTGCTACTAATGCCTTAGCTTCCTTCCCCTGCTTTCTGTTCTTGTGTGTGCTGCAGGACTGCATTCTCAATGATACCTCAGCCTGATGATAGCGTAACTACCTTCACTGGCAAACGGATTTGGGAAGTTTTTGCACCAGGACATCTGATGGAGGGTGATGTAATGGACTTCCTCATTGATGATTTGGAAGCGAGATCCTAAAACAAATATTGATTTCGCATCTGGAAAAAGGATCTTGCTAAGTCCATATTTCATCATGGTAATGAATCAGATCGTTTGTTTCTGTGAAGCAAGACTGACTATTGTTGTACGAGTTTTTAAAATACTTTCCTTGTTGATCATTTTCCCCTGTATATATCTTTTTGGCTTTTTGAAGGTTGTGCTTGAGTGTTCGTTTTACGGTGATGAAGATAAAGAGTTTAATGTGGAGAGTGCAGCGAGAGATTTCAAGAGCTATGTTCAAGATGGGGAAGACTTGCTCAGTGCCGACATTGTGAGATCTACTAGCTGATTTTTGGTTTTATCTGTTTGCTGTGATGCTGGTTTTTATGTTGAATATTTAATATCTCTTTTTGGTCATTTGTTTTTAGGTCATGATGCTTCTATTCAAACCTATGGTTTTATCAAAGTATTTGAAAGTGCTGCACTTTTCCTTATATGTCATGAATCATAACCAAAGTACCGTTGACATCCTTAACCCTTCACCTTATGGGAAAAACCATCGTCCATCAAACAACACCTATCACAAAGACTGCGAGAATATTGTGAGTGATATTTATTATCTGTACTAGATTAATTTTTCCGCCTCTTGTTTCTACTTTTCTGAGACCTGAAATGTGTGGATTCTTTTGTTTTTTACAGATCTCTAGATTGGTCCAAGTAATGAAAGTTGTGTATGGTAATGCTCAATATAATGCGAGCGAGCCGCCCAAATGGGAGGTTTTAGCAAAGAAATCAACGTTTGTCAAGGTTCCATTTCAAGGGCCGAATGAATGTGGCCATTATACTCTGAAGTATGCGGGAACCTGTGATGGTGAAAAGATCGTTGACAACATTCGAAATAATGATGTGGGCTCTAGTTCAGCTTTCACTTTCTGTGTTTGGCTAATTTTCTATTCCTTTTTTACGTGTCATGATTTTTGATAATTTGTTTTATTGTTTTGCAGCCGTGTATTGTTGATTGGAATGCTGAGGATCTGTATATAGTTGTGTTCAACCAGAATAACCAGGTTCTGGTGACAGCGCTTCCCAAGGAGGTCCAGGCTTTGGCTCCTGGTGCATAGAAGAAATGGTTATCATTTGCGTAGTGAATGGGATACTTGTTTGATTTATGTCTTGAAAGCATTGTAGCCTTTGTACGTAGTGTTTGGATGTCTTGTCAACTATGTAATAACCAGTATACTTTGTGATGTTTTTAAGTGTGGCAACACATTTTATAAACTTTTTCCATGATGAGAATGTGGTTGAATAGTTGTTTCACTTGTGTATGTTTTATTGGGAATTTGTTTTGGTTAAGTTTTATTTTTGCATTGAAGTCTTATACACTAGTTGAACTAAAACACTTTTTTTCAAGTGCATTATGAGTTGCTGAAAAGTGAGATTTATTTTATTTTCATCTGTCCCAACCTAAGTTGGACCTTTATAGTTTATGTACCCTCTTTTCTTGTACTTATGGCATAGTTCTGTGAGTACTGAATTGTAATTTCATACAACGTAAGGCTTTTAAAATTTGGTGTCACAATAGTATTTGTGGATCTAGCGCGAGTGGAGTGACGCTTCCTTGTTAGAACTAAAGTTTTTTTGGGATTGAAATAATTTACGGCGAATTTGCTATGTGATCTCTAGCCAGATTTTATTTAAATATAAGAAATTTTGCAAAATTGAGAGCCAAATATTTGTTTGAACTTCTTGCATTTTAGTAGTTGGACTTCATAGTAAATGTTAAACCACTGGTTTAAATTAGCCAGATTTAACAAATAGGCCTATTAAGTTCATAATTATTGTTCTACATATTTAGTTGAACTTCAAAGTATCATTGTTTTTGTAGCATATTCCTTTTATCTATGCTGAAGAGGTAAAATTATTTTATGTTTACATTTTAATTTAGAATTATTTTGCCTTCGAACATGTATTTGAACTTTTCTATATTCAGTTTTCAAAAAAAATTGTACTACTTTATATTTCTTAGCCATGCACTCTGGTTTTATTCAGCAGGCCTTATGGGGTGGGGTGAGGAGAGTTTGGAGAGAAGGGAGTAGCAGTAGTATTGGGCACTTTTCCGGCCCAAATGGCTCGTGCACGCGACTATGGACTAATGTTTGTGCGTGCGCTCTGAGTTTAGTCCCACCTCGCTAGCCGAGGGGGCTCTTGTCGGGAAACGCAGTATTTCATAAAAATTCTACGATCACGCAAGATCTATCTAGGAGATGCATAGCAACGAGAGGGGAGAGTGTGTCTACATACCCTCGTAGACCGAAAGTGGAAGCGTTAAGTAGCGTGGTTGATGTAGTCGGACGTCTTCGCGATCTAACCGAGCAAGTACCGAACGCATGGCACCTCCGCGATCCACACACGTTCAGCTCGGTAACGTCCCTCGAACTCTAGATCCAACTAAGGCCGAGGGAGAGTTTCGTCAGCACGACGGCGTGGTGATGGTGATGATGAAGTTACCGACGCAGGGCTTCGCCTAAGTACTACGACAATATGACTGAGGTGTGTTTCTGTGAAGGGGGCACCGCACACGGCTAAAATAATTGTCAACTTGTGTGTTCAAGGGTGCCCCCTGCCCCCGTATATAAAGGAGCAAGGGGGAGGCCAGCCGACCCTATAGGGCATGCCCAAGGGGGGCAATCCTACTCCTAGTAGGAGTTGGACTCCCCCTTTCCTAGTCCTACTAGGAGAAGAAGGAAGGAGAGGGGAAGGAGGGGGCTCTGCCCCTCCCCCTAGTCCAATTCGGACTAGGCCCATGGGGGGGGCGGCAATCCCTTGGCTGCTCCCTCTCTCTCTCTCTCTCTCCCTTAAGGCCTAATAAGGCCCATAACTCCCCGGGTGGTTCTGATAACCCTTCCGACACTGCAATAAATACCCGATACACCTCGGAACCATTCCGGTGTCCGAATGTAGTCATCCAATATATCAATCTTTATGTCTCATCCATTTCGAGACTCCTGGTCATCTCCGTGACCTCATCCAGGACTCCAAACTACCTTTGGTACATGAAAACACATAAACTCATAATATCGATCGTCATCGAACATTAAGTGTGCGGACCCTACGGGTTCGAGAACTATGTAGACATGATCGAGACTCATCTCCGGTCAATAACCAATAGCGGAACCTAGATGCTCATATTGGTTCCTACATATTCTACGAAGATCTTTATCGGTCAAACCGCATAACAACATATGTTGTTCCCTTTGTCATCGGTATGTTACTTGCCTGAGATTCGATCGTTGATATCATCATACCTAGTTCAATATCGTTACTGGCAAGTCTCTTTACTCGTTCGTAATGTACCATCCCGCAACTAACTCATTAGTTACATTGATTGCAAGGCTTATAGTGATGTTCCTTACTGAGAGGGCCCAGAGATACCTCTCCGACAATCGAAGTGACAAATCCTAATCTCGATCTATGCCAACTCAACAAGTACCATTGGTGTAGTGGTCCGACCTCAGACGGTCAAATCTCTGTGCATAAGTGTCATCCCTGGATCGGTAATGCTAACACACACAGTACTTGAAGGATTTATAACAGAGTTTCAATCACACACTTAATACATCGATAGTCTCAAAAGAGAACTTTTTACAATAATATGCCTTAAGGGCATCTAAATAAGATAACAATGGAAGGCTTCGAAGGTAAAGCGAGTCCATCAACTCCAACGGCATAGCTGAGTGCACGACGACGACCTAGCGCACCTTACTATTCGTCCGAAAAGTCTACAACATAATACGTTGCAGCCCGAAAACGGGTCAGCACATGGAATATGCTGGCAAAATAACAATGTAGAGCAATGAACATGAAACAACTATAACTACATGCATACATGGCTAGTAGAGGCTCTACATGCATACATGGCTGGCAAAATACGTTGCCTTGTTGATGATCCGCAAACCCTAAAGACTCGTAGTAGCATGCTTCGCACTCCGAGAATTCTATCGCAAACAAACGATAGCATACATAAGCAATCAAGCAATAGATGCAAGGGTAAAACTCGAGAGAAAAGATCCAAATCGAAAGTACAAGAAAAGAGCTTCGATTTGCAAAAAGGAACACTCAACTTGGAGCTACGAAACTCAAACTACGATCAAAAGAAGTTCGAATTCAAATCTGCTTGCAACCAAATTTTAAGTTGTCAAAA
Organism: Triticum dicoccoides; assembly: GCF_002162155.2. Taxonomy (NCBI): domain Eukaryota; kingdom Viridiplantae; phylum Streptophyta; class Magnoliopsida; order Poales; family Poaceae; genus Triticum; species Triticum dicoccoides. Next base: position 272,014,436 of record NC_041390.1, on the reverse strand, counting down.
CCATGTTCAAGTTGGTTAACTGGAAAGAGGGGTTCGAGACGAAGATTTTGGTGTTGGTTTCACTAGATTTGGAAAAATGGTTGAAAAACTGTGAGTGTTTGAAGATCAGGGGCCAATCTACGATAAAAATAATCGCAGATAGGTCCCTGTCCTAAAAGACTAACAAACGAACGTTCGTTAACAGGGACAAACGAAAGAACGCGTTCGCGAACAGAGGCGTTCGGGCGAATATCCGCTAATTAGCTAAAGCGTAGAAAAACCGAGAAAACCGATCTATATAAAAAAACCTAGTTAGATCTAGGGTTTACCGAAATAAACCGAAGAAAACCGACAAAAGAACCAGCGGCGGCGGCGGATCTGAAAGGTGGCGGGCGGCAACTTCAGCACGGCAATGGCGAGGCGGGGCGTCGGGAGAGGTCAGCGGACGGTGGCGCCGGCGCGGGGCGACAGCACGGCGACGGAGCTGCGGCGGCGCGGCGCAGCAGGCGACGGCGAGCGCGGGTGGCGGCAGCGCTGGCTACTGCTGCTGCTGATTCGAGCGGCGGCGGCGCTGGCTGTAGCTGCTGCTTTGAGCGGCGGCGGCTGGCGATGTGGGGAGGAGAAGGGGCCGGGGTGAGGGGGCACTGGCCTCGGGAGGCGTGCCCGAGCCGGACATGGCTGGCGGCGGCGGGGCGGTTCCCGCTCGGGAAGGACGACGGCGGTCCGGCTCAGCTGGTCCTTTGGCCCAGTCGGGCGAAACATTTTTTCTAATTCTGCCGTAAACAAAAATCCTAATAAAATATAAAAAATTTCTAAAAATGCCAAAAACAATTTTCGTTGTCTAAATAAAATATTTAGAATGAGGTGAACATTTTTCTGGCCTAAGAATGCAATTTTGGAAAATGCATATTTTTTTCTAATTCAAATAAAATCTCTAATAAACTCCAAATAAAATATTTATTTGATTTTAAAATCTTTCTCCAATATTCCCCTCTGATTTGGAGAAGTCATATTATCTCCACTCATTTATTTTAGTATTGGAAATATTTTGGAGAGAAAAAGTATTAAAATCAAAATGATCCTCTTTTTAAATTTGAGAAAATTCAAATATGAAAATAAACGAAACCTCCAACTCTCTCCTTGGGTCCTTGAGTTGCTTAAGATTTCTAGGATCACAACCAAAATGCAAAAAAATATGATATGCATATGATGATCTATGTATAACATCCAAATTGAAAATTTGGGATGTTACAAACCTACCCCCCTTAAGATAAATCTCGCCCTCGAGATTCGGGTTGGCTAGAAAATAGGTGTGGGTGGTCTTTCCATAGGTCTTCTTATTGTTCCCAGGTGGCTTCATCCTCAGTATGGTGACTCCACTGAACTCTCCAAAACTTGATAACCTTACTGCGTGTAACTCAGCTGGGAAATTCAAGAATCTTGACGGGTTTCTCCTTGTAGGTTAGATCACTATCCAACTGAATTGCTTCCAGGGGCACTGTATCTTTTAGTGGAATATCGGCCATCTCTTCATGGCACTTCTTCAACTGGGAAACATGAAACACATCATGAACTCCTGACAATCCTTTAGGTAATTCCAACTTGTAGGCAACCTCTCCCATACATTCCGAAACTCGGTACGTTCCTACAAATCTCGGGGCTAACTTTCCCTTAACTCCAAAACATTTAACTCCTCGCAGTGGTGACACACGAAGATATGCTTGGTCTCCAATCTCATAGACTACCTCCTTGCATTTAGTATCTGCATAACTCTTCTGTCTGGACTGAGCTACCTTCAGTCTATCTCGAATCAACTTAACCTTCTCTTCAGACTCTTTGATTAAATCTGGTCCAAATAACTGACGGTCTCCAACTTCATCCCACATTAACGGTGTCTTGCATCTCCTTCCATACAAAGATTCGAAAGGAGCCATCTTCAAACTAGCCTAATAATTGTTGTTGTATGAGAACTCTGTGTAAGGCAAATTGTCATCCCAACTAGATCCATAATCTAGCGCACAAGCTCTCAACATGTCCTCCAGAATCTGATTGACTCTCTCTGTCTGTCCATCTGTCTGCGGATGAAAGGTTGTACTAAACTCTAGTCTAGTACCCAAAGTCTGGTGCAATTGATTGCAAAACTGCAAGGTAAACTATGTCCCTCTATTTGATACGATGGTCCTCGGAACTCCATGCAGACATACGATCCTGGTCATATATATATTGGCCGACTTTGTGCTTGTATAGGTGGTTTTCATTGGGATAAAGTGAGCTACCTTTGTCAAACGATCAACTACTACCCAGATTGAATCGTATCCCGATCACGTCTTGGGTAATCCGGTGATGAAATCCATGCCAAGCTTCTCCCACTTCCATTTGGGTATCGGCATAGGCTACAGTAATCCTGCTGGTTTCTGATGTTCTGCCTTCACTCTTTGACATACATCACACACTGCTACATACTCAGCAATATGCTTCTTCATACCCATCCACCAGGAATGCTCCTTCAAATCCAAATACATCTTGGTGTTTCCGGGTGAATCGAGTATGGTGAGTCATGAGCTTCTTGAAGTATTAAGTTCCTGATCTCAGCATTATTGGGCACATAAATACGATCCTCAAACCATAAGGTCTTGTGCTCATCCTCACGGAAACCCTTGGCTTTTCCTTTGCTCATTTTCTCCTTTATCTCAGCGATTTCCTTATCATCCTTCTGAACTTCTCGAATCTTCCCCAATAATGTAGACTGAACCTCTATTGTTGCAACAAAACCTCTTGGAACTATCTCTAAACGAAGCTCCTTGAGATTCTTGACTAACTCCTATGGTAATCCTCCGCTTACAAGGGTATTGGCATAACTCTTCAGGCTCAAAGCATGTGCTACGACATTGGCCTTTCCTGGATGATAATGCAATTTCATATCATAATCCTTTATAAGCTCCAACCATCTCCTTTGCCTGAGATTTAACTCCTTCTGCGCAAAAATGTACTTCAAACTCTTGTGATCTGTGTACACATCACATATGTTTCCAATCAGAAAATGTCTCCAAGTCTTGAGCGCATGCACTACGGCTACCAACTCCAAATCATGCGTGGCATAATTCAACTCATGCCATCGAACTTGTCGTGAGGCATATGAAACAACTCTTCCGTCCTGCATAAGTACTCCTCCAAGTCCTAATCGAGAAGCGTCGCAATACACTTGGAAATCCTTGCGTATATCCGGAAGAATCAGCACTGGGGCTGTAACCAAACGTTTCTTCAACTCCTAAAAACTAGCTTCACATTCCTTGGTCCATTTGAACTTGGTGTCCTTCTTCAACAACTCCGTCATAGGATTCGCAATCTTGGAAAAATTCTTAATGAATCTCTGGTAATATCCCGCGAGTGCTAGAAAATTGCGTCTCCCCAACTGAGGTGGGTCCTAACCACTCAGTTACGAACTGAACCTTGGTGGGGTCTATTGCTATACCTTCTCCTGATATAACATGTCCAAGAAACCCTACTTCCTTCAACCAAAACTCACACTTGCTAAACTTGGCATACAACTGATGTTCCCTGAGCTTCTCGAGAACTAAGCGCAAGTGTTCCTTGTGTTCCTCTTCGTTCTTCGAGTATACCAAAATATCATCAATGAACACCACTACAAACTTACCCAAAAACTCCATGAACAACTTATTCATCATACTCATGAAGTAGGCAGGGGCGTTGGTCACTCCAAATGACATGACCGTGTACTCATATAGCCCATACCTTGTGGTGAAAGCTGTCTTAGGTATATCCTTTTCTCGGATCTTCAACTGGTGGTATCCTGATTACAGATCGATCTTGGAAAATACTTTAGCTCCTTGCAGCTGGTCAAACAAATCGTTGATCATCGGTAGTGGGTACTTGTTCTTGATCGTCACTTCAATCAATGTTTGATAATCAACAATTATCACAGATCCATCCTTCTTCTCAACCAAGAGCACTGTGGCTCCCCACGGGGATGAACTTCGTCGAATATAACCTTTCTTCAACCAAGAGCACTGGGGCTCCCCACGGGGATGAACTTCGTCGAATGTAACCTTTCTCCAATAACTCCTTAATCTGCTTCTTAATTTCCTCCAGATCATTTGCGGGCATCCGGTATGGCCTCTTTGATATTGATCAGGTGCCTGGCAATAGCTCTATCAAAAATTCTATGTCTCGATCTGGTGGCATGCCTGGTAGTTCCTCTGGAAATACATCCGGGTAATCCTTCACAACAGGCACTTCTTCCTGAACAACCCCCGAAAGAGAATTCACTTGGGTCCTCCTTGACGAATGTCTAGATACATAGTTGATCCTTTTTCCTTCTGGGGTGGTGAGTAAAAATGGACTTACTAGCACAATTGATGTTTCCTCCATACTTCGATAACCAATCCATGCCTAATATTATATCCAATCCTTGAGACTCCAAAATTATTAGGTCTAGGGGAAAACATAGCTACCAATGGTTAAGGGTAGCCGATCACACCATCGGCTGGCCATATACTCCGCTCCTGGCGAGCTTAATAACATGGGCGGCCTAAGGGCTAAGGTTGGTAACTTAAACTTGTCCACAAATCCCCTTGATATGTATGAATGTGATGCACCAGTATCAAAAAGAATGAGTGCGGTAAATGACTTAATCAAAAACTTACCGATCACTGCGTCAGGCTGTTCTTCAACCTCCTCCACGTTGATGTGGCTCACCTGACCTCTGGTGAAGGGATTGGGATTCTTCCCAGAGATTCCATTTCCATTGTCATTCTTCAACTCAGAACAATTGTTGGCGTAGTGCCCGGTCTTCCCGCACTTGTAATAGTTAACATGGCTCAGGTCCTTCTTGGTGGGGGTTGCTGGATTGGGGCGGTTCTGGCTGCTGCTTGCTCCATTCCCGTTTCCATTCTTAGGCCCACTGTGGTTATGGGAACTTGCTCCATTGTGAGTATGGCCTCCATGGTTATGGGTGTAACCTCCAGGGTTAGGGGGTAAAGTGAGGCTTCTGCTGAGCTCCAGAATTGTACTTCCCATGTCCATACTTCCGTTTACGGCTCTCTATCTCCTACAGTTTGCTTTCAATCATAAGGGCCCGGTCTACCAACTCCTGGTAGTTAGTGAATGTTGCCACCATCAACTGCATACTCATCTCATCATTTAGCCCTTCCATAAACTTCTCCTGCTTCGCGGCATCTATGGCCACATCATTTGGAGCATAGTGGGCTAACTTGCTAAACTCATCCACGTACTGCCCCATAGTACGATTTCCCTTGCGTAAGTTACAGAACTCACGCTTCTTCATATTCATTTCTCCAGTTGAGATATGGGCAGTGCGGAAAGCTTGCTGAAACTGATCCCATGTGACATTGGCTATGGGAAAAGTGGCTATGTAATTCTCCCACCATGATGCTACTGGTCCATCCAATTAATGTGCGGCAAAGCACACCTTCTCCGCATCTGTGGAACCTGTGGTGGTCAACTCCCTTCCAATCCAGCGTAGCCAATCATCAGCAACAATCGGCTCGGTGCTACTAGAAAACACCGGCGGATTCAACCTTAGAAAATAGGCTAAGTTGTCAACTGGAGGTGGTGGCAGTGGGTTGTTGTTGTTGTTGTTGCCTTGGTTTTGGACTAGTAGTTGCATCAAGGCATTCTGTTATTGGATCAACTGAGTGAGCTCCGGTGGGAAGACAAATCCGGGGTCACGTCTCGGATGCATCTGATGGGTTTAGAGGGGAGAGATTAGAATAGAATGAGGTCTAAGGAGAAAACACTACCCATATGCACATGAGACAAACACATTCATATCACACCACTCAATTCAAACAAGGGCATACAATTGATCTAGCTACCGTTACAAAAACTCGGACTACTACTATATACATGGGGAAATACTACTGATAATATGGTGGTCATCTAGAAATTTTGATCGGTGGAAGACTCCATGATATCTGCTCCAGCTTCATCTTCATAATCATCAACACTACTATCAGGGTCGGAATCTGTGTCGTCAATGATGATGTAGTCTTTGGGATGGTCGGCATCTCCTCCTGGCGCGGGGTCTCCCATGAATACTCCTAGCTTCCTCGTCAGGTCGTCATTCTTTTCTACTAGCACTGCATTTCCTCCTCATATCCGTCGCGTGTAGACTTGAGTTCCTCTTCAAGCTCCATGTTCCTAGTCATCACCTTCTTCAGATCTATCATGCTGGCGCACATTTGGTTCTCCTGGCGGTGAATGTGTTGGTTTAACTCATGGATAAAGGCTGCAATGGACTTGTCCCTCCTGGTGCTGATCATCTCCCATTGCCCATCTCGGCGCCCACATATTTGGTAGATGGTGTCTTTAAGATCCTTATGATAAACTTCGTCGATGCGTCCCATGGCGATGTGAGCTGCCATGCTCTTTCCTAGACTCTAGGATGGTGCATCAATGGAAAACTCTATGGGCTCGGTAACTGGCGTGAATGTCCTTCCTGGAACATGAACTCGAATCATCCAACGCTCCTCTTCTAGTGAAGTGGCGGTGTAGGTCCCGGTGAAGCTTGGTATTCCGATGTTCAGGTACCTAGTGACTTCCTTCAAATGTTGTCCAAAAGGTGTGTCTTCATCCGGTTGAGAAAACTTGTTCCTTGGGTCCGGCATCTATAGAGTGGGAAATGGAGGAGAGTCAGAAATGAGTAGAGAAGAGTGACCTATGGCTTATCTTAGTGGTCGTGTCCTACAATCAGCGTGTGCTCTGATACCATCTTGTAGCGATCCGACCTGAAACGGTCAAATCTCTATGCATAAGTGTCATCCCTGGATCGGTAATGCTGACACACATAGTACTTGAAGGATTTATAACAGAGTTACAATCACACACTTAATACACCAATAGTCTCAAAAGAGAACTTATTACAATAATATTCCTTAAGGCCATCTAAATAAGATAGCAGCGGAAGGCTTCGAAGGTAAAGCGAGTCCATCAACTCCAACGGCATAGCTAAGTGCACGAAAACGACCTAGCGCACCTCACTCTTCATGTGAAAAGTCTGCAACATAATACATTGCAGCCCGAAAATGGGTCAGCACATGGAATATGTTGGCAAAATAACACTGTAGAGCAATAAACATGAAATAGCTATAATTACATCCATATATGGCTGGTGCAGGCTCTACGATTTTCATGCTTTTGCGAAAAGCCAGTTTTTCCCTACAACAAAGGAATATGTTTTTAACTATCATTGTAGTTGATAGACATTGAGAATGGTAACCCCATCTCAATCCCAATTAAAGTAATCATTAACCCAACAAGTTATTAAATAAAGTGACGAGATCAACATAATAATTCAAGCACCAGATACTCAAGATGTCCATAACCAGGGACACAACTAATCATGATTAGTTTGTACACTTTGCAGAGGTTAGAGCACTTTTCCCCACAAGACTCGATCTCCTCCGTTGATTTCTCACACTGCATGATGTTTGAGAAACGGATGACCGAGACACAGTCTTTCAGAAGCATTAGCCCTTTCGATGGGTAAACCGTACCACCTACATCCCCTACATCTGCTAGTTTACCACTGAAAGAGGTCACACAACATACTCAACTATGCCAGAGCCCATAATGGCTTGTGGCTGCACATGGAAGTTTGTAGCATGAATAAAAATATGATCCCTTTGAGCCTGGGTGGCGGACCATAGGATGATCACACGGATTCCCCGGGATCTCCTTGGACAGCACTGGATTGCCCCAGGTGCCCACAAGCAGTCCATCCAGATGTGTGTTAAAGTAGCCACCTTAAATAAACCCTTAGTTCATGATAACACTCACAACTGTCATGAATCACTCAAACCAAACCACGTCTATGAGCATAGCATAGCAATATAAACATAACGTAGAAGTAACTCCTAGGGTTTGAATGAAAAAGGGTAATAGGTACTACCTGAACTACTACTTCCCAATACCCACATGTTATCAAGTCATAACCATGCAATGTGTGAGGGTTTAAACTAATGCATAAAAACCGGGTAGTAAAGGGGTATGATCAAAGTGTACTTGCCTTGCTGACGATCCGCGAACCCTAAAGACTCGTAGTAGCACGCTTCGCACTCTAGAATTCTATCACAAACAAACAATAGCATACATAAGCACTCAAGCAATACATGCAATGGTAAAACTCAAGAGAAAAGATCCAAATCAAAAGTACAAGAAAAGAGCTTCGATTTGCAAAAAGAAACACTCAACTCGGAGCTACGAAACTCAAACTATGATCAAAAGAAGTTCAAATTCAAATCTGCTTGCAACCAAACTTTAAATTGTCAAAATCATGCTCAAGTTGGTTAACTGGAAAGAGGGGCTCAATACGAAGATTTTGGCGTTGGTTTCACTAGATTTGGACGAACAGTTGAAAAACTGTGAGGGTTTGAAGATCAAGGGCTAATCTGCGATAAAAATAATCACAGATAGGTCCCTGGCTAAAAATAAAATAAAAAGAAAAGACTAATGAACGAATGTTCGTTAACAGGGACAAACGAAAGAACGCGTTCGCGAACAGAGGCGTTCGGGCGAACATCCGCTAATTGGCTAAACCGAAGAAAAATCAAGAAAACTGATCTATATAAAAAACCTAGTTAGATCTAGGGTTTACCGAAATAAACCAAAGAAAACCGGACAAAAGAACCGGTAGCGGCGGATCCGAACGGCGGCGGGTGGCGGCTCCGGCGAGGCGGGGCGTCGGGCGGGGTCAGTGGACGGCGGCGTCGGTGCGGGGAGGCGGAGCTGCAGCGGCGCAGCGCGGTAGGCGACGGCGAGCGCGGGGGCTGCGGCGCTGGCTGCTGCGACTGCTTCGGGCGGTGACTGGCGATGTGGGGAGGAGAGGGAGCCGGGGCGAGGCCTTATAAAGAGAGGGCGAGGCGGCGGCGCAGTGGCTTGGGCGAGGAGGCACCGGCCTCGGGAGGCATGCCCGAGCCGGACACGGCTGGTGGCGGCGGGGCGGTTCCTGCTCGGGAAGGACGGTGGCGGCCCGGCTCGGCTGGGCCTTTGGCGCACTCGGGCAAAACGTTTTTTTAAATTCCACTGTAAACACAAATCCTAATAAAATATAAAAAATTCTAAAAATGCCAAAAACAATTTTCGCCATCTAAATAAAATATTTAGAACGAGGTGAACATTTTTATGGCCTAAGAATGCAATTTTGAAAAATGCATATTTTTTTCTAATTCAAATAAAATCTCGAATAAAATCCATATAAAATATTTATTTGTTTTTAAAATCTTTCCTCAGATATTCTCCTCTGATTTGGAGAAGTCATATTATCTCCACTCATTTATTTTAATATTGGAAATATTTCGAAGAAAAAAATTATTAAAATCAAAATGATCCTCTTTTCAAATTTGAGAAAATTCAAATATGAAAATAAACGAAACTTCAACTCTCTTCTTGGGTCCTTGAGTTGCTTAAGATTTCTAGGATCACTACCAAAATGCAAATAAAATATGATATGCATATGATGATCTATGTATAACATCCAAATTGAAAATTTGAGATGTTACAATCGGAGACACCTGTAGAACATCTTTATAATAATGCAGTTATGTTGTTGATGAGGACATGACTACCTTGGATACGACCAAAAATATTGCATACATGCATATTTGTCAGGTGATTTCTAGTGCAAACTATTCAATAATCTATTTATGTTATCCAGAACAAAAATACTTCACACACTTTTGTGTTTTGTCCAATTGCAGGTGTATGGGACATTTGTACAATCCACATATGAAGATAAGCGAAAAGGAGAAGTTTAGGTTCTGTTCAAAAAGTCCTCTCACGTCACTTTCGCAAATTTTGATATGACCTCTAATCTTTGTGATGATTCTATGTCCAATGACTTATTGCATGTTTGCTTATTTAAGCATGTTGTAGCATGCAAATTTGATGCAAGTAAAGTTTATTCACCAATGTTGGGATGGTTTAATGATGAACATTGTCAATGTTTTGAAATGAATAAGAGCTTCACTTATATGTGCAAACTGAGTTGCAATATTTTCATGCCTTCTACTTCTTGTGATAATTTTTTGGCTTTAGATTTTATTAACTATGAAAGTCACTCATGTATACATGTGTCATATGTGCAAAAATCAAGGGGAGTAAAAATGGATGACATATACATATAGAACATGTACACCTTGTCTCTTTTGTTAGCCACATTTCAGATTAAGCAACGCCAAGGACGACTTTGTTTTTAAGAAGGGGAGTATGATGAGGACATGACTACCTTGGATACGACCAAAAATATTGCATAAATGCATATTTGTCAGGTGATTTCTAGTGCAAACTATTCAATAATCTATTTATTTTATCCAGAACAAAAATACTTCACACACTTTTGTGTTTTGTCTAATTGCAGGTGTATGGGACGTTTGTACAATCCACATATGAAGGTAAGGGAAAAGGAGAAGTTTAGGTTCTGTTCAAAAAGTCATCTCACGTCACTTTTGGGCCAAGAGAAGATAGTGTCCAAGTCTCTCACGTTCTGGATTCAGATTCGGACTGCACAGACATACCTGACTCAAAACGTCAACAACTTTTTCATACGGACTCCGAATTGGGTGATTAATTTTTTGTTGGAAAGTATATTTCGTGCTCTTTCCAACCCATTTGGAATCACCTTCAAATTGGTCCGGAGCATTGAGATATCAACGAAACAATCTGACGCTGCAGCAGAATCCGAGTCAAACAACAAGTCCAAAGGTGTTGCACCACCTCCACTTTGGCCCATGAGCCTTGTACGACCTAAGGTTAGTTTTAGGCTGCCTTGGGACGTCCTCCCACCTCCTTGGCCGCCACCCCATGCTCCTATATAAGTAGATCCATTTAGTAGCTTTTTCCTTGCGATTTGTTTAGTTAAAATTTAGCCATTGCAACATCGTGTACTTTGTTTGTGTCCAACGACCAGACCAAGACCGCTTTCGGATCCTCACCTTTATTAATACTTCATCTATATTCGCAATATTCAGATTGCATTATCATATTCTTGCTTCTTCTTTGATTGCTTGCAGGAATAGACCTTCGTGGTCAGGTTGATCGTGCTTCCGGCATCGTCGGTAACCTCAGGAGATTGGTTTAGTGATTGCTAAGGCGCAACGTCGTGCACGTTTGTAGTTGGATCGTCAAAGTTCACTCCACCAAATTGATAGTTATCATCTCATTGAAAGATCGGGACACCCTCGCTCTATCAGTTGTGATGTTTGATAGTACACTAAGTGTTCCTCCGGTATTCGGGAGTTGCATAATCTCATAGTCATAGGAACATGTATAAGTTATGGAGAAAGCAATAGCAATAAACTAAATGATCATAGTGCTAAGCTAACGGATGGGTCATGTCAATCACATCATTCTCTAATGATGTGATCCCGTTTATCAAATGACAATTCATCTCTATGGTTAGGAAACTTAACCATCTTTGATTAACGAGCTAATCAAGTAGAGGCATACTAGTGACACTCTGTTTGTCTATGTATTCACACATGTACTATGTTTCCGGTTAATACAATTCTAGCATGAATAATAAAAATTTATCATGATATAACCAAATATAAATAACAACTTTATTACTGCCTCTAGGGCATATTTCCTTGAGTCTCCCACTTGGACTAGAGTCAATAATCTAGATTACATTATAATGATTCTAACACCCACGGAGTCTTGATGTTGATCATGTTTTGCTCATGAAAGATGCTAAGTCAACGGGTCTGGAACATTCAGATCTGTATGTATCTTGCAAATCTCTATGTCTCCCTCCTTGACTTGATCGCGGATGGAATTGAAGCATCTCTTGATGTGCTTGGTTCTCTTGTGAAATCTAGATTCTTTTGCCAAGGCAATTGCACCAGTATTGTCACAAAAGATTTTCATTGGACCCAATGCACTAGGTATGACACCTAGATCAGATATGAACTCCTTTATCCAGACTCCTTGATTTGCTGCTTCCGAAGCAGCTATGTATTCCTCTGCGCACGTAGATCCCGCCGCGACGCTTTGTTTAGAACTGCACTAACTGACAGCTCCACCATTCAATAAAAATACGTATCCGGTTTGTGACTTATAGTCATCCGAATGAGTGTCAAAGCTTGCATCAACGTAACCGTTTACGACGAGCTCTTTGTCACCTCCATAAACGAGAAACATATCCTTAGTCCTTTTCAGGTACTTCAGGATATTCTTGACCGTTGTCCAGTGATCCACTCCAGGATTACTTTGGTACCTCCCTGCTAAACTAATAGCAAGGCACACATCAGGTCTGGTACACAACACTGCATACATGATAGAACCTATGGCTGAAGCATAGGGAATGAATTTCATTTTCTCTCTATCTTCTGTAGTGGTCGGGCATTGAGTTTGACTCAACTTCACACCTTGTAACACAGGCAAGAACCCTTTCTTTACATGATCCATTTTGAACTTCTTCAACACTTTATTAAGGTATGTGCTTTGTGAAAGTCCAATTAAGCTTCTTGATCTATCTCTATAGATCTTGATGCCCAATATATAAGCAGCTTTACTGAAGTCTTTCATTGAAAAATTCTTATTCAAGTATCCTTTTATGCTATTGAGAAATTCAGTATCATTTCTAATCAACAATATGTCATCCACATATAACATCAGAAATGCTACAGAGCTCCCACTCACTTTCTTGTAAATACATGCTTCTCCAAAAGTCTGTATAAAACCATATGCTTTGATCACACTATCAAAGCATGTATTCCAACTCCGAGATGCTTGCACCAGTCCATAAATGGATCGCTGGAGCTTCCACACTTTGTTAGCACCTTTTGGATCGATAAAACCTTCTGGTTGCATCATATACAACTCTTCTTTAAGATATCCATTAAGGAATGCAGTTTTGACATCCATTTGCCAAATTTCATAATCATAAAATGCGGTAATTGCTAACATGATTCGGGCGGACTTAAGCATCGCTACGGGTGAGAAGGTCTCATCGTAGTCAACTCCTTGAACTTGTCGAAAACCTTTCGCAACAAGTCGAGCTTTGTAGACAGTAACATTACCGTCAGCGTCAGTCTTCTTCTTGAAGATCCATTTATTCACTATGGCTTCCCAATCATCGGGAAAGTCAACCAAAGTCCACACTTTGTTCTCATACATGGATCCCATCTCATATTTCATGGCCTCAAGCCATTTTGTGGAATCTAGGCTCATCGTAGCTTCCTCGTAGTTTGTAGGTTCGTCATGGTCAAGCAACATGACTTCCAGAACAGGATTACCGTACCAATCTAGTGCGGATCTTATTCTGGTTGACCTATGAGGTTCGGTAGTAACTTGATCATAAGTTTCATGGTCATCATCATTAGCTTCCTCACTAATTCGTGTAGGAATCACCGGAACTGGTTTCTGTGATGAACCACTTTCCAATAAGGGAGCAGGTACAATTACCTCATCAAGTTCTACTTTCCTCCCACTCACGTCTTTCGAGAGAAACTCCTTCTCTAGAAAGGATCCATTCTTAGCTATGAATATCTTGCCTTCGGATCTGTGATAGAAGGTGTACCCAACAGTCTCCTTTGGGTATCCTATGAAGACACATTTCTTTGATTTGGGTTCGAGCTTATCAGGTTGAAGATTTTTCACATAAGCATCACAGCGCCAAACTTTAAGAAACGACAACTTGGGTTTCTTGCCAAACCATAGTTCATATGGTGTCGTCTCAATGGATTTCGATGGTGCCCTATTTAACATGAATGCAGTCGTCTCTAAAGCATAACCCCAAAATGATAACAATAACTCAGTAAGAGACATCATAGCTCGCACCATATCTAATAAAGTGCGGTTATGATGTTCGGACACACCATTACGTTGTGGTGTTCCAGGTGGCGTGAGTTGCGAAACTATTCCGCATTATTTCAAATGAAGACCAAACTCATAGCTCAAATATTCACCTCCACGATCAGATTGTAGAAACTTAATTTTCTTGTTACGATGATTTTCCACTTCACTCTGAAATTCTTTGAACTTTTCAAATGTGTCAGAATAATGTTTCATCAAGTAGACATACCCATATCTGCTCAAATCATCTGTGAAGGTCAGAAAATAACGATACCCGCCACGAGCATCAACACTCATCGGACCGCATACATCAATATGTATTATTTCCAATATAAGTCTGTTGCTTGTTCCATTATTCCAGAGAATGGAGTTTTAGTCATCTTGCCCATGAGGCATGGTTTGCAAGCATCAAGTGATTCATAATCAAGTGATTCCAAAAGCCCATCGGCATGGAGTTTCTTCATGCGCTTTACACCAATATGACCTAAACGGCAGTGCCACAAATAAGTTGCACTATCATTATTAAACTTATATCTTTTGGCTTCAATACTATGAATATGTGTATAACTACTATCAAGATTTAGTAAAAATAGACCACTCATCAAGGGTGCATGACCATAAAAGATATTACTCATATAAATAGAACAAGAATTATTCTCTGATTTAAATGAATAATCGTCTCGCATCAAACAAGATCCAGATATAATGTTTATGCTTAATGCTGACACCAAATAACAATTATTCAGGTCTAAAACTAATCCCGAAGGTAGATGTAGAGGTAGCCAGCCGACGACGATTACATCGACTTTGGAAACATTTCCCGCGTGCAACGTCACCTCGTCCTTAGCCAATCTTCGCTTAATCCATAGTCCCTGTTTCGAGTTGCAAATATTAGCAACAGAACCAGTATCAAATACCCAGGCGCTAGTGCGAGCATTAGTAAGGTACACATCAATAACATGTATATCAAATATGCCTTTCACTTTGCCATCCTTCTTACCCGCCAAATACTTGGGGCAGTTCCGCTTCCAATGACCAGTCCCTTTGGAGTAGAAGCACTCAGGTTCAGGCTTAGGTCCAGACTTGGGCTTCTTCACTTGAGTAGCAACTTGCTTGTCGTTCTTCTTGAAGTTCCCCTTCTTCCCTTTGTCCTTCTCCTTGAAACTGGTGGTCTTGTTGACGATCAACACTTGATGCTCCTTCTTGATTTCTACCTCCGCAGCTTTTAGCATTGCGAAGATCTCAGGAATTGTCTTATCCATCCCTTGCATATTATAGTTCATCACGAAGCTTTTGTAGCTTGGTGGCAGTGACTGAAGAACTCTGTCAATGACACTATCAACTGGAAGATTAACTCCCAGCTGAGTCAAGTGATTGTGGCACCCAGACATTCTGAGTATATGTTCACTGACAGAATTATTCTCCTCCATCTTGCAGCTATAGAACTTATTGGGGACTTCATATCTCTCAATCCGGGCATTTTCTTGAAATATTAACTTCAACTCCTGGAACATCTCATATGCTCCATGACGTTCAAAATGTCGTTGAAGTCCCGGTTCTAAGCCGTAAAGCATGGCACACTGAACTATCGAGTAGTCATCAGCTTTGCTCTGCAAGACATTCTTAACGTCATCAGTAGCATCTGCAGCAGGCCTAGCACCTAGCGGTGCTTCCAGGACGTAATTCTTCTGTGCAGCAATGAGGATAATCCTCAAGTTACGGACCCAGTCCGTGTAGTTGCTACCATCATCTGTCAACTTAGCTTTCTCTAGGAACGCATTAAAATTCAATGGAACAACAGCACATGCCATTTATCTACAATAACATAGACATGCAAAATACTATCAGGTACTAAGTTCATTATAAATTAAAGTTCAATTCATCATATTACTTAAGAACTCCCACTTAGATAGACATCCCTCTAATCATCTAAGTGATCACGTCATCCATATCAACTAAACCATGTCCGATCATCACGTGAGATGGAGTAGTTCTCAATGGTGAACATCACTATGTTGATCATATCTACTATATGATTCACGCTCGACCTTTCGGTCTCAGTGTTCCGAGGCCATATCTACATATGCTAGGCTCGTGAATTTTAACCCGAGTATTCTTCTTGTGCAAAAATGGCTTGCACCAATTGTATGTGAACGTAGAGCTTATCACACCCGATCATCACGTGGTGTGTCGGCACGATGAACTGTAGCAACGATGCATACTCAGGAAGAACACTTGTACCTTGAAATTTAGTGAGAGATCATCTTATAATGCTACTGCCGTACTAAGCAAAATAAGAAGCCTAAAGGATAAACATCACATGCAATCAATATAAGTGATATGATATGGCCATCATCATGTTGTGCCTTTGATCTCCATCTTCAAAGCATTGTCATGATCACCATCGTCACCGGCTTGACACCTTGATCTCCATCGTAGCATCGTTTTCATCTCACCAACTATTGCTTCTACGACTATTGCTACCGCTTAATGATAAAGTAAAGCAATTACATGGTGATTGCATTTCATACAATAAAGCGACAACCATATGGCTCCTGCCAGTTGTCGATAACTGTGTTACAAAACATGACATCTCATACAATAATTTATATAATCACGTCTGACCATATCACATCGAAACATGCCCTGCAAAAACAAGTTAGATGTCCTCTACTTTGTTGTTGCAAGTTTTACGTGGCTGCTATGGGCTTAGCAAGAACCGTTCTTGCCTATGCATCAAAAAACACAACGCGGTATAGTGATTGCTTTTTTATCTCCAGAAGAACCCTCTTCATTGAATCCGATTCAACTAAAGTTGGAGAAACTGACACCCGCCAGCCACCTGTGTGCAAAGCATGTCGGTAGAACCAGTCTCATGAACGCGGTCATGTAATGTCGGTCCGGGCCGCTTCATCCAACAATACTACCGAATCAAGAAACAACTAGTGATGGCAAGCAATATGTATATACCCACGCCCAACTCCTTTGTGTTCTACTCGTGCATTTAACATCTACGCATAGACCTGTCTCAGATGCCACTGTTGGGGAACGCAATATTTCAAAATTTTCCTACGATCACGCAAGATCTATCTAGGAGATGCATAGCAATGAGACAAGAGAGTGTGTTTACGTACCCTCGTAGACCGAAAGTGGAAGCGTTAAGTAACACGGTTGATGTAGTCGAACGTCTTCGCGATCCAACTTATCAAGTACCGAACGCACGACACCTCCGTGATCTACACATGTTCAGCTTAGTGAAGTCCCTCAAACTCTAGATCTAGCTGAGGCCGAGGGAGAATTTCATCAGCACGACGGCGTGGTGACGGTGATGATGAAGCTACCGACGTAGGGCTTCGCCTAAGCACTACGACAATATGACCAAGGTGTGTTTCTGTGGAGGGGGACACCGCACACGGCTAAAAAAATTGTCAACTTGTGTGTTCTAGGGTGCCCTTGCCCCCATATATAAAGGAGAAAGGGGGAGGACGGCCGACCCTATAGGGCGCGCCCAAGGGGGCAATCTTACTCCTAGTAGGAGTTGGACTCCCCCTTTCCTAGTCCTACTAGGAGAAGAAGGAAGGAGAGGGGAAGGAGAAGGAAGGGGGGGCGCCACCCCTCCCCCTAGTCCAATTCGGACTAGGCCCATGGGGGGCGTGCGGCCAGCCCTTGACTGCTACCTCTCTCGCTCTTAAGGCCCAAAAAGGCCCATAACTTCCCTGGTGGTTTCGATAACCCCTCCGGCACTCCGATAAATACCCGATACACCTCAGAACCATTCCGGTGTCCAAATATAGTCATCCAATATATCAATCTTTATGTCTCGGCCATTTCGAGACTCCTCGTCATGTCCGTGATCTCATTCGAGACTCTGAACTACCTTCGGTACATCAAAACACATAAACTCATAATACAGATCATCAACAGACGTTAAGCGTGCGGACCCTACGGGTTCGAGAACTATGTAGACATGACCAAGACTCATCTCCGGTCAATAACCAATAGCGGAACCTGGATGCTCATATTGGTTCCTACATATTCTACGAAAATCTTTATCGGTCAAACCGCATAACAACATACGTTGTTCCCTTTGTCATCAGTATGTTACTTGCCCGAGATTCGATCGTCGGTATCATCATACCTAGTTCAATCTCGTTACCGGCAAGTCTTTTTACTCGTTTCATAATGTACCATCCCGCAACTAACTCATTAGTTACATTGCTTGCAAGGCTTATAGTGATGTGCATTACCGAGAGGGCCCAGAGATACCTCTTCGACAATCGGAGTGACAAATCCTAATCTCGATCTATGCCAACTCAACATACACCATCGGAGACACGTGTAGAGCATCTGATAGAGGCAGAGGTTTCCCGTCTTTCGATGAGATGGTGGCTATCGTTTTTGAGCAAGTCGACTTTGACGATCCGACTACGAACGTGCAACGACGTCGCACCTTAGCAATCGCTAAACCAACTTCGAGAGGTTATTGACCACGCCGGAGCACGATCAACCTGACCACGATGGTCTGTTTCCTGCAGGCAAATGAAGAACAAGCAAGAAGCTAAGATTGCAATCTGGATATTGCGAATATAAGAGGAAAGCTTTATTGATCAATGTGGGGTTCTATGACGCCTTTGTCTGGTCATTGAACACAAACGAAGTACACGAAGTTGCAGCTATGGCAAACTTTAATCTAAACAAAACCCAAAGTCTAAATGATGCCCTAAGGGCTGTATATATAGAGGAAGAGGAGGGGACTTTCGTGATCCTTGGAGGAGGGGTCCGAAACCAACCCTAACCCTTGTTTCCCCACACATATGGACTCTAAAAGCAGCCTATACTTAAGTATTTCGAAAATACATGGGCCTGGCCCAATAATAAGGTGATGCAGCACCTAGAATAGCCTCTGGATGAAATTTATGAAGTGGCATCTTGTATATTTCATCCAAGGCTTCATGCACTCCTTATGGTGGCTTAAAAGTCCTGAAATCATCACTTGTAACTCCGTTCTCTATCCCCTTGTGCATGCCATCATCTCCATGCTTGGTCTTGCTCCAGTGTTCATCCCTCTTATCTATGCCAGGCCCTTCATTTGTAAGCAAAACAAATGTATCCAATTTAGGCAGCATCATATTCTCATGAACATTAGAATCATTACCAAGAAACGGAAGTACCAGATAATTTAATTGGCGTGCGCGAGCTCTAGTAATTGGTCCAGTATGTATAGCAGCAGGGGTTGTGGGTGTAACAATGGTACTGATGTCCTCATCATCATCCCCTTCTTGAAATGAAGTCGTCCTCGATGAAAGCTCGTCTTCCTCACCCAAATAAGGCTTCAAATCTGCAATGTTAAAAGTGGGACTAACCCCAAAATCTGCAGGCAGCTCAAGTTTATATGCATTATCATTTATTTTCTCTAACACCTTAAAAGGACCATCAGCACGTGGCATTAGCTTTGATTTCCGCAAATTAGGAAATGTATCCTTACGCAAATGTAACCAAACAAAATCTCCAAGTGCAAACACAACATGTTTTCTACCCCTATCTCCAGCAAGTTTATATTTAGCATTCATACGCTCAATGTTTTCCTTAGTTAACTCATGCATTTTTAAAATCAATTTAGCATGTTCTTTAGCATCAAAATTAACCTTCTCCGAAGATGGAAGAGGGAACAAATCAATAGGTGCATGAGGTAGGAAACCATACACAATTTCAAAAGGGCACATCTTAGTAGTAGAATGCAATGAACGATTATAAGCAAATTCAATATGAGGCAAGCATTCTTCCCACATTTTATTATTATTCTTCAAAACAGCCCTAAGCATACTAGACAATGTTCTATTGACTACTTCAGTTTGTCCATCAGTTTGGGGGTGACAAGTAGTACTAAAAAGCAGTTTAGTCCCTAACTTAGCCCATAAACATCTCCAAAAGTGGCTAAGAAATTTAGTATCATGATCTGAAACAATAGTATTTGGCACACCATGCAAGCGAATAATTTCACGAAAGAACAAATCAGCAACATTAACAACATCATCGCTTTTATGACATGGTATAGAGTGTGCCATTTTTGAAAATCTATCCATGACAACAAATATGCTATCCCTCCCCTTCTTTGTTCGAGGTAAACCTAAAACAAAGTCCATAGATATATCCTCCCAAGGAACACTAGGTACAGGCAAAGGCATATATAAACCATGAGGATTGAGTCGTGACTTAGCTTTTTGACATGTAGTGCAGCAAGCAACAAAACGCTCAACATCCCATCTCATCTTTGGCCAAAAGAAATGTGTAGCAAGTATATCCTCTGTCTTCTTAACGCCAAAGTGTCCCATTAATCCTCCTCCATGCGCCTCCTGCAACAACAAAAGACAAACGGAACTAGCTGGAATGCATAGCTTGTTAGCACGAAACACAAATCCATCATTAAGAACGAACTTGTTCCAAGTTCTCCCTTCCTTACAATTCTTCAATACATCTTTAAATTCAGCATCATGGACATATTGATCTTTGATGGTCTCCAAACCAAATATTTTAAAGTCAAGTTGTGAAAGCATAGTATAATGATGAGACAATGCATCAGCAATAACATTTTCTTTACCCTTCTTGTGTTTAATGACATAAGGGAAAGTCTTAATGAATTCAACCCATTTAGCATGTCTATGGTTCAGTTTTGCTTGACTTCTAATGTGTTTCGAAGAGTCATGATCAGAATGTTTAACAAATTCGTTGGGCCATAAATAATGTTGCCATGTTTCTAAGGTCCAAACAAGAGCATATAATTCTTTATCATAAGTAGAATAGTTCATACTAGGCCCACTTAATTTTTCCGAAAAGTATGCAACTGGTTTGCCATCTTGTAATAACACACCTACTAATCCAATTCCACTAGCATCACATTCAAGCTCAAAAGTCTTATTAAAATCAGGAAGTTGGAGTCAACTTATCTTTCAATACTGTGAAGGCTTCTTCCTGTGCGGTACCCCAAACAAAAGGCACATCCTTCTTTCTAAGCTCGTTGAGAGGTGCAGCAATGGTGCTGAAATCTTTCACAAAACGCCTATAGAAACCAGCGAGGCCAAGTAAACTCCTCATGTGTGTGATCGTTTTGGGATGCGGCCAACTCTCAATAGCTTCAATCTTGGCTTTATCAACTTCAATTCCCTGTGGAGTAACAACATAGCCAAGAAAAGATACTCGGTCGGTGCAAAAGGTGCATTTTCCACGGTTACCAAACAAACGTGCAAACGTGTATCACGTAGAGCAATAAAAGCAACACGTAAATGTTCCAAATGTTCCTCCAAAGATTTACTATAAATCAGTATATCATCAAATTAGACTACCACAAATCGTCCAATGAAAGCACCTAAAACTTCGTTCATTAGTCTCATGAAAGTACTAGGTGCATTAGTTAACCCAAAAGGCATGACTAACCACTCATATAAACCAAACTTAGTTTTAAATGCTGTTTTCCATTCATCTCCCAATTTCATAAGAATTTGATGGTATCCACTACGCAAATCAACTTTGGAGAAAATTGTAGAGCCACTCAATTCATCAAGAATATCATCTAGCCTAGGAATAGGATGACGATAACGGATAGTAATATTATTAATGCCTCTATAATCAACACACATACACAACTTACCATCCTTTTTAAGCACTAGTATAATAGGAACAACACAAGGACTAAGAGATTCGCGTATGTAACCTTTGTCGAGCAGCTCTTGTACTTGACGCATAATCTCCTTTGTCTCCTCTGGATTGGTACGGTATGGTCCATGGTTGGGTAGCAATGCATCAGGAATTAAGTCAATTTGATGCTCAATCCCTCGAATAGGTGTTAATCTCGGTGGCACGTCTTGTGGGAAGATGTCAACGAACTCCTGCAAAATGTTAGTGACAGCAGGGGCCAAAGAGGAAGGCACGTCCTTGAATGAAAATAATGCCTCTTTGCACACAAAAGCATAGCAAACAGATTTGCTGAAATCTAGCTCATCAATATCAGATTTTGTGGCAAGTAAACATGCGCTTTTCAATTTAATTTCAGAAGCAACACTAGATGGTTTATTATTAGGTTTCATTTGTTGCTCAAATTATTTTGCCACAATCTGATTTTCACTCTTATTTTTCTCATGTTTTGCTTCATTAGTTCTATTAATATCATCTTTCAAAATGGATTCAGGAGTCATAGGAAGCAAAGTAATATGGCTACCCTTATGAACAAGAGTATACTGATTATTTCTACCATGGTGTACATAATTTTTATCAAATTGCCATGGTCTACCAAGTAATAAGGAACATGCTTGCATGGGTACCACACCACAATCAACATAATCAGCATATGTAGAGATACTA
Organism: Triticum dicoccoides; assembly: GCF_002162155.2. Taxonomy (NCBI): domain Eukaryota; kingdom Viridiplantae; phylum Streptophyta; class Magnoliopsida; order Poales; family Poaceae; genus Triticum; species Triticum dicoccoides. The sequence continues at coordinate 271,992,269 of NC_041390.1, read as the reverse complement.
AAATGCACACGAACAATACGTGTTACCTTAACCTTGCCGCTGTTGTTGAACCATTGGATGTAGTAAGGATGTGGATGTGGTCTTGTGGTGAGAGATAGCTTCTCCACCATCTCCATGCTAGCCAAGTTGTTGCAGCTCCCTCCATCTATGATGATGTGAACAGAACGTTCCTTCACAACTCCCTTTGTATGGAACAAATTATGCCTCTGATTTTTCTCAGCTTGTGTGACCTGCACACTCAAAACATGTTGAGCAACTAAACATTCATACCTGTCAGCATCTTCAGGAGCCATGTATTATCTCTCATGATCCGAATCATCTCCCCCGTGTTCTTCATGTGTAATAAGAGCCAAAGTTTCCTCATCATAGTCACTAGTGGACTCATACCCACCATCCTCAGTAGCAATCATCACACGCTGAGATTTCCATTCTCTCGCAAAATGTCCTCTTTCCTTACAACAACGACAAATAACATCACTTGTGTGCCCTGTTGATGCCATGGAAGAAGGAGAGCTCTGCGCAGGCCCGGCAGGTGTGCTCTTGGCAGATAGTGGTGGTTGTGCCTGCTTTCTTGTATCATGGCTGGAGGTGGCACCTGATGGTGGTTGTGGTGTAGTGGAAGTAGAGGATGCACGTGGTGTCCATGATGAAGATCAACCTCCAGAAAAGTTAGTTCGTGCCATTGCCTGTCGATCATGCACTTCACGTTCAGCTTTACAAGCAAGATGGAATAAACGAGTGATATTATTATACTCCTTATACTCTAGAATGGTCTGAATCTCTCTATTTAATCCACCCATAAAACATGCAAGCATAGCTTCATTCTCCTCAACAATACCACATCTAATCATGGAAATTTCTAATTCCTGATAATATTCTTCTACATAATTTTTTCCATGTCTTAAACGCTGCAATTTTTAAATTAATTCACGTTGATAATATGGTGGAACCCATCGAGTACGCATAGCAGTTTTCAAAGCAGCCCAAGTAGCTGGAATAGGATATAATCTACAATGTTCAGACCACCAAACGCATGCAAAGCTTGTGAAAGCACAAATAACAGCAGGTAAACGTCTCTCCTTAGGATATTGTAAACATGTAAATCGTTGTTCAGTTTCTAACTCCCAAGTAAGATATATATCAGGAACATATCTACCCTCAAATGGTGGAATATTCAATTTCAGTTTAGGGAGATGGTCATGATCTCGTACCTGAGGGAGATCCCTACCATTGCCATTATTTGCATGTGGACGACCTGGTGGTTGTGGTGCTGGTGGTTGCACGTAGTTCTGATTGTGATCAACCTCATCCTCATAATCTCCCATATAATCCTCCTCCTCCACATCAGTAGTAGGAGCCACAAAAGTATCAACAGCAGCACCAACAATTTGGCCAGGCGCAAGAGGGACACGGCTCGCTCGGCGAAGGGCTGTTTAGCATCGCGGAGGTACTCGTTTTTTTGTTGTTGTTCTTGTTGTTGTTCTTGTTGTTGTAGAGGTGTGTTAGGTGCAGCCGGTGGTAGTGGTGGAAGACACGCGAGTAGTTCGTTAACCTTGTTATCGAGCTTTGTTTCGAACGTCTTCTCCATGCCATCTATCTTCTCCATGGCCTCTTCAAATCTGTTTAGCACATTTTGCACCTGTCCACTCATCATTTGTTGAAATTTATCATGCAACTCCTTATTCGTCATGTTCTCCCAGTCAGTCTCGTCGGCTTCTGATCCTGCCATGGTTAGCAGCAATAGAAACACACAAGAATATGATCCTACAAACTACTAACAAGAGGTGGTGGTTGGTGTCACAAATCCGTCAAGCAAATCTCAAATTCTTACCAGTTCTTACCCAACAGCAGGCGGTGATCGGCAACCATCATAGTCAAAACTCTCAAAAGCTTGGATAGAGCGATTACCAGGGAGAGTCAAACGCACGATGTAGATGTATGTGGAGCTGGGAAGGCTTATAATATGGTAGCAAAAAGGGTCAGTAATAATTAATTCAGAGATGCAAAGTTGAATAAACGCTCGACGATGGTACTGTGGTGGTCCTAGGCTAGACCGTGCTAGAGACGCGAGCCTAGAACACTAACAAAATCATGGCGCTGCATGTAAACAAGGGAGGAGCACACTCTGCATTTTTTTCTATTTTTTTGCACTTTTTTCCTCTCTTTTTTTGCTCCATAGTTTTTTTTCGAAAAGGTCTACAAATGGTCTAGAAACTGCCTAGCCAGAATTTTCCAGACTTAGTTTTTTTTGGAGTTTGGAACTATTTTTCTTCTGCGGGTAGCACGATAGTTCAGGAGTCCTACTCTGTCACGACTCGGAGTATGGTGTGATCTGGAAATCCAATACAGAGTAACAAAATACAGGACTCGGACTAGGACTGGAGGCGGAGATTAATCTGGTGGAACTCGGACTGGTGGCGGAGATGAATCTGGTGGAACTCGGACTGGTGGCAGATATATGTTGCAGGTGGACTCGAATTGGTGTGATGGCGGCGGATATGTGGTGGCGTATATGGACTTGGATTGGTGGTGAATATGTGGTGGTGGTATATGGCAGCACGATGAAGTTGGTGTGGTGGTGGTATATGGCAGCAGCGATGATGATGATGCGGTGGTGATATATGGTAGCGGCGACGTGACAACCTATGAACAGAACTTGAAACTCTAAAGGACTAGACGCTAAGACCAGCAACTTGACACGATGATGCAACCACAAAATCAACAAAGCAAATACAGAAAAAATTATGCAAAGGCTCAGATTGGTTTGGATAGGATTAACTAACCCTATTTTTTTGGCTTTTTCGTGGATATAGGTATGAAGAACAGACTCGATCAAAACTACGAACAACTGTAGAATCTCACCGAGCAACCTAGAAATCTGATACCACTTGATAGAGGCAGAGGTGTCTCGTCTTTCAGTGAGATGTTGGCTATCGTTTTTGAGCAAGTCGACTTTGACGATCCGACTACAAACATGCGAGGACGTCGTGCCTTAGCAATCGCTAAACCAACTCCGAGAGGTTATTGACCACGCCAGAGCACGATCAACCTGACCACGAAGGTCTGTTTCCTGTAGGTAAACGAAGAACAAGCAAGAAACTAAGATTGCAATCTGGATATTGCTAATATAAGAGGAAAGCTTTATTGATCAAGGTGGGGTTCTGTGACGCCTTTGTCTGGTCGTTGAACACAAAAGAAGTACGCGAAGTTGCAGCTATGGCGAACTTTAATCTAAACAAAACCCGAAGTCCAAACGACGCCCTAAGGGCTGTATATATGGAGGAAGAGGGGGGGGGGATTTCATGGCCCTTGGATGTGGGGTCCGAAACCAACCCTAACTCTTGTTTCCCCACACATACGGACTCTAAAAAAAGCCTATACTTAAGTATTTCAAAAATACATGGGCCTGGCCCAATAATAAGGTGACACAGCACCTAGAATAGCCTCTGGACGAAATTTATGAAGTGGCATCTTGTATATTTCGTCCAAGGCTTCATGCACTCCTTATGGTGGCTTCAAAGTCATGAAATCATCACTTGTAACTTCGTTCTCGATCCCCTTGCGCATGCCATCATCTCCATGCTTGGTCTTGCTCCAGTGTTCATCCCTCTTATCCATGCCAGGCCCTTCATTTGTAAGCAAAACAAATGTCTCCAATTTAAGTAGCGTCATATTCTCATAAACATTAGAATCATTACCAAGAAACAAAAGTACCTGATAATTTAATTGGCGTGCGCGAGCTCTAGTAATTGGTCCAGTATGTATAGCAGCAGGGGTTGTGGGTGTAACAATGGTATTGATGTCCTCATCAGCATCTTTATAATCACCCAGTTACGTTATGACATTTGATAGCACACTAAGTGTTCCTCCGGTATTGGGGAGTTGCATAATCTCATAGTCATAGGAACATGTATAAGTTATGGAGAAAGCAATAGCAATAAACTAAATGATCATAGTGCTAAGCTAATGGATGGGTCATGTCAATCACATCATGCTATAATGATGTGATCCTGTTTATCAAATGACAACTCATGTCTATGGTTAGGAAACTTAACCATCTTTGATTAATGAGCTAGTCAAGTAGAGGCATACTAGTGACACTCTGTTTGTCTATGTATTCACACATGTACTAAGTTTCTGGTTAATACAATTCTAGCATGAATAATAAACATTTATCATGATATAAGGAAATATAAATAACAACTTTATTATTTCCTCTAGGGCATATTTCCTTTAGCTCTCGACCAGTTTATAAGCGTTGTAGTACCTTGTCTGTCGAACTCCTCTGTATACTGACTTGGGCGCTTATACACGACGCTCGCTCTTTGTTCCATGACCTGTGGGCCCTTGATGGCTGACCTGCATAGTCTCGATTACTATGGATTCGCCAACGGTTTTGCCGTGGGCTCGAGTCCAAGTGTATCCTCCTATGCGTAGTTGGCCTGTCCTTGGGTGGTCATCATTTTTTGTTTGAAACTAGTACCTCACTGGTCAATCTGGACTGATGCTTTTGTTATTTGTTCTTGTGAATTTTTGTCCTTGGTTGAACTGTAATATTTTTGATTGAGTTTTGGCGTTCTTTTTCAAGACATTATTTGGTATCATCATAGTACTTGCCGCATAAACTAAGTTGTACTGAGATTTCAATTTTACTAACACTGTGATCATTTGAGTTTTGCTGTTTGAAACTAGTACATCACTAGTCAATGTGGAATGATGCTTCTGTTGTGGTTCTTGTGATTTTTCTCCTTGGTCGAACTGATATCTTTTTGATTTAGTTTTGGCCTTCTTTTTTCTAGGCTTTGATTATTATCAAGGCATTATTTGTATCATCATAGTACTTGCCTTATAAACTAAGTTTCTGAGATTTCAATTGTACTAGCACTGTTATTAGTGTGTCACTGTTTTAGGGAATGTGAACTGACGCTTCCCATTCCTTTTCATTTTTGTAGAATGGATGTACTGTGTGTTCAAGTGTACCAGTACTTTCACTCCTAGTATGCTAGTGACTCTAAAATACGTACTAACGGTTCTTGGCTTTTCCTGTTGCAGTAACTTAGTAAATTTCTAACGAGTATAAGCATGATGTTGTTAGTAGTGAATATTTTCCTCGGCTGGAACTTAGTCTTTTTAGTGTTCTTCTGAAACTAAAAAGTAATTTTTAGTGTGATAGTTCTACCATACAGGACTAAGCTGTACTGAGCGTCCAAGGCTACTATTTGCTGTTGTCCTTAGACTGCTGCTGTTTTTGTGAAAATATCCCTGTGTGATTTGTTGCTCCATGACTAGTGCTGCATAGCAGCCACAAAGTTTCATACACAACCTACTTCAACTCAAATGATGGATAAACAAAATAGGAAGCTAGCAAACTTGTTCGATGACATAAGCGAACGATGTACTTGAAGACATGAGCAAACTTGTTCAATCCTGACACACATGACATAAGCAAGCTGATTTAACCTAACAAAATCAAACTACAAATTTGAAACAACAAGATAAAGGACAAGCACAAGCACAAGCAACACGAAGGTGGACTTTGATGTCTCTTCACCCCGCATAGTGGCAGTGGTAGTAGGGGTCAGCTTCCTGCTCTTTTGAAATTTCCAAACCTATTTTGGTGTTGTCGATTATCTTCCATGACTTGTATGTAGCGTACACATCTATTCCTGCATACTCGATTAGCTTGTGTGGCAGCGGGCTGATCCCCCACAGTTTGGGGTCTTCCTCCTTGTCGATCTTCTTCTTCATGCCTTTGTGGAATGGGTGGATGGCGCTGGCTGCAACATCGGCCAAGGAGTTGTACTCTTTTCTGGTGGTTGGAACTCTCCAGTTGCGCTGAATGTCGATGAAGTACTTGGGGTTGATCTCCAAACCAGACTTCTTCAGCATCTGTTTGGCATCTTTAATGTTGAAACCGACAACGGTGTACAAATTCTGCTCCTTCAGGAGCTCTTTGAGGCGCTTGGGCCTACAAGGGGAGACACATATTTAAGATTAGTGTTCTTTTTTCAAGATATAATTCTTCTGTTTTTTGGTTTACAAGTGATAATCCATGAGGTAGATGCTTATATAGTATAAGTCACGGATGAATGTAGTTCAGAAACTAGTACACAAAGTTCTGAAATTAAATTCAAGTACACCATGTTATTTTTATTTTTTGGTATCTCCAGTGCTTCACCAAATGCTTCACCAGGTTCAAGAACCTATAACCAGAGTCAATGATCTATGTACTTCTTACTGCAAGTTTAGATTTCTTTTTGTTGAATAAAAGACCTATACCAGTGCTTCATCAAGTTCTTTCTTTATTTTTTACTACTGAAAATAACATCAGACCAGGTTCAGAAACTACTTTTGTACATCAAGTTTTGAAACATCATTTAATACATCAAGTCTATAAACTACACTAGTGCGTCAAGATCACAAACTACGCTAGTACATCAAGTTTAGAAATTAATCTAGTGAAACAATTTCAGATGCTAATCTAGCGCATCAGGTTCAAAATATATTATAGTACTTCTACTAGAGAAGCATGTACTCATGCATCCACTTCACAAACTACAGTAGTTCATCTAGTTGGGAAACAATTTTAATGAAATTTTGAGGGAGTAGTATTAATAGAACAGATGAATGAGGAGTAGTATGTTTCACCATTCTGTGGCCGTTGTGATGTGGTACACCAAGGAGAGTTCCTCCATGCATAACTGCAGAACTGCTGCCATCTGCATAGGTTCATCTTTTCTGGTAAACTCCAAATCAACTCCGATGAAACTAGGATACAAGCAGCCGCCCTTCATCCTAAGCTTGTTGATCATCTTGTCGACCTTGTCTGGTTTGCTGGTGCAGACGACTATTACGTCTGTTTTGCATCATGTTTTCCTACTATTATTTATGATGTATTTATCCATAATAATGCTTTTTGGGGTAATTCTAATGCCCTTTCTCTCATAATATGCAAGGTATCCCCAAAGAGGGAGAATTCCAGCACCTCAGAATCTGGACCTGGAAAAGCTACATCAGGCCACCTATTCTGCACAACTCCAAACAAGCTGAAACTTCACATAGATTTTTTATCAAATATATGACGAATATTGGACCAAATAACTACTAGAGGGGGCCCACCAGGTGGGCACAACCCACCTGGGCGCCAGGGAGCCCAGGCGCACCCTGGTGGGTTGTGCTCACCCAGGCCCAGCTCTGGTGCCCATCTTCTGGTACATAAGTCATTTTGACCTAGAAAAAATAAGGAGAGGACTTTCGGGATGGAGCGCCGCCGGCACAAGGCAGAACTTGGGCAAGAGCACTTTTGCCCTCCGGTGGAGCGATTCCGCCGGGGGAACTTCCCTCCCGGAGGGGGAAATCATCATCATCATCAGCACCAACAACTCTCCCATCTTTGGGGGGCAATCTCCATCAACATCCTCAACATCACCATCTCATCTCAAACCCTAGTTCATCTCTTGTGTTCAATCTTGTTACCGGAACTATAGATTGGTGCTTGTGGGTGACTAGTAGTGTTGATTACATCTTGTAGTTGATTACTATATGGTTTATTTGGTGGAAGATTATATGTTCAGATCCAACATGCTATTTAATATCCCTCTGATCTTGAGCATGATTATCATTTGTGAATAGTTACTTTTGTTCTTGAGGTCATGGGAGAAATCATGTTGCAAGTAATCAGGTGAACTTGATATGAATTCGATATTTTGATAGTATGTATGTTGTGATTCCCTTAGTGGTGTCATGTGAACGTCGACTACATGACACTTCACCATATTTGTTCCTAAGGGAATGCATTGTGGAGTAGCAATTAGATGATGGGTTGCAAGAGTGGCGGAAGCTTAAACCCCAGTTTATGCGCTATTCCGTAAGGGACCGATTGGATCCAAAAGTTTAAAGGTATGGTCAAAATTTATTCTTAATACTTTTCTCATAGTTGTGAATGCTTGCAGGAGGGTTAATCATAAGTAGGAGGTTTCTTCATGTATGAACAGCACCTAAGCACCGGTCCACCCACATATCAAATTATCAAAGTACTAAACATGACTTAAGCCAACATGATGAAAGTGACTAGATCAAAATCCCGTGTACCCTCAAGAACGCTTTGCTTATCATAAGAGACTGTTTTGGCATGTCCTTTTCCTCAAAAGGATTGGCTACCTTGCTGCACTTTTGCTACTACTATCGTTACTTGCCCGTTACAAATTATCTTGCTATCAAACTACTGAGTTACTTACAATTTCAGCACTTGCAGGCATTACCTTACTGAAAACTACTTATCATTTCCTTCTGCTCCTCGTTGGGTTCGACACTCTTACTTATTGAAAAGTTGATCCCCTATACTTGTGGGTCATCAAGGCTATTTTCGGGTGCCGTTGCCGGGGAGTGAAGCGCCTTTGGTAAGTGGAATTTGGTAAAACATTTATATAGCGTGCTGAAATTTATTGTCACATTTTACTATGGAAAACAATCCTTTGAGGGGTTTGTTCGGGGTATCTTCACCTCGACCGGAACCACAACTAGCTACCCCTCAACCTACTGCACCTACTGAAAATATTGAATACGAAATTCCTTCGGGTATGATAGAAAAACTTCTAGCTAATCCTTATGTAGTAGATGGAACCAAACATCCTGATATGCACTTGATATATGTAGAACAAATTTGTGGACTGTTCAAGCTTGCAGGTTTACCCAGGGATGAAGTTATGAAAAAGGTTTTCCCTTTATCTTTCAAGGGAAAAGCATTGGCATGGTATAGGCTATGCGATGATATTGGATCTTGGAATTGGAATCGTTTGAAATTGGAGTTCCACCAAAAACAATATCCAATGCATCTTGTTCATCGTGATCGGAATTACATATATAATTTTTGGCCTCGTGAAGGAGAAAGTATCGATCTAGCTTGGGGGAGGCTGAAGTCAATGTTATACTCATTCCCCAATCATGGTATCGATCTAGCTTGGGGGAGGCTTAAGTCAATGTTATACTCATTCCCCAATCATGAGCTCTCAAGAGAAATTATTATCCAGCATTTTTATGCTCCGCTTTCTCGTAATGATCAAACCATGCTCGATACTTCTTGTGCTGGTTCTTTTATGAAGAAGACTATTGAATTTCGGTGGGATCTTTTGGAAAGAATTAAATGCAACTCTGAAGATTGGGAACTCGGCGAAGGAAATAGTCAGGTATTAAACTTAAGTATGATTGTGTTAAATCTTTTATGAATACTGATGCTTTTCAAAAGATTAGCACTAAATATGGACTTGACTCTGAGGTAGTAGCCTCATTTTGTGAATCATTTGCTACTCATGTTGATCTCCCTAAAGAGGGAAGTGGTTTAAATATCGCCCACCTATTAAAGAATAAATTAAAGAACCAGTACCAATTAAGGAAGAAACCATAATTTATAATGTTGATCCAGTTGTTTCTTCTGCTTATATTGAGAAACCACCTTTCCCTGTTAGGATAAAGAAACATGCTAAAGTTTCAACTATGGTTAACAAAAGCTATATTAGAACACCTAAACCTGATGAACAAATCAAAGTAGAACCTAGTATTACTATTGTTAAAGATCTCTTGGAAGAAGATATGGATGGGCATGTTATTACCTGATAAAAAAGGATAAACATAGACCTGTTGTTGGCATGCTTGTTGTCTCAATTAAAATAGGAGATCACTGTTATCATGGTTTATGTGACATAGGTGCTAGCGTGAGTGCTATTCCTTACACCTTATATCAAGAAATTATGAATGACATAGCACCTGCAGAGATAGAAGACATAGATGTTACTATTAAACTTGCTAATAGAGACACTATATCACGAATTAGGATTGTTAGAGATGTTGAAGTCTTGTGTGGGAAAATAAAATACCCTACTGATTTTCTTGTTCTTGGTTCCCGACAAGATGGTTTTTGTCCCATTATCTTTGGTAGACCTTTCTTGAACATTGTTAATGCCAGAATAGACTATGAGAAACAAACTGTCGATGTCAGTTTTGGTGATGAGTCTCATGAGTTTAATTTTTCCAAGTTTAGTAGAAAGCTTCATGAAAAAGAATTGCCTAGTAAGGACGAAATAATTGGTCTTGCTTCTATTGTTGTACCACCTACTGATCCACTAGAACAATATTTGCTAGACCATGAAAATGATTTACATATGCATGAAAGAAATGAAATAGATAAGATTTTCTTTGAACAACGTCCTCTTGTTAAACGCAACTTGCCTATTAAAACTCTAGGAGGTCCTCCTCCACCTAAAGGTGATCCTGTGTTTGAATTAAAACAATTGCCAGACACTTTGAAATATGCTTATCTTGATGAAAAGAAGATATATCCTGTTATTATTAGTGCCAACCTTTCAAAACATGAAGAAGAAAGATTATTGAAACTTCTAAGGAAGCATTGAGCTGCTATTGGATATACTCTTGATGATTTAAAGGGCATTAGGCCCACTCTATGTCAACACAAAATTAATATGGAACCTGATGCTAAACCCGTTGTTAATCACCAACATCGGTTAAATCAAAGATGAAGGAAGTGGTAAGAATGGAAATCTTAAAACTTCTGGAAGCAGGTATAATCTATCCCACAGCTGATAGTAGATGGGTAAGTCATGTTCATTGTGTCCCTAAGAAAGGAGGTATAAATTTTGTTCCTAATGATAAGAATGAACTTATTCCACAAAGAATTGTTACAAACTATAGAATGGTAATTGATTTTAGAAAGTTAAACAAAGCAACTAGGAAAGATCATTACCCTCTGCCTTTTATTGATCAAATGCCTGAAAGACTATCTAAGAACACACATTTTTGCTTCCTTGATGGATATTCTGGTTTTTCACAAATACCTATCTCTCAACCTGATCAAGAAAAGACCACTTTTACTTGTCCCTTTGGAACCTATGCTTATAGATGTATGCTTTTCGGTTTATGTAATGCACCTGCTACCTTTCAAAGATGTATGACTGCTATATTCTCTGACTTTTGTGAAAATAGTGTTGAGGTTTTCATGGACGACTTCTTTGTTTTTGGGAAGTCTTTTGATGATTGTTTAAGCAATCTTGATTGAGTTTTGCAGAGATGTGAACAAGCAAATCTTGTCTTGGATTGGGAAAAGTGCCACTTTATGGTTAATGAAGGCAATGTCTTGGGTCATAAAATTTCTAAAAGAGGTATTGAAGTGGACAAAGCTAAGGTTGATGCAATTGAGAAAATGCCATGTCCTAAGGATATAAAAGGTATCCGTAGTTTCTTAGGTCATGCTGGTTTCTATAGGAGATTTATCAAAGACTTCTCTAAAATTTCTAGGCCTCTTAAAAATCTTTTGCAAAAGAATATTCCTTTTGTTTTCTATGATGATTGTTTAGAAGCCTTTGAAACACTCAAGAAAGCCTTAATTTTGGCACCTATTATTCAACCACCTGATTGGAACTTGCCTTTTGAAATTATGTGTGATGCTAGTGATTATGTTGTTGGTGTTGTTCTAGGACAAAGAGTTGGTAAGAAACTGAATGTTATTCATTATGCTAGTAAAACTCTAGACAGTGCTCAAAGAAACTATGCAACTACTAGAATTCTTAGCGATGGTGTTTGCTTGTGATAAATTTATACCTTATATTGTTGATTCAAAAGTAATTGTTCACACAGACCATGTTGCTATTAAATATATTATGGAAAAGAAAGATGCTAAACCTAGAATTATTCAATGGGTTCTCTTGTTACAAGAATTTGATTTACATATCATTGATAGAAAGGAGCTGAGAACCCCGTAGCTAATAATTTATCTAGGCTTGAAAATGTGCCTGATGACCCACTACCTATTGATGATAGTTTTCCTGATGAGTAGTTAGCTGCAATAAATGTTTCTCATAGTACTCCTTGGTATGCTAACTATGCTAATTACATTGTTGTTAAATATTTACCACCTAGCTTTACATACCAACAGAAGAAAAAAAATCTTTTATGATTTAAGACATTACTTTTGGGATGACCCGCATCTTTGTAAAGAAGGAGTAGATGGTATTATTAGGCATTGTGTACCTGACCATGAACAGGGACAAATCCTCCAGAAATGTCACTCTGAAGCTTATGGAGGGCATCATGCTGGAGATAGAACTGCTCACAAGGTATTGCAATTTGGATTTTATTAGCCTACTCTCTTCAAGGATGCCCGTAAGTTCGTCTTATCTTGTGATTCATACGTCTCCAACGTATCTATAATTTTTGATTGTTCCATGCTATTATATTATCTATTTTGGATGTTTAATGGGCTTTAATATGCTCTTTTATATTATTTTTGGGACTAACCTATTAACCGGAGGCCCAGTGCCAGTTTCTATTTTTTTGCCTATTTCAGTGTTTCGCAAAAAAGGAATACCAAACGGAATGAAACCTTCACGATGATCTTTCTTGGACCGAAAGCAAACCAGGAGACTTGGAGTGGAAGTCTGGAACTCCGTGAGGCGGCCACGAGGCAGGAGGGTGCGCCCAGGGGGTAGGCATGCCCTCCACCCTCGTGGGCCCCACGGAGCTCCACCGACGTACTTCTTTCGCCTATATATACTCTTATACCCTAAAACATCAGGGGGAGCCACAAAACTACTTTTCCACCGCCGCAACCTTCTGTACCCATGAGATCCCATCTAGGGACCTTTTCCAGCGATCTGCCGGAGGGGGAATCGATCACGGAGGGCTTCTACATCAACACCATAGCCTCTCCGACGAAGTGTGACTAGTTCACCACAGACCTTCGGGTCCATAGTTATTAGCTAGATGGCTTCTTATATCTCTTTGATCTTCAATACAAAGTTCTCCTCGATGTTCTTGGAGATCTATTCGATGTAATACTCTTTTGCGGTGTGTTTGCCGAGATCCGATGAATTGTGGGTTTTATGAACTTGATTATCTATGAATATTATTTGGTTCTTCTCTGAATTCTTATATGCATGATTTGATATCTTTGTAAGTCTCTTCAAATTATCGGTTTAGTTTGGTCTACTAGATTGATCTTTCTTGTAATGGGAGAAGTGCTTAGCTTTGGGTTCAATCTTGCGGTGTCCTTTCCCAGTGACAGTAGGGGCAGCAAGGCACGCATTGTGTTGTTTCCACCGAGGATAAAAATATGGGGCTTATGTCATATTGCTTGAGTTTATCCCTCTACATCATGTCATCTTGCTTAATTTGTTACTCTGTTCTTATGAACTTAATACTCTAGATGCATGCTGGATAGCGGTCGATGTGTGGAGTAATAGTAGTAGATGCAGAATCATTTTGGTCTACTTGACACGGAGGTGATGCCTATATTCATGATCATTGCCTTAGATATCTTCATAACTATGCACTTTTCTATCAATTGCATGGCAGTAATTTGTTCACCCAGTGTAATACATGCTATCATGAGAGATGCCACTAGTGAAACCTATGGCCCCCGGGTCTCTTTCTTATTATATTGCATCTCTTTTATTATTGCATCTCGTTACTATTTTGCAATCTTCACTTTCCAATCTATGCAACAAAATACTAAAAATATTTATGTTACTATCTCTATCAGATCTCACTTTCGCAAGTGACCGTGAAGGGATTGACAACCCCTTTATCACGTTGGTTGTGAGGTTCTTGATTGTTTGTGTAGGTACTCGGTGACTTGTGTGTTGTCTCCTACTGGATTGATACCTTGGTTCTCAAAAACTGAGGGAAATACTTACGCTACTTAGCTGCATCACCCTTTCCTCTTCAAGGGAAAACCAACACATGCTCAAGAGGTAGTAGTGATGAATGCCAAAGAATAGGTAATATCGGTAAGCGTCAAGAAATGCCTGTGAATTATTCACTTGCTATTAAACCATTTGATGTTTGGGGATTTGATTACATGGGACCTTTTCCTTCCTCTAACGGGTATACAAATATTTTGGTTGTTGTTGATTATGTTACTAAATGGGTAGACCAACCAGTAGTGTTGATCACAACACCTCTATTAAAATGCTTAAGGAAGTTATTTTCCCAAGGTTTGGAGTCCCTGGATATTTAATGACTGATGGTTGGTCACACTTTATTCATGGTGCTTTCGTAAAATGCTTGCCAAGTATGATGTTAATCATAGAATTGCATCACCTTATCATCCTCTGTCTAGTGGTCAAGTTGAACTTAGCAATAGAGAAATAAAATTAATTTTGCAAAAGACTGTCAATAGGTCCAGGAAGAATTGGTCTAAGAAATTATATGATGCACTTTGGGATTATAGAATAGCATATAAAAATCCTATGGGTATGTCTCCTTATAAAATGGTTTATGGAAAAGCTTGCCATTTGCCTCTTGAGTTGGAACATAAGGCATATTGGGCAATCAAAGAATTCAACTATGATTTGAAACTTGCTGGTGAAAAGAGGTTATTTAATACTCCCTCCGGTCCTTTTTACTCTGCATATTAGATTTGTCTGAAATCAAACTTTGCTAAGTTTGACCAAATTTATATTAAAAAATATTAACATATATAATACCTAATGAATATAATATGAAAATATATTCCAAGATGGTTCTAATGATATTGGTGTTGATATGTGAATGGTAATAATTTTTTGTATAAACTTGGTCAAACTTTGAAGAGTTTGACTTCAGACAAACCTAATATGCAGAGTAAAAAGGACCAGAGGGAGTATTAGCTCATTAGATGAATGGAGAACCCAAGCTTATGAAAATGTTAAGTTGTTTAAAGAAAAGGTTAAAAGATGGCATGATAAAATAATCCCAAAATGTGAGTTTAAAGTCAGAGAATATGTTCTTTTGTACAACTCTCATTTCAGATTCTTTGCAGGAAAACTCCTCTCAAAATGGGAAGACCCCTGTGTCATCGAGGGGGTTTATCGTTCTGGAGAAATCAAAATAAATAATGCCGAAGGTACTAACCCGAAGGTTGTTAACGGGCAACGAATAAAACATTATATCTCAGGTACGCCCATTAATGTTGAAAGTAATGTTATCCAAACTATGACACTGGAATAACACATAAAAGAATCCTTCTGGGACACTCCAGAATCATGAAAATAAGGAGATACATGATACGGTAAGTAAACAGACTCCAAAAAATCCACAAAAATATTTTTTGTCAGTTTTGGAATATTTAGAAAATTAGGAAAATAAGAAACTTAAAGGAAGCGTACTCTGGTGGGCACAAGACACCGGGGCGCGCCTGGCTTGCCAGGTGCGCCCAGGTGGGTTGTGCCCACCTGGGGTACCTTCCGGACTCCATTTTTCTACAGTTTGCTTGTTTCCCAAGAGAGAGAAATCTTTATATACCCCCCAAACCTGTTAACCACCATATCGTGAAGAAATCCCATGTTCTTCTTTCTTGTTGTTTTCTGTGCAGTTCTAAAAATATGTCGTCCCAAGACTCTGACGGAGAGAGCGATGTCTCACAACTCATTACTGACCCAGAGACCTATGGGGACCTATCTCCTTATGGTCGAACTACAGATGACGAGGTGGATGCTCACTTGATGAGGATCGATGATTCAAGATCGGAGGAGGAGGATGTTCCTCTACGTGAACCTAGGGATATGCACGTGGAGTTCAAAAAGTCAAGTCTCCCTAAGAGATGATGTAGGGTGAAACCCTAGATGGCCGATCTTTCACGAAAGGAGTGGATCCCACGAAGAACACGAAGAACACGAGGGGAACACAAGGGGAAACACGAGAGAATTACTCAAACCAACAAGAACGATCACACATGTGCTAGATCCTCGAAACACAAAGAGATACACGATCCAAATCCAACAAGGGACGTTACAAAGGGTAGCTGATTCTTCTCCGTGAGGAGGTCTTGAATCCACAAGGGGATCTTCCCGTAAAGGGGTCTTGAGTCCAAGGTGGATCTTCTCTGAAGAGGGGTTGCGGTCTCTCTCAAGGAGTAGATCCGATATGGATGAGCGAAGCTCTATCTCACAAATGAGCTAACACAACGCTAACCCTAACTAGGAGGAGGTGGAAGAGTATATATAGTCTAGAGACACAAAGGGGTAAGTGGGGATACATGGGCCTCGGGCCCGATCTCTGTGCACAGACAGGCGCCGGTCGTCCCACAGGTACCGGACGTCCGGTGGCTCGCGAGGGTCCGGTCGTCCAGTACTTGTCGGACGTCCGGCGTTTCGGCTCGGTTGAGGTGGCGCCGGGTTTCTAGGGGCGGTCGGACGTCCGGATGCTGGAGTGTATTGGACGTCCGGGACTTGTCGGACATCCGCTCATTTGGCTCGGGTGTAGGATCGCCGGTCGTCCAGTCCGGGCCGGTCGTCTGGTGGGTCTTCAGGAGTCGGACGTCCGGTCTCGGCTGGTCATCCGGTGGCTGGAGCTTCTTCCGTAGCCCTTCTTCTTATTCCTCGCGCTTGGTGTCCTCGCCTTCTGGTCCATGGGCTTCCTCTTGGATCCTGGACATGCATAGCACACAATTTTGAGGTAGTAGCCATGTCTCACATGTGGAAAGTGAAAGTTCAGAGAGGAGCGAGTTCACCTTGTGTCCAATGGTGTATAGTCGAGGTCTCATCTTATGTATCCTTGGGGCTTGGAGAGTAGTCGGAGTGTACATGGGGATGAACGTGGGATGCTCCGCATCATCTCTCCCCCCCTTTGGGAAAGATCCGACCTCGGATCGTGATCCTCATCACCATTGAAACGGTTGTCATGGACGGACGTGTAGTTGGACGAGTCGAAGGCATGGCGCAATCCAAGTACTCCAAGGTGTCTCCGATATGTGGTACATGCAAAATGAGCAAACACGAAGTACACTTGTAAATACAATGGTTAGGGAACACGAGTGTCCATCAAGTAAACATGTGTCCGTGCGATAATATTGATCATGACAAGGTGCATGAAGCTTATCCAAAAGAGATGGAATGGTATGCAAAGCATTCATTGCGCACACAAATGTGTTGTGAATATGATCAATGCAACCACTGTGCAAAATGATGTCATAATGAGACGGTTTATCAATAGCATGAATATGGTAATGGATGCTCAATGTGATGTGATCATGCAATTGATGGTAGGCAATAAGATCATGATGTATGAATATGCCATCAAGGTATATCACAACAAATTTCCTAAGGAAATGCACAAGCTCATATATCATGGATTATATGGGAATACAAGATGCAACAAGGCAATCATAATGGGAGTCAATCCATGCATAAGAATCAAATTTGTCATGTGTGTAAGATGTCCAATGAGAATGACAAGTGTCAGCACAATCAACAAATATCGAGGTGTTGGTGTACCAATGCTCGATGTCGTGGCATGAGTGGAGGTTCGAAGGTGCATCCTATAAGTCCGAGCGCTCCTCAATGTGAAGGTCCATACAGCCAATCTCCCATGTCGCTCCTTCGTTCGCGAGATGTACCATGTAGACAACAAGGAGACAATGATGAAAGAGTGACCCATCCAATATGCATATTTGAGGATGGCTCAAAGGGAAGGAGTTTACCTTTAGGAGATTGTCGCAAATGTTGGTGTTGCACATCGTGTATGCCTTCGCATGACCAAGTTGTCGCATAACGGCACCGCCTTATGAATCATCCAAAATGAAAGAACATGACAAACACTCGGAAAAACAAATGAGGTTAGTGGAAGTTCAAAACCTATCATTCATGTGGTAAAATACCCAACAAGTGTGTGCATCTTCTCATCATAAGAAAGGACAAGGGAGCATTTCATAGTATGGAGGCATATGATGCGAGAACAACCAAATACAATAGGCTCAATCAAACAAGCATGCATCATGAGTAAAGTGTCCAAGTCTCCATGATCAATAAGCATAGATTTAACAATTGGAGGCAAGCGACAATGAACAAAATATATCATGTGAGAGGCATGAACATGTATGTCATCAACCCAAGAAAGCAAGTAAGAATGGAACATGGGTGATGCAACAAAGGAAGCAATCATAGAGATCAAGTTATGTGTGCTAGTAGCGCGAAGATGCAACATACTAGAGGTAATCATGTCAAGTATGTCATGTGTGCAAATGGTAGTCATGAATAATGCACGTGACATATCAAACATGAAAGGAGGATATGAGCAAAATAGCATCAATAGCATGGGGCACATGATAAACATGGCAATAGCAACAAGGATCTCCACCGAGCATGCAAATACACATAGGAGTAGCATAATGGTGAATCATGGGTAGACGCAAGAAAGGGTCACAATTGCATGGCAAAGGCATAAGCATCGCATGCAAAGTGAACACGGTAAAATGAGCATGAAGCGACAAGCGGTCTATAGCCCATAGCCGTGTGAGAGCCAAGTGAGAAAGATGTGTATAGTCGTTGCGCGAAGAGAGCGGTGGGAAGGATAGTTCACGGGATCCCAAATCATCTTTGCTCTCAAGAGCTCGTTTCATCAACTCTTGGGATTGAGAGGTTGACAAGTATACGTGAGTACCTACACAAAACAAAGACAAAGGGAAAATTGTGTGTGCGTGGTAGATGTACACATCATCCATCATGATGCGCACGTGCTTGTGTTGCTTAGCACAAAATATCCAATGATCGAATAAATGATATGCGTGATATAGAAACATGTCATCCATCATCATAGGTTTGTTGTTATGTATAGCATAATGGAGACTCAAATTGTGTAATGCATCACGGGAAATATCTAGAGCATTGTTATTCATGGAATGCATATGGTGCGCACAAGGGATGTAATCATGCGATACACAATAATTTTCATGGCATGGCATATGAGATGAATTGTGAAAATTTTGCAAAGGAAGCATAGCAATATCATCACATGAAAAACAAAAGCCAATGACCATCATCTCGTCATCTATGCCATAAGTGCAAATGGGATTTATTTTAACGGGGCATGCATAGCTACTATGTTGAGATTAAAATGTTGCAATATAGGATATCTCACTCATAGCATATGACAATGTTAATGGATTTTCAAACATGATGTGACCAAAAGAATTTGCACATGATGTCCTGTGGAGCATAACATCACAACTAGGCAACTCGACATGCTCGTCATCATATTCATCATAAATAGGTAGGTCATGACATGAGGAAGTCGCACTAGAATGAAGCATGGGAATAGGTGTGTCAACATCATGCAAGCAATCATTCATGAAATAGTCCACTAGTGGGACAAGAGAAGCACCATCACCTACGTTACCTTTGGAGCATTGCTCATGTGTTGTAGGTGAGGTGTCGAAGACCAAGTCGTGGTCATCTTCATCTAGATGGAACCATGTGGGGGGTGCATCTTCTTCCACCATGGCCGTCGTTGTCTCCATTGGGGATATGGACTCGTCGAGGATAGGCATGTCGTCATGTAGGAGACCTAAGACCAAAGAAGAAAACACACTCAGAGTAGAGGTTAAGTCATTAGAAATCATAGTGGCCACACGTGCCATGTCAACTACCTGACTCACTAAGTGTGGTGGCTCACTCACTCCCTCTTGGATGTTCCCTAGTGTGGGGCTAGTGGTGGTCACACTCATCCTCTCATAGGAAATGCACTCAATGTCACAAATGGTGGAGTCACTCATATCACTCATGGTGGGGTAGCTCTCCTCACATGGGAATTGGGGCATCTCTTTATATGTGGGTGTCGGAGAGATGTTAGTGCAAATGTCTCCATTCTCAATCATGTCGGAGTTGTAGCCATGGATGAAGGCCGAAGATGGCACATCATCACTCTCCTCTAAGACCAAAGATAAGGTCTCATGTGCGGTCTCGTAGCTTGACTCGGAGTATGAGTCCAATATGGGCTCTGTCTTCATGTTGTTGAAGAGGTTCATGCTAGTCGCCGTGGTCGAAGGGGATGGCCCTTGCTCGACCTTCTTGTTGCTGTCTTGTGGTTGGAGGCCCATATGATGTGGCACCTCGTAGCTCGTCTCCATGACCGAAGGGAATTTCCCATGCTCGGCCATCTTCCTTGGGGGGCTTCTGAAGATGGAAGTGTCGCCCTCGCTCGTAGGTGGTCGCCTTGTACTTGAAGACATTGATGTAGGCAAACTCATGGGAAGTAGGCGAAGATGCCGTATGTCCAAAGGCGAAGATGCCTTGAGAACACTTGGCAAAGATGCCGAAGTGGTTGGTGTAGCCATAGCTCCATCGTGGTGGTGCTTGTCTTGCGGTCTTCTCTTTTGCTCATGAAGTTTGGACTTAGCATGAAGTAGGGCTTCTTGGGATTTGTGCATTTGCGCTTCGCGAGCATCTTCATGATGATTTTGTCGTTGTTGTGCTTGACCTTGATGGCGTTCGTCGTCGTCGTGCACATGATGCTTGGAGGTGAATTGCCCTTCATGACGATGTGGACGTGGACGACTTGAGCTTGCATCATTTTTGCGCTCCGAAGACTTGTGACTTGAACATCGCCGCCTTGAGGATGATGAAGGGGAAGAACGTTTGATCAACAAGGTCCGAATCTCCTCCATCCTTGCATCTTCCTCCTCCTTTTGTGCGGAAAGCTTGTTGTCGATGTAGTCCCTTTTCCTCGCTTCAGAGTGGCGAATGTCGACGGGGAGGTTCTCCATGCGCTCTCGCAATCTTGATTGTGCGCCTTGCATTTGTCGTTGTAGATCAAAGATTGACGCTTTGGTGATGTAGTTGTTCATGCCGTCGTTGTTGTGGAAGACCGGAGATGAAATGCCTTGCCTATCCATCACTCCAAGAGAAAAATGTGAGTGGTAGAAAGAGAAGAACGAATACCAAATGTACCTTGACTGAAGTTTAAAGTGGATCAATGATCACTCCAATGTGGACAAGGAAATAGCACAATTAGTACCAATTCTTGTCGGTTTCTCACACCTACACAAATAAGGCTTATGGTGGAGCTCGGTGAGGATAGTGGCACAAAAATTTAATGCAAAATGTTAGCAAGAGTCAATAATGTTGAAAGGGATTCACAAATTCGCAAGTGAAACAAGCAGACCAATAGCAATATGTGGCACACGGAAACACACACACAGATAGATAAATGGGGTCGTGCAACCAAGGATGAGCACAAAATGTGGAATCCACGAAAAACGCTCGTGTTGCACAACTCAAGAGAGACGCTAGCACGATTGCTCAATAGGCGGATACGACACTTGTGCACAACCTATAAGATGCAAAATGGATAACTTTCTATCCCAAGTATGCTATATATGTATGATGTTCCGGTGCTATGATCCAAGATGATCGGATATGACAATCTTATATGCAATGTGGTATGATGCTATGGCACTAGCTTACAAGATTCTTTGCTCTTTCTCTTTTGCTTAAAAGCTTATTTATTTTTTGTGTATGGCCACTTTGCGAAATGCACAAACCAAGATAGCAATTGGGTATATACGGGAACAAACTTGTGGCACAAGGGATGATATGATACCAATATGATATGGTATGGTATGTATGAAATGTATGGTGTAGATCACTAATGTGCACAAGTAACGTTGCCGGCAATACTCAAATGGTTAGTCTCGATAGGCAAGTGACGTAAAATGGGCTAGGGGTTATCAATGCAATGGCAAGGGAATATACAATGGAGGGATACCACGATACCGAGATGATATGGAGGTTACCATCCGTGGCGATGATGAGTGTCGGTGATCTTGATGGAGATACCAAGATGATGGAGACTCGTCCCTAAGTAGCCGAAACACCTTAGGAAACGGAAAAACCATGAACTCAAAATCTCAAATGTCAAAATGGTGGTAGCGGGATGCGGTGGTGGTTGCGGAAGCTCAATGGGATTGCGAAAAGGCAATGATGGGTTGTGGAGTACGCAATGCGGAAATGGAGGGTAAGGTGGTGGACTGTACACGGTGTCGGAGTTGGAAGCGCGGTCCCTAAGTAGCCGAAACACCTTAGGAGACACAACTCACAACACAAACAAAATTGGGTTAAGTTGAGGTGGTGGAAATGTATGGTGGGCTATGCCTATGCGGAAGTGGTGGTGGTGGTAGAAGAGGAAGCAACCATCCCTAAGTAGCCTAAACACCTTAGGAGACTCCAATCACAACTCAAACAACCACTAATGCGATGGGGAACAAAATTGGTTACGTTGCTGAAGTCAGTGGTGGTATAGCGCATGATGTGGTGGAAGCCCTAGGCAAAGATGCCAAAATTCACAACATTTTATGGAGTCAAAAGATTATGGTAGTATTTTTGTGGGAAGGGGGATGTCAAGAACTTTTTAACGAGCTAAAGAACGCGAAAATCGGACTCCGAATGATTTAGTTATGGCCGAAACAAAAATCAGCCGAAGTTGATATCTACAGGTAGCGGACGTCCGGAAAAAACGGATGTCCGTGCCAGACCTCCTCTCGGGTCAGAAATCCGCTAATTACTGCTCGGGTTAGGGGTTCCGGTCGTCCGGTAAGGTCAGACGTCCGGTGCTTCCTGGGTCTCCGGACATCCGGTAAAGCAACGGTCGTCTGGTGGGTTGGGGTCAACTCGAGATCCGAGATTCGGGACGCGATTTTGGGTGGAAAATGATGATTTTGGGGTCAAAATTGATGGGATTTCATGGATGAAAGATGGGGAAACTTGGGGAAATGCTAGATCCACTCGAAACCAAGCAAATCCATGGATCAAAATCAACAAAACTTCCTCAAACCAACAAATCACAAAAAAATGGGGCTATTTTTGGTGGGGATTTTTGAATTTAGGGAAGAGCACAACAAAATTAGGCTAGAAAACGAAGAGGGGAGGCTCCGAAATCGTGATCAATGTGGCTCATGATACCAAGATGATGTAGGGTGAAACCCTAGATGGCCGTTCTTTCACGAAAGGAGCGGATCCCGCGAAGAACATGAAGAACACGAGGGGAAACACGCGGGAAACACAAGGGGAAACACGAGAGAATCACTCAAACCAACAAGAATTATCACACATGTGCTAGATCCATGAAACAAAAAGAGATGCACAATCCAAATCCAACAAGGGACGATACAAAGGGTAGTCGGTTCTTCTCCGTGAGGAGGTCTTGAATCCACAAGGGGATCTTCCCGTAAAGGGGTCTTGAATACAAGGTGGATCTTCTCCGAAGAGGGGCCGCGGTCTCTCTCAAGGAGTAGATTCGATATGGATGAGCGAAGCTCTATCTCACAAATGAGCTAACACAATGCTAACCCTAACTAGGAGGAGGTGGAAGAGTATATATAGTCTAGGGACACGAAGGCGTAAGTGGGGGATACATGGGCCTCGGGCCCGATCTCTGTGCACAGACAGGCGCCGGTCATCCGACAGATACCGGACGGGTCCAGTCATCCGGTACTTGTCGGACGTCCTACGTTTCGGCTCGGTTGAGGTGGCGCCGGATTTCTGGGGGCGGTCGGATGTCCGGACGCTGGAGTGTGTCGGACGTCCGGGACTTGTCGGACATCCGCTCATTTGGCTCGAGTGCGGGATCGCCGGTCGTCCGGTCCGGGCCGGTCGTCCGGTGGGTCTTCAGGCGTCGGACGTCCGGTCCCGGCCGGTCGTCCGGTGGCTGGAGCATCTTCCGTAGCCCTTCTTCTTGTTCCTCGCGCTTGGTGTCCTCGCCTTCTGGTCCATGGGCTTCCTCTTGGTTCCTGGACATGCATAGCAGACAAGTTTGAGGTAGTAGCCATGTCTCACATGTGGAAAGTGAAAGTTCGGAGAGGAGCGAGTTCACCTTGTGTCCAATGGTGTATAGTCGAGGTCTCATCTTATGTATCCTTGGGGCCTGGAGAGTAGTCGGAGTGTACATGGGGATGAACGTGGGATGCTCTGCATCAAGAGAGCTAACCAGTCTAAAAAACAATCTATTCCTTTTTGTTTTGGGCGGAAAAGCAAAGGGGGGATTGAGCAAGATCCCTCAAGTAAGTTGTCATCAGTTCAAAAAGGCAATAAAAATTGCTTCTAAAAGTGTGAGATCATTTAGTGTAAGAGAAAATTGAGCGTTGTATGAACTTGTGATGGTGAAGAATAAAAGCGACAGACTGCATAATAAAGGTTGCTATTACAAGGGGCAATACAACGTGACGTTCTTTTGCACTAAGGGGTTGAGCATAGAAACAAATAAGCGCATGGCAACCTCTGCTTCCCTCTGCGAAGGGCCTATCTTTGAATTTTATGTATTTACTTTTATGCAAAGAGTCAATGTTTTCCTTCTATTCCTTTTTATTTTTCTCTTTTGGCAAGCATGATGTGGTGAGGAAAGATCTAGGCACATATGTCTAGTTGAATATAGATAACATGAGTTATTATTGCTGGCATCGCCCTTGAGGTGAATACGTTGGGAGGCGAAACTATAAGCCCCTATCTTTCTATGTGTCCGATTGAAACATTTTGCTCATGTGTACGCGGTGAGTGTTAGCAATCATAGAAGACTATATGATAGTTGAGTATGTAGACTTGCCTAAAGGCTCCGATACGTGACCTTCCTGAAAACATGATGAATTGTAGTTGCAAAGTTGACTAAGAACATATTTTCTTTGTTTTTAATAAAGTTTTTGCTTTATACTTCGATTGTGTGATGAACTCTTACTTATTCATCAGAAGTATATGATAAAAGTTCTATGACAAGAGTCTTATGTTTAATTTTGTTGCTGTTATAATAATGAAGATGATGCTTCTATGTCTGTATTTTGTTTTTATCGACACCTCTCTCTCTCCAAGCATGTGGACATGTTTTTCAATTTTGCTTTTTTGCTTGAGGACAAGCGATGTCTAAGCTTGGTGGAGTTGATACATCCATTTTGCATCATGTTTTCCTACTGTTATTTATGATGTTTTTATCCATAATAATGCTTTTCGGGGTAATTCTAATGCCTTTTCTCTCATAATATGCAAGGTATACATAAAGAGGGAGAATTCCGGCAGCTAGAAATGTGGACCTGGAAAAGCTACGTCAGGCCACCTATTCTGCACAACTCCAAACAAGCTGAAACTTCATGGAGATTTTTTTATCAAATATATGATGAATATTGGAACAAATAACTACTAGAGGGGGCCCACCAGGTGCGCACAACCCACCTGGGCGCGCCAGGGAGCCCAGGCGTGCCCTGGTGGGTAGTGCTCACCCAGGCCCACCTCCGGTGCTCATCTTCTGGTATATAAGTCATATTGACCTAGAAAAAATAAGGAGAGTACTTTCGGGACAGAGCGCCGCCGTCTCAAGGCGGAACTTGGGCAGGAGCACTTTTGCCCTCCGGCAGAGCGATTCCGCCGGGGGAACTTCCCTCCCGGAGGGGGAAATCATCGCCATCGTCATCACCAGTGACTCTCCCATCTTGGGGAGGGAAATCTCCATCAACATCTTCAACAACACCATCTCATCTCAAACCATAGTTCATCTCTTGTGTTCAATCTTGTTACCGGAACTATAGATTGGTGCTTGTTGATGACTAGTAGTGTTGATTACATCTTGTAGTTGATTACTATATGGTTTATTTGGTGGAAGATTATATGTTCAGATCCAATATGCTATTTAATACCCCTCTGTTCTTGAGCATGATTATCATTTGTGAGTAGTTACTTTTGTTCTTGAGGTCACGGGAGAAATCATGTTGCTAGTAATCATGTGAACTTGATATGTGTTCGATATTTTGAGAGTATGTATGTTGTGATTCCCTTAGTGGTGTCATGTGAATGTCGACTACATGACACTTCACCATATTTGGGCCTAAGGGAATGCATTGTGGAGTAGCAATTAGATGATGGGTTGCGAGAGTGACAAAAGTTTAAACCCCAGTTTATGTGCTATTCCATAGGGACCGATTGGATCCAAAAGTTTAAAGCTATGGTTAGAATTTATTCTTAATAGTTTTCTCGTAGTTGCGGATGCTTGCGGGAGGGCTAATCATAAGTAGGAGGTTTGTTCAAGTAAGAACAACACCTAAGCACCGGTCCACCCACATATCATATTATCAAAGTACCAAACATGAATTAAACCAACATGAAGAAAGTGACTAGATGAAAATCCCATGTACCCTCAAGAACGTTTTGCTTGTCATAAGAGACCATTTTGGCCTGTCCTTTGCCTCAAAAGGATCGGACTACCTTGCTGCACTTTTGCTACTACTATCATTACTTACCCATTAAAAATTATCTTGCTATCAAACTACTTAGTTACTTACAATTTCAGCACTTGCAGACATTACCTTACTGAAAACTACTTATCATTTCCTTCTGCTCCTCGTTGGGTTTGACACTCTTAATTATAGAAAAGAGATACAATTAATCCCCTATACTTGTGGGTCATCAAGGACCTCCAACGTCTCCTTACCGTGGATCTCAACCCCTGTGAGGGTTCGGGTGTACTCGCGCTTCTCGCGGGGGACGTGAACGTCGTCGAGGTTGCTGCTCTGGTCGGACGTCTCGCCATGATGACATTTGGCAGACGGTTGCTCTGCCATTGCCCTCCTTCGGCGACTGTGGGATCGGAAGAGAGACGTTTGTGGGTTGTTTGTAGTGGAGATGGAAGCGGCAATGGTGGTTTTTAGAGATGTGGTGGGGATGGAGTCGATTTGGGGCTTTTTGAGGGCGTCGCTTGGGATGTGGGGGAGGCAATTCGTCCCGGTCGTGGGAACGCCGTTGCTGTCTGCCGTGGCAACTGCCCAGTGGGTGGCGTGGGCGGTAGCCTGGAAGAACCAACCGTCCAAGCCAATTTCTTTGGCAGGGTATTCACTGGTCACACGGACGAGTCTTGTCAAGCTGTACTTATCAGCTGCTTATCCCACCTGCACGTCTCAGGGTTGATGATGCTGGCATTTTGTACTGTTTAAGTGACGTATACTTTGTGATGTTTTTAGTGCGGAGGTTAAGTCTTATTTTTGCACTAAAGTCTTATACATTAGTTGATCTGAAAACTTTTTTCGTTGCACTGCAAGTTGTTTCTCAAAACAGAGACTTATTTTATTTTCATCTGTCCCAACCTAAGTTAGGCTTTTATAGTTTTTGTACTCTCTTTTTAGTGTACTTATGGTTTAGTGCTGTCGGAACTTAATTGTAATTTCATACAGCGTAAGGTTTTGAAAATTGGTGTCACAGGGGTGTGTGGATGTAGCATGAGTGGCCTAATTTTGTAGTACTGATGTCATATGTATGTTTGAACTGATTTTTTTGGATTGAGATTATTTATGAAGAAATCGTTAGTTGAGCTCTTGTCAGATTTTATATAAATAAGAAATTTAGCAGAATTGACAAACAATATTTATTTGAACTTCTTGCATTTTAGTAGTTGAACTTGAAAGCATAATATAATTCGCTCGTTTAAATTATGTACATTTAATAGATAGCCTATTAAGTTCTCCGCTTTTTAAAGTTTCGTTGTTTTTGTATCTTAATTTTTTCTTTTCTTACCATCTGTGGTGCAGAGCTAAATTTATTTTTATTTTGGATTTAAAATTATTGTCTGCGAACAAGTATTTGAACTTTTCTATATTCAGTTTTCAAACATTTTTGTTGTAGTTTATTTTTCTTTTCCCCGCACTCTGCTTTATTCAACATGCCTTATGGGTGGGGTGTTTGGAGACGAGGGAGGCTATTAGGCCATTTTCCGGCCCAAATGGCCCTCATGGGCAATTTGAGGACTGTTGGTTGTGCGTGTGGTATAGGTTTAGTCCCACCTCGCTAAGCGAGTGGGCTCTCGGCCTGTTTATACTGGCTGTCAAGTCCTACTGGTCGAACCCTCAGAATACTTACCTGAGAGCTTATACACAGCGCTTGCTCTCTGTCATGACCTGTGGGCCTTGGTCGGCTAGCCCTGCGTTGTGCCGATTACTAGGGATTCGCCAACAGTTCTGCCATGGGCTCGAGTTCAAGTATCTACCTGTGTTAGGGCTTGCCTGTCTTCAGGAGGTCAAATTTTTTTTTTTTGAATCTAGTACTTGACTCCACCAGTAATGTGGACTAATACTTTTGTTGTAGTTCTTGTAAGTTTTCTCGAACTGTTATCTTTTCATTGAGTTTTTGCCTTCTTTTTTTGTTTGTCATTGTGGTTATTCTCAAGGGTCGTCTGGTATTATTTTTTAGCACTATAGTACTTGCGTGTAAACTAAGCTGTACTGAGAGTTCATTCGTAGTAGTACTTCTGTGCTTAGTCTGACATATATTTTTGAGGGATTGCGAACTAATGCTTCTTTGTACTTTTTATAGTAGTAAATCGGTATTGTCTGTTGAAGTGTACTAGTACTGCCATTCTTAGTCTGCCAGTGACCAATATAAGTGTGTGCTGGTGCTTCTTAACTTTTCTGTTGTAGTACTTGCTAATTTTATAGCAGCTACATATGGATGAGAACAGTACATGAAGTACTAAGTTTTTTGCTTCAACTTTTGAAGCGTTGTTAAGCAACTCAAATTGTACTTATTGTTTTCAATGTTATGTTTTCCATAAAATGCTGAATCTAAACTACACATGGAACATCGTTGTATGATTAGTTGCTTCATAACTAGTACTAAAGAGCAGCCACAAAGTTCCATTCACAAGCTACTTTGAATTTGAAATGATGTATAAACAAAATACGAAGCTACCAAACTTATATAACGAGATAAGGAAACAATGTACTTAATGACATAAGAAAACTTGTTTAATCATGACAAACATGACATAAGCAAACTGGTTCAACCCTGAAAGACAAGACATAAGCAAACTGGTTTGACATAACAAGAGCAAACTATGAATTTGAACCAACAAGATAAAAGGAAAGCACAAGCGCAAGCAACACGAATGCATAATTTGATGTCCCTTCATCCCGCATAGTGGCAGTGGTAGTAGGGGTCAGCTTCCTGCTCTTTTGAAATTTCCAGACCTATTTTGATGTTGTCGATTATCTTCCATGACTTGTAGGTGGCATACGCATCTATCACTACATACTCGATGAGGTAATTTGACAGCAGGCTGATCCCCCATAGTTTATCGTCCTCCTTCATGTCGATCTTCTTCTTCATTTCTTTGTGGAATGGGTGGATGACGCTGGCTGCAACATCAGCCAAGGAGTCGTACTCTTTTCCGATGTATGGAACTCTCCAGTTGCGCTGAATGTCGATATACTTGCTGGGGTTGATCTCCAGACCAGACATCTTTAGCTTCTGTTTGTCACCTTGAATGCTGAAACCGGCAAAGGTGAACAACTTCTCATGCTTCAGCATGTGTTGAGGCTCTTGGGCCTGCAAGGGGAGAGACATATTGAAGATTAGCATTATTTTGATGTTTCAATTCTTCAGTTTTTCTGTTTTACAAGTGATGAATCCATGAAGTACATGCTTATATAGTATAATGAATGGATGATGTAGTAAAGAAACTTGTAAACAAAGTTTTGAATTAAATTCAAGTACACATGTTATTTTTCTTTTTGGAATATACAGTTTGAGTCAATGATCTATGTGCTACTTTAGTACTAGTTTAGTTTACTTTTGTTGAATAGAAAAACACATACCAATGCTTCACCAAGTTCTTAGTTTTTTTATGATGAAAATAACACGAGAACAAGTTCAGAAACTACTTCCCTACAAGTTCAGAAACATCTTTTTAATACATCGAGTGGAGAAACTACACTATTGAATCAAGACCAAAAACTACACTAGTACATCAAGGTTAGAAATTAATCTTCTGCAAGATTTTCAAATTGTAATCCAGTGCATCAGGTTCAAAATATATTATAGTGCATCTACTTGAGAAATTGCAGTAGTGCATCCACTTTCACAAACTACACTAGTACATCTAGTTGGGAAACAAGTTTAATGAAAATTTTAGGATATAATACTAATTAAACAGATGAACCAAATAGGGCAAATGAGTAGGATGGTTCACCATTTTGTGGCCGCTGCGATGTGGTACACCAAGCAGAGTTCCTCCATGCATAACTGCAGAATTGCTGCTCTCTGTGGAGGTTCGTCTTCCCCGGTATACTCCACATCAACGCCGACGAACCTAATATACAAGCCGCCAGCCGTCTTCCAAAGCCTGTTGATCATCTCGTCTGCCTTGTCTGGTTCGCTGGTGCAGACGACCTCTAGTGTCTCCATGTCGTGGAGCTCAACCCCTGTGAGGGTTCGGGTGTACTCACGCTTCTCGCCGGGGACGTAAACGTCATCGTGGTTGCTGCTCTGGTCGGACGTCTCGCCACGATGACACTTGGTAGATGGTTCCTCTGCCATTGCCCTCCTCCAGCGACTTTGGGCTCGGAAGAGAGATGTTTGTGGGTTGTTTGTAGAGGAGATGGAAGCGGCTATGGTGGTTTTTGGAGATGTGGCAGGGATGGAGTCGATTTGGGGATTTTTTAGGGCGTGGTTTGGGACGTGGTGGAGGCGGTTCGTCCCAGTCGTGGGAGTAGTGGTCGTGGGGTCGCCGTTGCTGTCCGTCATGGCAACCGCCCAGTGTATGGTGTGGGCGGTGGCCTGGAAGAACAAACCGTCCAAGCCAATTTCTTTGGCAGGGTATTCACTGGTCGCACTGACGAGTCTTGTCAAGCTATACTTATCAGCTGCTTATCCCACTTGCAGATCTCAGGGTCGGTGATGATGGCACTTTGTACTCCTCTGCTATGGGTACTTTGGATGGTGATTGACGTGTAGTTGAACTTACCAAATACAAGTTCAGGCTATGTGTGTCATGCTAATCTTTTAAAACATTTTTTGGTTTTTGAAATGATTGTTTATATCAACATAATCGTTGAAAGTATTTTTATAGATAAATTAGTTTTCCATCAGTACAGATGTAGTATTTTTGCACTTTCATTTTTTTCTGTTTGCTTGAGGTAATTCTTTTTATGTACCGATGGGCTTTCTGAACTAGGACTGGCAGAACCAGTCATAGCTTGTTTGAAACGATGTTTTTTGAGGTGTTCACGGGTGTGTTTGGTTACTCTGTCTTGAACTAACGAGTCAAAATTATTAGTACTGATGTACTACAAGGGTTTAAATTTTGTTTAACAATTTTTTGTTGAGTTACTAGTAGACAATAGTGTTGACGTTCCATAAATCCAGATCAATTTTTTCAAATATATTTGTGACTGCATTCAAAAGGTTTATCAAATGGTTCACATAATAATGTCACTGGTCCAGCGTGCACAAATTACAAAATATAACTTAACTATAGTATTGATCGAGAAATTGATGATAAAGCTAAATAAGTTTTGGTAACGACAGTGTTCCGATATGATTCCTCCTTGTGTACCGAGGCAACCGAGAGTACGAGCTTATTTTTTAATTGACGCAGCAGCATAACCACTATGGATTCTTCAGTCTTGAGCTCCTTCTAACTGGCCCTGAATGTTGTCCCTTGTTGGTGTCCTTTCCTGCTTAAGCCTTGATAGCTTCATCGTCAGTTTCGGTTTCCTCATCCCCAATACTGTCATCTTCATTGTCTTCGTCTGATTGGTCTTCATTCTCATCAAACTATTCTTCTTCATCCTCTTCTTTTGATTTTTTGGAACTCTGGACCTTGCCATGTTTCTGTTTAGCGCCACTGACCTCCTTGCCCACTTTGCATGTGCGGGCATTATGTCCGTCAGTCCCCCACACTTGCTGCAAGTGTAGCTATTACGTGTGCCGTCTCCATTGGTAGAAACCTGGCCGGCTCCACTCCTCTTTTGCTTGTTGATAATGGCATCTGTGCGGTGTGGGCATGTGCGGTAATTATGATTGGTCACCACGTTGCAGAATCTGCATGCCCTTATCCCGAGAGGTTTGCCGTCCGAGCCAAATTCCACGCGTCTGATGGGGCATGGCAGCTTCTTGGTTGCTGCTTTTGTTGCTTTAACTGCTTGCATCTTACTCTTCCTCCCCTTTTTGCATGAGTATATAGGTGGTTTAATTACCCTTTGCTGCTGCTGGTGGTAGGATCTCCTATTGTCATGTCATTCGCCTACAGCACTGTCAAGCTCATGATCTTGTGCGTGAGCATCTTGCTACTCTTTAGTGTGCACATGGCAAGCTCTGGTTGCTGTTGCTCCTCTTCCTCGTTGTTGTATGGGTCAAGATCTCTCAGATGGTTCATCTCGGATAAGATTGTAGCGATATCATGCTCAATTTTTTCTGCTTCGTTGTCTGTAATATCTTGGTTTTCAGCAGAATGCATGGCGTCGAGTTCTTGTTCAAGTCTTTCCATGACGAGCCGTGACCTCGCCATTTGGTCTTGGCTTCTCAAGATTTTTCTATGCACCCTCATGTTCAGCTGCAGCAGTGCACTTTCAATGCAGTATTGGGAGGCCTTGTTTGACGCTACTGTCCTCAAGTCATTTCTGTTGAATGTTGGCTGGATGTTCGGGCATTTGGTATATCTCCTGAGGATGTATTTCTCCAGAACGATGTTAGCCTTAATGGTCTACATCATGCACAGGACATGCAGGCAGAAAATACTTGTTTTTTGGAAGAGGTGCATGTTTTCTATCATTTCATTCGAACAAAAACTTTGCAAAAATAAGTCCTACAATACGTAACATCTTTT
This sequence comes from Triticum dicoccoides, assembly GCF_002162155.2. Classification (NCBI taxonomy): domain Eukaryota; kingdom Viridiplantae; phylum Streptophyta; class Magnoliopsida; order Poales; family Poaceae; genus Triticum; species Triticum dicoccoides. Next base: position 271,959,881 of record NC_041390.1, on the reverse strand, counting down.
TTTAGTCCTCATGTGTGTGGTCCCACAGCTTACACTCGCAGCCAAATATTTCTCCCACGGGGTCTGCAACCACCTGGAACGCGTGCTAGGACCATGCAAACAGTTTTTGCGGTTTGTTGTAGCACACAAGGTATTTTGTGGGCTCTTCCATCTCTGTCACCGTGAAGGGGTGCTCAATTTTAGCCTTTTTTCATCTCGCTATACACAGCTCGTGAGTAAAGCTTTGCCATCTGAGTGTCAAACCCATAGAAGGTCGGTGTATTTCGTTCTTTCTATGCAAGCAAGAGTGATGAACAAATTATTAGTTTTCTCATAGCAAAAACTTGCCTAACTAAGAAAGATTTGCTTTAGTAAGCACGTTATTTGTCTTATGACAGGTGATAGAGCTATACCCGGTTACCCATTGTATCCTGGATCTCTGCCTACCTCCTGGTTTTGATGCAGGAGTTTACCTGGCTGATAAACTGGTGCAGGTTTTGTCTCTCACTTACGAAGTTCTTCTTGAGCACATAGTTCATGCTCTCACTCCATTGTGTGGACATCATTTTGGCAAGAATTTTTTTAAAGTAGGCTGATATCCATTTCTCGCGCTCGTTCCACATTGCCACCATCATGGCATCATCATGGAGGTTGTACTTATCCATGAGTGCTTTCTTGGCAGCCTCAAACTCAGTTGGCATGAGGGGCCAATTGAGGATTGCTGTGAATTCATCCTTAAAGGTTTCATGGAGGTTGTACATGTACGCGAGTTGTTCCCTGTTGTCGGTGTCAAAACCAGCAGATCTCGGGTAGGGGGTCCTGAACTGTGCGTTTGAGGATCAATGGTAACAAGAGACGGTAGGGGCACAATGTTTACCCAGGTTCGGGCCCTCTTACAGGAGGTAAAACCCTACGTCCTGCTTGATTGTATTCAATGAGTATAGGGGTTACAAGAGTTGATCTACCTCGAGATCGTATTGGCTAAACACTAGCTGTCTAGCCTATGAGAATTCTGATAGCCTCTGCAGACTAACCCCTTCGGTTTATATACACACCATATGGACCTAGGGTTGTACAGAGTCGGTTTGTGGGGGAGGAAATAACACATCCAGACACCAAACTTTCCATTCGAGCAAAGTCTTCTGCTTTTATCTTTGCAGCCCATTAGTCCGGCCCATATCAAATAGTCCGGACACCCGAGGACCCCTAATCCAGGACTCCCTCACCTGTACTTGTTCATAATGTGCCAGCGGCATAGCTTGTGTACTGTGTCCCTGAAAGCATCTGGGATCGCCAAAGCCATTACCGGGCACTAGTCTGGTAATGAGAAAAGAGACATGGAGTGGTCAGTAGATATCAGTGCATATATGCAAATAGAACTGACACACCAATTTTATTATGTTATTTTCCTTTGGGGGGAGGGTTGGCGGTTGTACCTATGAGGATGCATGTAGGAGCATTCCCTATCATGCACCTCAAAAATGTTTTGAGCAGCCATCTGAATGAATTTGCATCATCATCTCTTATCAGCGCAAAAGTAAAGAATGAAGTTCTCATGGGAAACCATGACCACCTATGGGACCAAGAGCCCCTTTCTGGTTCGGCGGGGGGATGGCACATTGCACAAAGAGCGGAGAAGCATAGAACAACACGGTAGAGATCACACTGGAAAATTTTACCCTCGTTCGGGCCGCCACGAGGCGTAAAACCCTACTCCTGCTTTAGTGGATTGATTGTGGAAAATATGGTGGTGACCGCAGCACATTTGCCCGGCAGGGTTGCGTTGCGGCGAGAACGGCTACGCGCGTATGAGTGTGTGAGGGTCTGGATTAGCCAACCCTTTCTACATTTGCCTTGGGCCTCTTTTTATAGATCAAGGGGTCACCACAGTGGCAAATCAGTCATTACACACTGATTAGATAGCAAACAGTGCTATCATACCTAACTCTGCAGGCTGACAGGGCGCATTGAATGCATCGCTCAACGTCACATCACAGCTTGCCCGGTAGGCCCTGCCGGGCTGTTTCGCCAGCTTTGCGCCTGCTTGCTTGACACGTCTTAGACCGGGTGTCGCTTGGAGGTATTTTTTGTAGGAAGTGGCTGCCATGTGGCGAATAGCAGCCACTTAGTCACTTTGGAGCTGGACACCGCACTGATCGACGACGTGCGTCGTGATGAGGTGGTGTGATTGAGTGGTTTTGCCTCCGTAAGCCCTGGCAGGCCTGTCGAGACGACCCGAAGGCTTGCTTCCGCGGGTGTCCCTATCTTTGCTAGGCTCGCCTCCCAGCAAGGGAGGTTTTTACGTTAGCGATATCTTGCTTCTCTAGCTAGTATTAGTCTTCTGGTGTTGCATGTTGGTCCTTCGAAGAACTGGTCATTTGTGCTTCAATTTGATCCTGGTGTTGTGATCTTGTTCTCGTGCCTGTGCACAGTCTGGGGAACGGACCCAGGGTCTGTTGCACCGACAGGAGCCCCCGGGCCTGGCCCGAACGCGTTGCCGGGCGTCGTCGGGGTAGGCCCTAACCAGTTCACCGGCGGGGCGTGGAAGTGGCTGGCCCCTTGAGATCTTTTTCGCTTCTTCATTAACTTGAGTCTGGGCCAATTTCTGGTTTTCCCGCACGTCGTGCTGAACGTTATGAAAAAACCAGATCGTGGCCGGTGGATTGCCCACGACCCATGATCACGGGGCGGAAACTGCCATTCTACTTGCCTCCCGCCTCAGGTGCATGTGCCACATGTGCCTCGTGCGTTGGGTATGGTAGGCGGTGGATGCAGAGTGTGTGGGCACTGGCGCCATGGCAGACAACCAGGCGTCGTTGGTTGGCGTAGAGGGTCAGCTCTAATTCCTCGAGTTGTTGAAGGCGCAGGGAGGCCCTATAGGAGGAGTAGGGCAGTTGCCTCTTGGGTGAGAGGCCAACCCCCTGCATCGCCCCCTATAAAAGGGCGTAGGAACGGCGCATTTTCTCACTCACTTTCCTTCTCCCTTTTCCAAGTGTCCCTGCTTGCCATGGCCAGAGGGCGTGGACATGGTGGCAATGAGAGCTTCTTCTCAACAGGGTATCCCTCCTCCTCCGGACAAAGCGGCGGTGGAACCCACCGTGAGAGGAGGGGGAAGGGGGAGGTCACGATCATCGTGGCGCTCGAGGAGGGGGAGGACGGGGCGGTGCTCTGATTGCGACCCCGTCAAACGATCCTCCTCCGTTGTAAGACCATGTCGGGGATCAGCCACTTGAGTTCATCACCAAGCTGTACAAGACTATTCGCGGTCATCTCCGCCTCCCCACCCCATTCGCCATGGCGATGGAGCTCGAGTAGCCGGGCGCATTGAGATTGCACATGAGGGGCCGCGGGAATGGCAGCATACGAGTGGATGTAGATTTTCCCGCCCCTCGTGTCTTGTACTTTCGTCGAGGCTGGAAGACTTTTGCTCGTGCCCATAGCTTGTCGGAAGGGCACGTCCTCCATTTTAAGTTAATGGAGGACAGTTTCCTTTCCGTCAAGGTTTTTGGGAGCTCGGGTGCTCGCTTAGGGTGCTGCGAGGAGAGCTCCTCCTCAAGTGATAGCGATGAGGAAGACAGTGATGGTGATGACGACGGCACCGATTAGGAGGGCAGCGCCTCTGACTCCCGCTGAGCATCAGCCGGACCGTCACTGTCAGGCGGCGGCAGCACCATCTGCATCTCCTCTCCGGCAAGGTGATTTGCCGGGGAGTTGGGAGCAGAGCTGGGGTGGTGCCTCTCGCTCCACCAGCCGCCTTCCAGGTGGACCCCGGCATTGGGCTGCAGCTCCGTTAGCCCTGCCGCGCCTTGCTGACTCTGGTGGTGGCGGTTGATGGGTCGCCTCCACCATGCTCTCCATCATTGCCTTCGTCGGTGCCGTCCCGCCCCCGCCAGGCTACCTCTCCTAGAGCCCGACAGGGTCACGTTGGGCTTCTGCCTAGGCACCCCTTTTGCCCTGTTCATCTCCCGCCACAGTGCCTAGGAGGAGAGGGACAAGAAAGGGCATCACGGGTCACTTATCTGTTTTCAATCTTAAATCTATAGGCACTTGCCAAATTTTAGTTCAAATAATGTATCTCTTGAATCCATGTTTGTGCCCTGTAAGGTCTATTCTTGTTTGATCATCATATTAATGAAAAAGATAAACCTTGTTGGGGACTAGTGCATGTATATGTCCATGCCGAGGTGGAATGCCTCTATATTTTTAAATAAATGAGTTTCCCTTGGTATGCTATCCTGCCGGTAACCTCTGTTTTGTTGCCGGGGAGTTAAGCCTACCGGGCACAAATTGTGACGAGGGACCAGCCCCCGCCAATCTTTTTTCATCAAAGGCCACTGCAACCATTCCGATCGAAGAAACATTCGAGTCAAGGGATAGGAGCACATGAGTTTCAAAAAGCGGCGAGGTTCTCTTATGCACAAGTCTTTACTTACAAAACACGTATGGACAAGAGGTAGAACTTATCTGTTTGGCTTGCCAGAGATCACAGTGTTGGCTCATCTTTCCAGCATCCCTTGGAGGCCAAGTTTTCGGCAGGAACCTGTAGTTTTATGCAGATGGAAATGATGCTAGATGCGATCTTATCTACATGAACATGTGATGCTCATGAAATGCTTATGCATGTATGCAACTTGTCGGGGGCCCCCGACGCTTCATTTATTTTTCTGTTGCTCAGGGTCTACGTCTGGCTTTGTACAAGGGGTTACATGCACGTGAGGCAAGGCCTGTACAAAAGGGTGGCTGGCGGGCAGGGCCCGACAGCCACGCCTTACGGGAAGAACTTGCGAGATGCTCAATATTCCATGAGTTTTGCAATTGAATGTCATCTCCGGTCTCCAGACGGACTGCGCCGGGTCTGGTAACTCGTACTACCCGGTAAGGCCATCCCACTTCGGCGTCAACTTGTTTGCACCCTTGGTGGACTGAACGTACCTAAGGACAATATCACCTTCCTCAAAACACCGGGCATGAACCTTGCAGCTGTGATAGTGACGCAGGGCTTGCTGGTAGTGTGCAGCACGCGTAGCATCCCGGAGACGGTTCTCCTCGAGAAGCATAGTGTCGCACACTGGTGCTGATCCTGCGCTACTTCATCATAGGCAAGCACTCGGGGCGACCCGTAAATGAGTTCCGTGGGGATAACTGCTTTTGCCCCATAGACTAGGGATAAGGGAGTCTACCCGGTAGCTTGATTTGGTATCGTTCCAAGGGACCAGAGAACTACCAGCAGCTCATCGATCCATTGCCTGCCGCACTTCTACAGCGTATCAAATGTTCTTGTCTTGAGTCCTCGCAACACTTTAGTGTTCGCCCTCTCAAGTTGTCTATTGCTTCTGGGATGTGCAACAGAAGCAAATGAGATCTTGCTTCCGAGGGCATGAACATATTGCATGAAGGTGCGGCTCGTGAACTGGGTGCCGTTGTCGGTGATGATCCGAGCGGGGACCCCAAAGCGGCACACCAATCCTTTGAAGAACTTGATAGTTGACTGAGCAGTCACCTTTCTCATGGCATCTACTTCCGGCCAGTTTGTAAACTTGTCGACGGAAACGAACAATAATTCAAAGCCCCCGTCAGCTTGGGGGAAAGGGACAAGGATATCGAGCCCCCAGACCGAAAATGGCCATGACAAAGGAATTGCCTAAAGAGCTTGTGCAGGCAGATGGATGTTCTTGGTATGGAACTGGCAGGCTTCACACTTGGTGACTAGCTCGACCGCATCTTGGAGAGCTATGGGCCAATAGAATCCTTGTTGGAATGCTTTCCCAACTAATGCCCTTGAGCAATGTTGGGCCGCACATGCCTTTGTGTATTTTTGCCAGTAGTTCCTTTCCTTCTTTCCGGCAAATGCACTTCAATTTCACACCATTGGGCCTCCTTCTGTATAGAGTGTCATCGACAAACTGATACATATTGGCCCTATGGGCTACCCTTTCAGCTTCCTCTTGCTCATCGGGAAGTTCTCTAATTTGGTGGAAATGGACTATGTGCCTTGCCCAAGTTGGAGCCTGGGGCTCGGCAATAAGGACTATGGCACCTCCTCATCTGCGGGAGCGCATTCCTCGACCGTGGGGACCAATGGCCCAGTAGGAGGGCACAGCCCGACAATCGATGGGGAGTTGTTTCCAGCAGGGTCCCTACCAGGAGCCCCGGGAGGCTCTACCGGGAGAGGCTTACCAGAGTCCAACTTCCTCCTCTTTCAGGCCATTGTTGCCGAGGATACAGAGGGCTGAGTAAGATGGAGCATAAAAGTTCCTAGTTCCACACAAAGTTTTTGTGTAGCACACTTTGACAGATGATCAGCTATGCTGTTTTCTGCACGGGGTACATGCTCTGTTTGCAATCCGTCAAAGCGTTTCTCCAATCTTCTCACTTCCTCGATGTATGCCTCCATTAATGGACTTTGGTAATCTTTGTTGACTTGTCTCACCACAAGTTTTGAGTCTCCTCGAATGATCAGCTTCTTGATTCCCAATTCTATGGCAATCCTGAGCCCGACAAGGAGCCCTTCATACTCTACTATATTGTTGGTTGCATCCTCCCGGGGAAAATGCATATGGACGACATACTTCAAGTGCTCCCTAGTGGGAGCAACGAGAAGCACACCAGCCCCTGCACCTTGCAGGAAGAAAGCACCATCGAAATACATGATCCATTCTTGGGGTGTTTCCTTGCCGAGGGTAACTATTTCCAGCACTTCTTCATCAGGGGTTGGCATCCATTCTGCAATAAACTCTGCCAATGCCCTGCTCTGAATTGTTGATGTGCTCTCAAATTTCAGGCCAAAGCTGGATAACTCCAAAGCCCACTCCACTATTCTGCTGGTAGCCTCAGGGTTTCGGAGTATCCTTTGCAACAAAAAGCGGGCGACAACCGTGATCTCATGGGCTTGAAAGTAGTGGCGCAGTTTCCTTGAGGCCATGATGAGGCCAAAAATCAACTTTTGCACACCAGAGTACCTCGATCTAGCCCCCGGTAATAGGGAACTAACGAAGTATACTGGGCAGTGCACCACTTTCTTCCTTGCCCCTTGGGGTTGCCCTGCTGTCGTGCTCCTCTTTGCCCTGATCCTCATCCGGTCCTGCCGGGCTTTGTTCACTCTATGTTTCTTCTACCTCCCGCTGTGCCACTAGGGCTGCACTAACCACTTGATTAGTTGCCGCTAAGTATAGCAGCAACGGTTCTTGTGGTTTGAGAGCAACCAAAGTGGGCACAGAGGACAAGTAGGTATTCAAATCTTGCAATGTTGTGTCTGCTTTCGGGTCCACTTCATGGGCCCTGCCTTCTTCAAAATTTTGAAGAATGGCAAGGCACGCTCGGCAGACTTGGAGATGAATCTCCTCAGTGCGGCAACGCACCCTGTCAGATGCCTTACATCTTTAACTATCCTGGGTGCCTGAATCTGCTCAATAGCCTTCATCTTAACGGGGTTGGCCTCGATCCCATGATGGGACACAAAGAACCCAAGTAGCTTGCCGGAGGGAACGCCAAACACACACTTCTCCAGATTTAGCTTCAAGTTGATCTTGCGCAGATTAGCAAAAGTCTCCTCCGTCCTGGATGAGGGTTGATCTGTCCTTGGTCTTGACCACAATATCATCCATATAAGACTCAATGTTTCTTTGCAACTATGGTTCAAAACCAATCTGGACTGCTCTTGCAAAACTGGACCCAACACACTTTAACCCGAAAGGCATGCACACGAAGCAGTACGTACCACATGGGGTGATGAATGAGGTCTTCTCTTCGTCTTCCTTGAACATCAAGATCTGATGATATCCAGAGTGTACATCCAGAAAGGAGAGAAAATCACAACCTGAAGTGGAGTCCACAATCTGGTTGATATGCGGCAAGGGAAATGGGTCATTCGAGCAAGCCTTGTTGAGATCTGTGAAATCTATGAAAAGCGTCCATTTTCTGTTAGACTTGCGTACGACCACTGGGTTCGCTAACCATGTTGGATGCAGTACTCCTCTGACCAGGCCAACTGCCTCAAGCTTCTTAATCTCTTCGGCAATGAACTACTGCCTCTCCAAGGCCTACTTTCGAACCTTTTGCTTGATGGGTCGGGCATGTGGGCAGACATCAAGGTGGTGCTCGATTACCTCCCTGGTAGCATCGGGGATATCAGATGGTTGCCAGGCAAACACATCGATATTCGCCAGCAGGAAGGTAACGAGCATGCTTTCCTATTTGTCATCAAGGGTGGCGCTGATAGTGAAGGTACCATCAACGCTAGCCAGCCCTGCTGGGACCTTTTTCACATGTGGTGCAGCATCCTTGGATATCTTGTTGTTGGAACTCTCCGGCAAGTCATCCACAGGAATAGCACACTATGAAGAGGTACGCTTCCTAGGTTCCTTGTTGTTGTCCTTGCTGTCCTTCTTCTTCCCTTTTCTTTCCTCCGTGGGAACTGCTACTGGCGCGGCCTTTGCTGCGACTGCGTCCCAGTACATCTTATCCACGCAAATGATTGCGTATTTCTCGTCTGACAGAATGGAAATGACTCCAATGGGCTCTGGCATCTTCAAAGTGTTATAGGCATAGTGAGATGCCGCCATGAATTTTGTCAGAGCTGGACGTCCAAGGATCATTTGCATGGGAACTGCTACTGGCGCGGCCTTTGCTGCGACTGCGTCCCAGTACATCTTATCCACGCAAATGATTGCGTATTTCTCGTCTGACAGAATGGAAATGACTCCAACGGGCTCTGGTATCTTCAAAGTGTTGTAGGCATAGTTAGATGCCGCCATGAATTTTGCCAGAGCTGGACGTCCAAGGATCCCATTGTACGGCATGTTTCCTCCTCATCCCCTCCATCACTCTCATTATTGCAACCTTCCTTCTCTTGGCCCCTGGCGGGTTCTCCCTTGTTCCGAAGGGCCTTGCCGAGGCGATTTACTTCACTGCCTCGGCCCTTCCCGCCGGTGCCATTCTGACCTTTTTCCTTATCATGCTTCTCATATTCAGCCCTCTACCTCTTGAAGAGCTGCTCAACCTGATGACACTCTTGGAGATCGTGGCCTTTGGTCCGATGAATCTTGCAATACGACCCATCGCCCATCCCAGCCTTCTCGGCAGCCGTAGCCTCCCAGCAGTCAGCGCACGTGGCAACTTCCTTGTCGGGGGCTTCGGACTTAGCCTTCTTGTCGGTACTAGGCGTTCCTGATCCTTTGATGGTCATCACTGCCTTACCCTTGCGCCTCCTGTTGCGCTTATTATTCTTCTTCTTCTAACTGGTGGATTCATCGTCATCCTTTGAGTCGATGTTGACACAATCATCCTCTCCAGGGAGTTTCCTTCCCTCCTCCACCCGAGCGCATTTGTCCACCAAGGTGCAAAGCTCCTTCACAGTCTTGGGCAACCGAACATTCATCTTGGAATGTATCATGCGGTTACACACATTGGATTGGAAGCAGCTATCACAGCTGCCCGGTGGATATATCGGATATTTCTGTGGACTCTACTGAATCTTTGCAAATACTTTCGCAGACTCTCTCCTTCTTTGTGTTGGAGAAGCTGCAAGTTGCTGGGCCATCCAGGTTCTTGATGGCTGCCTGTGAAGGCACCAATGAACTCATGGCACAGCTCAGCCCATGTCGAATTAGAGTTCTCCCGCAGGTGCATCAGCCAAGATCTCACATTGGACTTGCGTGCCAAAGGGAAGTAGTTGGAGAACACCTTCTCATCTCTTCCCCTGGCAGCTTGAACAGCGATGGTGTAGATGCTCAAGAACTCTGCCGGGTTCAGCCTCCCATCATACTTCTCGGGTATCTCTGGCTTGAATGTGCAAGTGGATGGCCAATGGACTTGCCGCAGCTCATGAGTCAAGGCAGGGCACCCAACCTCAAAAGGCAGGTACCCTCCATCGTCGAGCGCAGGCTTGTCGACGTTGGGACCATCGCACCCATTGGTCCAGCGGTGGTCGTCGCGGCACCGCTCGACGACGACGCGTGTGCCTCCCATCCGCCTGTCCTCCAGGGCTCGTCGTTGGCCTTGATGTGCTCGAGGGTCAGAAGAGGCCATCGAGACGTCGTCGGGTTCTTGATTTCGCGGCTCCCATGCTGATTGCCGTGGTGGGGAATGCATAGTGGGGGTGGCCCCTTCCGTATGGCCAGCAGCGCAAGCCGCTGTCATTGCCTGGGGAGGCCGTAGCGGACCAGCTCGCTGTGAGCCCCTAGCCTCGGTGAACCTAATCAGACTCTAAATGGTGGTTCTCCAGTCATCCATCTGATCGGCTGCCGGCGGGAACCTCAATAGCAGCTGGGCCCGTGCCATGGCATCCATAGCGGTGCTTAGCATTGCTGATAATGATGTAGACCGCATCGTCGTCCGGCTTCTAATGGTGCCAGCTGCGACTGCGATGCGCCCTCGCTATTGCGAACCAGTCACTTGGATGGCATGGTGATGCGGTGAAGGCACTTGAGGGCCAACGACTTCATTGGGCACAGTGTGTGGGTCAATCCGCTCCGGAGGAGGTGCGCTCCCTATGGTCGCGCCTATGGCGGGGAGGGCCTGAGGGTGGCGATTCACCCTAGACCAGGTGCCACCACTGCGGCTGTGACCTTTGGCAAGGGGAAGAGTTACAGAAATAATAACCCCTTTGTTCGTCCTCGTGGAGCATGACTGTTGGGATGCTACTGATGATGCTCTCCTCTGGTGACTCCTGATCCTACTTCGGCCGTGGGGGAGGTGGTGACAACGCCGCTTGCACTGATCGTGTCCCCCGCAGTGCCCACATCCTCGTGTGCCTGTGCATTCCCCACCGCGTCGGCAACCGCGGGTGGCGGAGCCTTCGAGGTAGATGGGTGAGCTACGGCATTGGGCTTCTTCTTGGGCACCATTGTTGATGGAGCGGTCGATGATGAAAATGGCAATGAAGATGACGCGCTGCTCATGCTTTCGGGTTCGCGCAAGTGATCCCCCTACCTGGCGCGCAAAAGATGTCGTGGGAAACCATGGACACCTATGGGACCAAGAGCCCCTTTCTGGTTCAACGGGGGGATGGCATGTCGCACAAAGAACCGAGAAGCATGGACTTGCACGGCAGCGATCACGCAGGCAGTTTTTACCTAGGTTCAGGCCGCCGCGAGGCGTAAAACCCTACTCCTGCTTTGGTGGATTGATGGTGGAAAATATGGTGGTGCGCGCAGCACATTTTCCCGGCAGGGTTGCCTCTGGGCGAGAACGGCTATGCGCGTATGAGTGTGTGAGGGTGTGGATTAGCCAACCCTTTCTAGGGTTGCCTTGGGCCTCCTTTGATAGATCAAGGGGTCACCAAAGTGGCAAATCATTCATTACACATTGACTAGATAGCAAACAGTGCTATCATACCTAACTCTGCAGGCTGACAGGGTGCATTAAATGCACCGATCAATGTCACATCACAGCTTGCCCGGTAGGCCCTGTCGGGCTGTTTTGCCAGCTGTGTGCCTACTTGCTTGACACATCTCAGGACGGGTGTCGCTTGGAGGTATTTTCTGTTGGAACTGGCTGCCATGTGGCGAATAGCAACCAGTTAGTCACGTTGGAGCTTGACATTGCACTGATCGACGACGTGCGTCGTGATGAGGTGGTGCAGTGGACATGTTTTGCCTCCATAAGCCCTGGCAGGCCTACCGGGACGACCCGAAGGCTTGCTTCCGAGGGTATCCCTATCTTTGCTAGGGTCATCTACCCGGCAAGGAGGTTTTTCCCTTAGCGATATCTTGCTTCTCTGGCTAGTCTTGGTCTTCTGGTGCTGCATGTTGGTCCTTCGAAGAACTGATCCCTTGTGCTTCACTCTCATCTTGGTGTTGTGATCTTGTTCTCGTGCCTATGCACAGTCTGGGCAACGGACCCAGGGTTTGTTGCACCGACAGTAGTCTGTAAGTGGTTGTTAGTACCCACAAAAACCCCAAGTGGCATATGGTACTTGTTGGTCTTATATGTGGTGTCAAACATTACGCAGTCACCAAAGTTTTGATATGCCCCTCGGCAGCTTGCTGATGTGGACATGACTACCTTGAATACGACCAAAAATATTGCATACATGTCTATTTGTGAGGTTATTTCTAATGCAAACTATGCAATAATTTATTTATGTCATTCAGGACAAAAATTCTTCAGAGACTTTCGTGCCATGTCTAATTGTAGATGTATAGAACATTTATACAATCCACATAAGAAGATAAGGGAAAAAGTGAAGTTTAGGTGTTGTTCAAAAAGTCCTCTCACGTCACTTTTGGGCCAAGAGAAGATAGAGTCCAAGTCTCTCACGTTCTGGATTCAGATTCGGACTGCACAGACATACCTGACTGAAAACACCAACAATTTTTCCATACGGACTCTGAATTGGGTGATTCTTTTTTTGTTTGTAAGTAGATTTCGTTCTTTTTCCAGCACAATTGGAGTCACCTTAAAATTCGTCCGGAGCGTTGAGTTATGGACGAAACAATCTGACGTTACAGCAGAATTCGAGTCAAACTACAAGCCCAAAGATGTTGCATCACCTCCACTTGGGCCCATGAGCCTTGTATGACCTAGGGTTAGTTTTAGGCTGTCTTGGGATGTCCTCCCACCTCCTTGGCCGCCACCCCTTTCTCCTATATAAGTAGATCCATCTAGTAGCTTTTTTCGGGGGGTTTGTTTAATTAAAAGTTAGCCATTGCAACTTCGTGTACTTCGTTTGTGTCCAACGACCAGACCAAGACCGCTTACCGATCCCCACCATTACCAATAGTTCATATATATATATATATATATATATATATATATATATATATATTCACAATATTCAGATTGCTTTATCATATTCTTGATCGTTCTTTGATTGCTTGCAGGAATAGACCTTCGTGGTTATGCCGACCGTGCTTCCGGCATCGTCAGTAACCTTAGAAGATTGGTTTAGCGATTGCGAAGGCGCAACGTCGTGCACGTTTGTAGTTGGATCGTCAAAGTCGTCTCCACCAAATCGATAGTTATCATCTCATCAAAAGATCGGGACACACTCGCGTCTATCAAGTGGTATCAGATTTCCAGGTTGCTCGGTGAGATTTTACAGTTTTTCATAGTTTAGATTGAGTCTGTTCTTCATACCTATAGTCCACGAAAAAGCCAAAAAAATTAGGGTTAGTTCATCCTATCCAAACCAGTCTGAGCCTTTGCATAGTCTTTTCAATATTTTGCTTTGTTGAATTTATGGTTGCATCGTCGTGTCAAGTTACTGGTCTTAGCGTCTAGTTTCCCTTAGAGTTTCGAGTTATGTTCACAAGTTGTCACGCTGCCGACGCACCATCGTCATCGCTCCTGCCATCTTCCACCACCGCTTATCGGCCACCAATCCGTATCCATATACCACCACCAATCCGTATCCATATACCACCACCAGTCCATATCAATTTCCACCACGTGCTACCCACCGTTCATTGTCATAATCATAGTTGAGATTGTTCACATCTTCGCTTCATCCAATCTGCATCTTATCTAGTTTGTTTTGGAAAGAGGGAGAGAGAGAAAAACACGAGAGAAAAAAAGTAAAAAAATCAGAGAAAAAAAGAAAAAGAAAAAAGTGTGAGAAAAAAGAGAAGATTTTTTTCGGATCTATCTAGACTCAATCTCGTAGTTGAATTCGGGTTGTAATCTGTTTTGTGCACTGTTCAGTAAAACATGCATAACTTCCCCATACGAAGTCCGTTTTGGCTCTGCTTACTCAAATGAAAGCTAGCGACGAGCCGCATTTAAATAGTTGCAGTAGCTTGTTCAATATTTGGCACCTCAAAATCGGCTTCTAAATAGGTATTTTTACCCTTCGAAGTTCACAAACACAGCTTATTCCAGTTTTTCAGGCCAGTTTTAGAATTTTTTGACTCCTCATATCAACTCGGAATTAAGTGATTCCTTTTATGTTTGAAAGCTTGAGTCAGTACCATTCTTGAAAAAACTTATCAAAAAATTGGCACAAACTTTTCCAGAAGAAAGTTGGAGAGAAAATTGTTGATATATCCTGCTTGGCTGTTGTTTCACATCATTATCTTTACTGCTATTGTCATCTTCACTTATGTCTTGCTGTCGAGAGCTACTTCATATCCTTTATTGATGCTAGTTGTGCTACGGCATGACCTCATTAGTGTTCTAGGCTCGCGTCTCTAGTCCGGTCTAGCCTAGGACCAGCACAGTAACGTCGTTGAGCGACTATTCGACATTGCATCTCTGAATTGATTATTGTTAATCTTTTGCTACCATATATTTAAGCCTTCCAAGATCCACATATTTCTACACCGTGTATATATATGTTCCCCTGGCAATCGCTTTACTCAATCTTCGGAGTTATTTGACACCGCTGGTTGCCTATCACCACCTGCTACTTGGTAAGAACTTGTAAGATATTGATATTTGCTTTATTGTGAGCGCGTTACCACCAAACCCTAGTAGTTCATAGGAAGATTATTCTTGAATTTTGTTTCTTGTTTCTATTAATCATGACAGGGTCCGGAGATAGAAGTTCTTGGACAACGGATACATCTTCACCATCATAAGAGGTGGGACAACACACACAAGCATATGGTCAGGTTATATCTTTACCATCATTTGAGGGTAGATTTAATCCTGCTATTTATCTAGCTTGGGAGCTTGAAGTAGAACAAGTTTTTAGTCACCATGATTTTTCTGAACTTGAGAAAGTATGAGCTACCACTAGAGCATTTACTGGTTTTGCTTATGTTTGATGGAGTGTACATTGTAAGAAAAATATTAGTAACCAACCCAGAACATGGTAATTTTTGGAAGCTGTAATGGGACAACAATTTTTCCTCCTTACTATCATCGTGAATTGCTTCGCAATTTGGAACAATTAAAACAAGGCAGTAACACTGTTCATGCTTACTACCAAGAGTTCAAATCCTATATGCATCATTGTGACATAGAAGAATCTGAGGATGATTCAATGAATAGTTTTTGGTGGTTAGAACCATGATATCCGTGCAAGATTTCATTATATTCCTCGTTGCATTACTGGTATGTATGTTCGCGCTTGTACCTTTGAGAGACAGATATAGGATGATGCATTGTGTGACTACAACAACTACTATTCGAGTTCATGCTCACCACCGCTGGTTGGTTCCTCCATTGTTGCACCTACTAGAGCAGCCCCACCTCGGATTGTGAGCGCGACATAATCTCAAGAGTACGGTACATTGTCAACGTCCGTACCTACATCAGCTACGTCTTTGCGACAAGGTAACAGTAAAGGTATTGATGATATAACTTCATATGAGAATGATGCATGCCTAGTTAACTTGAATGCATCATTTGTTGAGTTACCTGTTGATTTGAGAACAACATCTATTTTAGAGAATCTTGTTACTGTCATGAACGCGTCATGTGATCAACCAACTGAAATACCAACAATTTTGAGTGCACCCATTGATTTAGTTGTTGATGCAAAAGAACCAATATTTAATCATTTTGATATGACCTCTAATCTTGGTGATGATTCTGTGTCCAATGACTTATTTAAGCATGTTATAGCATGTAAATTTGATGCAACTAAGGTTAATTCACCAATGTTGGGATGGTTTAATGATGAACATTGTCAATCTTTTGAAATGAATAAGAGCTTCACTTATATGTGCAAACTGAGTTGCAATATTTTCATGCCTTCTACATCTTGTGATAATTTTTTGGCTTTTGATTTTATGAACTATGAAAGTTACTCATGTATACATGTGTCATATGTGCAAAAGTCAAAGGGAAGTAAAAATGGATGACATATACATCCACAACATGTATACCTTGTCTCTTTTGTTAGCCACATTTCAGATTAAGCAACATTAAGGACGGCTTTGTTTTCAAGAAGGGGAGGATGATGAGGACGTGACTACCTATGACGCCCCCGATTTGACCGCACACTAATCATACACGCAAATGTGTACGATCAAGATCAAGACTCATGGCAAGATATCACAACACAACTCTAGACACAAATTAAAATAATACAGGCTTTATATTACAAGCCAGGGGCCTCGAGGGCTCGAATACATAAGCTCGAAAACACAAGAGTCAGCGGAAGCAACAGTATCCGAGTACAGACATAAGTTAAACAAGATTGCCTTAAGAAGGCCAGCACAAAATTAACAATGATCGAAAAGGCGAGGCCTTCTGCCTGGGACCTCCTAACTACTCCTCGCAGTCGAACTCCGCGTAGAACCATCCTCGCGATCCTTTGGCTCATGGACTCCATCATATGATCGCGGAAACCGGGAGAAGGGGAAATAGAAGTAGGAAAGCAACCGTGAGTACTCATCCAAAGTACTCGCAAGCAAGGAGCTACACTACATATGCATTGGTATCAAATGAAAGGGGTTGTATATGTGGACTGAACTGCAGAATACCAGAATAAGAGGGGGATAGCTAGTCGTGTCGAAGACTACGCTTCTGGCAGCCTCCATATTGCAGCATGTAGAAGAGAGTAGATGGTAAGTTCACCAAGTATCATCGCATAGCATAATCCTACCCGATGATCCTCCCCTCGTCGCCCTGTGAGAGAGCGATCATCGGGTTGTATCTGGCACTTGGAAGGGTGTATTTGATTAAGTATCCGATTCTAGTTGTCATAAGGTCATGGTACAACTCCGGGTCGTCCTTTTACCGAGGGACACGACTATTCGAATAGATAAACTTCCCTGCAGGGGTGCACCACATTTCCCA
This sequence comes from Triticum dicoccoides, assembly GCF_002162155.2. Classification (NCBI taxonomy): domain Eukaryota; kingdom Viridiplantae; phylum Streptophyta; class Magnoliopsida; order Poales; family Poaceae; genus Triticum; species Triticum dicoccoides. The sequence goes on along the minus strand of NC_041390.1, from coordinate 271,943,216 downwards.
ACACTCTTGATCCCCTTTGGCCGGACACACTTTCCTGGGTCATCCTAGGCCTTGGAAGATCAACACGTCGCAGCCCCACCTAGGCACAACAGAGAGGTCAGCACGCCGGTCTAAATCCTATGCGCGTAGGGGTCTGGGCCCATCGCCCATTGCACACCTACACGTTGCGAGGGCGGCCGGTGAGCAGACAAAGCAACCTCAATTACAAAGGAAGTTCCGTTATGCGGTCCAACCTGGTGCGTGCCGCTCAGTCGCTGACGTCACGAAGGCTTCGGCTGATACCACAACGTCAAGTGCCCATAACTGTTCTCGCGTAGTTGGTTAGTGCGTATAGGCCAGTGGCCAGACTCAGATCAAATACCAAGATCTCGTGAAGCGTGTTATTTTGAAGTAACCGCGGACGCCGGCCAGGGCCAGGCCCACCTCTCTCCTAGGTGGTCTCAACCTGCCCTATCGCTCTGCCATAAAGTAACAGTCGGGGGGCGTCGGGAACCTAGGCCCACCACTACCTGGATGGAACCACCTGCCCCTTCAGCCCCCCCCCCCCCACATCGGAATCACTTGCGGGTACTCTACGAGCCGGCCCGACTTTAGTCACCACATGTATCACATACTATGTATATAAGTATATACCCGTGATCACCTCCCAAGTGATCATGGCCCGATAGTATAGCATGGCAGACGGACAAGAATGTAGGGCCACTAATGGAATACTAGCATTCTATACTAAGAATTGAGGATTGCAGGTAAAGGTATCAACTGTAGTAGCAAGGACAGGCTATGCATCAGATTAGGATTAACGGAAACCAGTAACATGCTACGCAACTCTAATGCAAGCAGTAGAGAGAAGAATAGGCTATATCTGGTGATCAAGGAGGGCCTTGCCTGGTTTCTCTGGCAAGTAGGGGTCGTCACCAACATAGTCGACCGGGGCACCAGTAGCGGCGTCAGTCTTGTAGTCTACCGGAGAGAAGAGGGGGAAGAAACAATGAATACAATGCAAACAGATGCATAACGATGCATGACATGACAAGTAAAGGTGCCAGGTGTGCCCTAACGCAGTAGGAGGTGATACCGGTGAAGGGGAAAACATCCGGGAAAGTATCCCCGATGTTTCACGTTTTCGGACAAATGAACCGGAGGGGGAAAGTTGCGTGTTTGCTATGCTAGGGATGTGTGGCGGACAAACGGATCGCTTATTCGGATTGGTCTCCTCGTTTTGAGCAACTTTCATATATAAAGTTTTTCGATTCGAGCTATGGTTTATTTTCTATGATTTTCCGAAGCTTAAAAGAATTTCTGAAGTTGTTATTATTTAAATTAATCCAAAAACTGAAAATTGTGACGTCAGCCCGACGTCATCATGATGTTTGTAGTCAACTGTGTTTACCAGGGTCAAATTGACGTGGGGGACCCACCTATCATTAACTGTTCCTTAATTAGCAGAATTAAGTAGACTAATTAGGTTGTTAATTAGTTAATTAAGTTAATTAAATATTCTACTAATTAACTAATTAATTAGTATTTCCTCTTTTTTTAACCAGGGGGACTGGGCCCCGCCTCACAGTGGCACAAAGGCCAGAGGGGGCGGGTTAATGGGCGCCGGTGCCCGCCCAAACATGCTCGAGCGTGAGGGCGCGCCATGGCCTAGTCGAAACGTACGTCGGGCGCCTGGGCATGACCGAACCTGCCTGGGCATCGGCCAGGCCAGCCGTGGCTGCGCGCGCCCACACACCTGAGGCGTGGCTGCGGCCGGAGGGGACGAGACGGCGCACAGCTAGAGTGACGGCACGGAGCAGCGGCGCCGGCGAACGGCAACCAGCAGGGGCGAGCAGCGATGGCGGTGGCCGGCGGGCGTGCAAAGCAGGCAACAGCTGTAGCGGCAACCGGGGAGGCACGGCCAGGCGTGGCCTCTGGCGGCGGCCCGAGGCGGCAACGGAGGGGCCGTGGGCTGCGGGGCCGCGCACGCGTGGTCAGGAGGGCGCGGGGAGCAGCAGCTGGCGGCGGGGCTAAGCCGCGCCGGGGTAACGGTGAGAAGGAACGGGGCAAGTGTGGCAACGCAGTGAAGGATCCGCAGGGGGAAGCGGAGCAGAGCCAGCTGGAGGGGAGGCGACGGCGGCGACAAGTAGAAGCAGAAGCAAAAGAAGCACGCGGGTGCGAGAATGGCGGCCGGAGTCGAGCAGGACATCCATGACGGCGGCGCCGGTGTTTGGGCATCAACGAATCCATGGCCATGGGGCTTGGGGAAGGCACGCATGTGCGCCCATTCGACTCCTGGGAGCACGAGGAGTTCGCTCCGGGGTTCGGACATGAGCTGCGGGGATTGTGGCTACGGCGGCGGCGCGAGCGGCGGCGATGATCTCACAGCCATGGCAGAAACGGTGCTAGGGGGTGGGCGGAAGCTATCTAATAGAGGGGGCGGGAGTGGAGGCTCACCGCGAGGCGTGTAGGGGGCTTAGGGGAGCCAGGGGGTGGTCGGAGTCGAGGTAGGGGCGGCATTGGTCGAAGGGGATCGATGCAGACAGCATCGCTGGCGCCCCTCGGCCTCGATCCAGTGGCGCCGTAGATGTAGACGAAGCCGACGGGGCTTCTGGACATAACGGTGCTGCAAACGGTGGCCAGGGGCCTCGATGGCTCGAATACATAAGCTCGAAAACACAAGAGTCAGCGGAAGCAACAGTATCCGAGTACAGACATAAGTTAAACAAGATTGCCTTAAGAAGGCTAGCACAAAATTAACAACGATCGAAAAGGCGAGGCCTCCTGCCTGGGACCTCCTAACTACTCCTCACAGTCGAACTCCGCATAGAACCATCCTCGGGATCCTTTGGCTCATGGACTCCATCATATGATCGCAGAAACCGGGAAAAGGGGAAAAAGAAGTAGGAAAGCAACCGTGAGTACTCATCCAAAGTACTCGCAAGCAAGGAGCTACACTACATATGCATTGGTATCAAATGAAAGGGGTTGTATATGTGGACTGAACTGTAGAATGCCAGAATAAGAGGGGGATAGCTTGTCGTGTCGAAGACTACGCTTCTGGCAGCCTCCATCTTGCAGCATGTAGAAGAGAGTAGATGGTAAGTTCACCAAGTATCATCGCATAGCATAATCCTACCCGATGATCCTCCCCTCGTCGCCCTGTGAGAGAGCAATCACCGGGTTGTCTGTGGCACTTGGAAGGGTGTATTTTATTAAGTATCTGATTCTAGTTGTCATAAGGTCATGGTACAACTCCGGGTCGTCCTTTTACCAAGGGACACGACTATTCGAATAGATAAACTTCCCTGCAGGGGTGCACCACATTTCCCAACACGCTCGATCCCCTTTGGCTGGACACACTTTCCTGGGTCATCCCAGGCCTTGGAAGATCAACACGTCGCAGCCCCACCTAGGCACAATACAGAGGTCAGCACGCCGATCTAAATCCTATGCGCGTAGGGGTCTGGGCCCATCGCCCATTGCACACCTGCACGTTGCGAGGGTGGCCGGTGAGCAGACCTAGCAACCTCAATTACAAAGGATGTTCCGTTATGCTGTCCAACCCGGTGTGTGCCGCTCAGTCGCTGACGTCACGAGGGCTTCGGCTGATACCACAACGTCGAGTGCCCATAACTGTTCCCGCATAGTTGGTTAGTGCGTATAGGCCAGTGGCCAGACTCAGATCAAATACCAAGATCTCATTAAGCGTGTTATTTTGAAGTAACCGTGGACGTCGGCCAGGGCCAGGCCCACCTCTCTCCTAGGTGGTCTCAACCTGCCCTATCGCACTGCCACAAAGTAACAGTCGGGGGGCGTCGGGAACTCAGGTCCACCACTACCTGGATGGAACCACCTGCCCCTTCAGCCCCCTCCCCACATTGGAATCACTCGCGGGTACTCTACGAGACGAGTCGACTTTAGTCACCACATGTATCACATACTATGTATATAAGTATATACCCGTGATCACCTCCCAAGTGATCATGGCCCGATAGTATAGCATGGCAGACGGACAAGAATGTAGGGCCACTGATGGAATACTAGCATTCTATACTAAGCATTTAGGATTGCGGGTAAAGGTATCAACTATAGTAGCAAGGACAGGCTATGCATCAGATTAGGATTAACGGAAAGCAGTAACATGCTACGCAACTCTAATGCAAGCAGTAGAGAGAAGAATAGGCTATATCTGGTGATCAAGGAGGGGCTTGCCTGGTTTCTCTGGAAAGTAGGGGTCGTCAACAACATAGTCGACCGGGGCACCAGTAGCGGCGTCAGTCTTGTAGCCTACCGGAGAGAAGAGGGGGAAGAAACAATGAATGCAATGCAAACAGATGCATAACGATGCATGACATGACAAGTAAAGGTGCCAAGTGTGCCCTAACGCAGTAGGAGGTGATACCGGTGAAGGGGAAAACATCCGGGAAAGTATCCCCGATGTTTCGCGTTTTTGGACAGATGAAACGGAGGGAGAAAGTTGCGTGTTCGCTATGCTAGGGATGTGTGGCGGACGAACAGACCACTTATTCGGATTGGTCTCCTCGTTCTGAGCAACTTTCATATATAAAGGTTTTCGATTCGAGCTATGGTTTATTTTTTATGATTTTCCGAAGCTTAAAAGAATTTCTGAAGTTGTTATTATTTAAATTAATCCAAAAATAGAAATTATGACGTCAGCCTGACGTCATCATGATGTTAGTAGTCAATTGTGTTTACCAGGGTCAAATTGACGTGGGGGACCCACCTATCATTAACTGTTCCTTAATTAGCAGAATTAAGTAGACTAATTAGGTTGTTAATTAGTTAATTAATTATTCTACTAATTAACTAATTTACTAGTCTTTCGTCTGTTTTTTTACCAGGGGAACTGGGCCTCGCCTGTCAGTGGCACAAAGGCCAGAGAGGGCGGGTTAATGGGCGCGGGCGCGGGCGCCCGCCCAAACACGCTCGAGCGTGAGGGCGCACCATGGCCGGGTCAAAACGGGCGTCAGGCGCCTGGGCGTGACCGAACCCGCCTGGGCGTCGTCCAGGCCAGCCACGGCTGCGCGCGCCAACACTTGAGGCGTGGCTGCGGCCGGAGGGGACGAGACGGCGCGCAGCTAGAGCGACGGCACGGAGCAGCGACACCGGCGAATGGCAACCAGCGGGGGCGAGCAGCGATGGCGGTGGCCGGCGGGCGTGCGAAGCAGGCAACAGCCGTAGCGGCAACCGGGGAGGCACGGCCAGGCGTGGCCTGTAGCGGCAGCTCGAGGCGGCAACGGCGGGGCCGTGGGCTGCGGGGGCGTGCGCGCGTGGTCAGGAGGGCGCGGGGAGCAGCAGCTGGCGACGGGGCTAAGCCGCGCCAGGGTAACGGCGAGAAGAAACGGGGCAGGTGCGGCAGCGCAGCGAAGGATCCGCAGGGGGAAGCGGAGCACAGCCAGCTGGAGGGGAGGCGACGGCGGCGACAAGTAGAAGCAACAGCAAAAGATGCACGCGGGTGCGGGAATGGCGGCCGGAGTCGAGCAGGACATCCATGACGGTGGCGGCGGTGTTTGGGCGTCAACGAATCCGTGGCCATGGGGCTTGGGGAAGGCACGCGTGTGAGCGCATTCGACTCCTGGGAGCACGAGGAGTTCGCTGCGGGGTTTGGACGTGAGCTGCAGGGATTGTGGCTACGGCGGCAGCGCGAGCGGCGGTGATGATCTCACAGCCATGGCAGAAACGGATCTAGGGGGTGGGCGGAAGCTATCTAACAGAGGGGGCGGGAGTGGAGGCTCACCGTGCGGCGTGTAGGGGGCTCAGGGGAGCTAGGGGGTGGTCGGAGTCGAGGGAGAGATGTCGAGGTAGGGGCGGCATCGGTCGAAGGGGATCGATGCAGACAGCATCGCTGGTGCCCCTCTGCCTTGATCCAGTGGCGCCGTAGATGTAGACGAAGCCGACGTGGCTTCTGGACATAACGGTGCTGCAAACGATGGCCGGTGTCCGCGAGACCGCAATGATCACGGTGGTGGTGGCGGTAGGGGTGCCAAATCAAGAGGAGGGAAAGCGAGTGAGAGTGGAGAGGGCCGAGTGAAGATGCTAGGGTTCGGGGGTCGTTTTTATAGCACAAGGAAGACGACGGATGGCCGACGCATCTGCGTCGCCGGCAAGGCGCCGGTGGTTGAGCGCCACGCCCATCCCTGCTTCTGTAGCTGGAGATTGGGGGCAATTGGATTGTGGGTTGGGCCGAAAGTGCTCTGTGGCCACTAGGGCCCAGACACACAGAAAATGAGGCAGGGCATTTTCTAATTTGCTTTTATGAATTTAAGTTAGCTACGGTTTCGTATTAATTTGAGTGAAAAATGAATTTAGTAAATCATGAAATTTGGAACACAATTCAAGAACAACATTGAGGTGTTGCCCAAAAGTTCGAGGTCAAACGGAAATGTTTCGAAATTAAGTTTACATTTAAATGGACATAAGAAATTCTATTTGGGCACATTAAATACCTCTAGGGGTAATTTAAAATCTATTTAATGTTGGTTCCTATATGCTAATTACATAGTGAATATTTGCCACACATAGAAGATTTTTATTTGACAGTTTGAAGAAGTAAGAATTTGACTTGTTACCTAAAATTTGAATGTGTCTCTGATTTTCATCAAGTGGCAAATTGGCTTAATAAGACATGATGACAAGGCACATTAGTGTGAGGTTACTGTAGCTTGATTATCAGGGTGTTACAAATCTTCTCCACTACAAGAAATCTCATCCCAAGATTTAAGAAGGGGAGTAAGGGGGAAAGATTAGGTTACGAAATTCCAAGGAATCTTCTCGGTCTTGGTTGGCCTTCTCGAAGAGGTCGATCAATTACATGGATGTTTTCATTTCTTGGCTTCAGGTCATCACGTTGAAGTCGTCATCCTTTCTTCGGGAATCCCATCATTCTTACGAATAGGTAAGGGCAGCCCGGCAACTAAAAAAAGCTAAGAGGGTATTCATCTAGGGTTAACCCATGAATGAACATATGAGTATCTCTCGAGTTGGAACTCAGAAAATACATCGAGAGAAATGATAGTAGGTATGAGAATTTCCTAGCGGGTAGGCAAACGTTTGATGCCTGAAATGGAGTGTGAGAGGGGTTAAGAGCAACTTGAATAAGTATTGTCGGTAAAACTAGAATAGATCACGTCAAGGAAGGTGGCTCATGAATTATCAACGAAGCCAAGCGTGAGGAATAATTTTGGAAACTGGAATGTACAAAAGAGTCAGGTTTCGATCCTATGGAACTGTGGGTTATGGGCCCACCATGTGGGTTAAAAGTAGAAAGGGCGCTGACATCTTGCACGGTCATGGTAGCAAGGCATGTCAGAGGATAGCCTGTCAGTTATGTTGGTAACAACATAGGTACCAAGGGCGAGGGACGAAGAGAACCATTTTCATGCTCGTTGAATTAGGCGGACCAATAGGCAAGGTTCTCATCCATTAGTGGCTACCGGAATGTCATCAACAATAGTAACAGGGTCTTACTAACAGAGTGGTACAATAAGGTGCTTACATAAGCAGAAGAATATTACTACTTAGATCATATAGATCACAAGAATGGTTAAACAAAACAATGGAAAGGAAAATACGATTATCATATTAAACAGAAGAATGGAAAGGAAAATGTGTTTAAACACATATTTCAGGGGTATATCCTTTCCAAGGACAATTAGAGCAAAATATCCATGATAGGATATAAAGTGGAGAACTCTTTAGGTAAGGGGAGACAAATTTCATGACATTACCTATACAACGGTGTTTGGATAATTGAGCAAGAAACATTTAGCATTGTGCTTAAAATGTTCTTATTGAAAATTGAAGTACCACACACATGCTTCGAGATGGCATTGACAAGGCCTTCAAGCAAAGGTCAGACCTTGCATACACGAAGGATTCATCAGGAACAACTTGTAGAATAAGGCTTACCATTTCCTTATGGAAGAATGGGTAACCTTGCTAAAAATGAAACTATAACAATAGGTCCTCCGGTCAAGTGTGCTAGGCATGACATCACCTTATCAGGTTAAAAGCAATGTTATAACTCTTGGGAATATGTTCCAACCATCATATCTGACCGAGATTCAGATCTGATTGGTGTCAGGATACCTCAGACTCACGATGCTTGAGAAGAATAGATGCAACGCAATCGACGAGATGACATTATAAGATTCTCGGGCAATGAACTATGGAAGCGAGTCTCGACACAAGAGTTCATCAATAAACCAAGGAGAGGATGAGGAGGTGGCTGGTGGACTCAATGATAATTCATCGAGACTTCCAAAAAGATGGATTTCCACAATTGCGTGAACACGGAGATATAATTTGTCAGATCAAATGATATAATGATGTATGCTCTAGGAAAATATACACAATTAAACATTGGTTGAAAGGTGCACCCGAAATATGGGCATAGGTAGCATGATCAATGTTAGAATGGCGATTCAATAACCAATAGTCTAAGAATGGACTATCGACCATTACCTTCAAAGTAATAAGTTTTGCTAGAAGTGCAGAATCCAAGTAGCATCGTTCCCATGTTGGAATCCCGGTTAGAATCAACACGGGGACAAGAGAGAATGGTGATGGTGAGAAGTATCACTATACTAAGAGTACTTAATAGGGGGAGCAATCCTCACAACATTCTTGACATCAAAGATGGTAATACTCCATGATAGAACATAACATAAGTTGGATAGCAAGGAACTCAAGGTACAACACAAAACAAGAACAAGTTTTGTGTTGGAGGTAATGCAATAATGTGGTCGATGAGAACCCAAATCATCGAGGGCAAAGGATGGTAATCCTCATCCAGAAATCGATAGATATCTTGGAAGAGCTTAGAATGTTGATGACGTTCACGACACATTTGTCATGAGATTTCATGAAGATGTAATCGATAGACGATGACACCAAGTCAAGGGAATGATGAAGCAAAAGGTTATTGGAACTAGGGGTACGACACAAACTCTAAATCAAGATTGTTGTTCAAGGACAATTGATATGACGAGGAAGATTGATGTAAGATTAGCTCATCATCGAAATTTTTGCTCCGGGAAGAAGGACGAAGTAGCACAGTTAAAATTTAGCATGATAATGATATAGCCGATCAGGCTAGAAATATGTGATCGAGTACAAACTCGTAAGTAAAGAAGATTACTAATAGTTGTTTAATCGCGATGTGGACTCGATTCAGTTATCGGTGTCCTTGAGTGTTTAATGACTCAGAGCCTGTGATTTTTTTGGAAACAGTGATAATGTAGTACTAGATGGAGTACTCATAAGAAATTATGCAGTTCTATGATAATCTCGAGATACCAGGGTGTAATACCCAGCGAAAGATCAAGGTAAAGGTTGGACTAGTGTATTGATCCACAGAAGACAAGTACTTCAACTTGTCCGCGAAATGGTATCAAGGAGAAAATATGGTCGGAACCACGATTGCAAAGGATCAATTCATCGATACCAGATGATATTATATCAAAGAAATAGTTATTATTACAAGCAGCTTCAATGATAGGATCTACATCGTGTCCATGGGCATGAACACAAAGTTCAAGGTCGACTCCCACTTCTTCAATGCATAACCTTACATTTACCTCTTGTTTTTGAAGTTGTAGTGTTGAAAAGTTAGCTGACGAAGCGTCAGTAGGGTATAACCCGCATAACTCTTGGGATCACATAGATTAGGGAAGGGATATGTTCAACCCATCGGGGCATCTTAGGAACATATACCAAATACTATAGGAGTAACTAGCACAAGCTCGAAAGTGGAGCACGGTTGACAAAGCAGAGGATACAAGTCTCCAAAGGTATAAGAAACGATTTATCAAAAGGCACTATGTAACCAAGGAAAACTCACAAAGTTGTTGAATATGGATGACTCTGTCAGATAATAATCCAACAAAGGATTTTGCGGTACCCAAAGGATCTGATGAGAGTATCGGTACCCAACCAGAAGAAGAAAGAATGCAAATGCATCGGATTATTGAAACATCTGACTAATTCAAAGATCAAATGCAAAACAATTATCATTTCCAAATCAAGTGATCAGAAGCCAGCGGTCTGATTAAGAATGGATAAGTTGAATAGACTTAGGGGTACAATCGACATCAATTTGATGGTCGATAACCAGCTCATGTTCAAAATGACATTTGAGACGAAAAGATAATTTAAAAGGGTTAACCGATGATTGCGTGCATTCGCACATATTGAATCAATGAACTCAAAATGATAATGGCTAAGGATATCAATAAGATTACTAGCCTTATGGGATTAACCGTAAGGCAAGCAAGAAAGAATTTCAAGAGCAATAGGCTTTTGAAGATTTTCAGAAGATTGAGTGGTATTTCAAAGACCTTTGTGAAATACATGTATCAACTGGGATGAGGGGATACTCGCTAAGTGCGAGAAATTATCTGTAGGGGTATTCAGGTGGCAAAGAGCTGCAAGGAAGTAGGCACAAAGTATTCTCGGAACAACAACGAGTATTTCGGGGTATCTTGTAATAACAAGAGCAACTGGGGACTAAGGTAAGAATGGCAAGTGCATGTAGTTATCTATAGGGGTTGACGGTGGAAGGAAATAGCAAACGCAATGAGCACACATTCTTGGGATAACATCAGAGAGTATCATCTGAATCTTCTGGTGCAGCAGGCGATCATCTGTAATAAGGGGCTCTCCGGAATGAAATAATTACGAGAACCTAGAGTTAGAGTTAGAAAAAGAGATCACAGTCCCAGAATATATATGAGGAATAAAAGATCCTAATACCACCCAATGGCGACATGGGCCCGTAAGGCACACAACCATGTTAGTAAAAGTTTTGCAATGACTAGACTCAACTTCGGCCAAGGAGTTTGGAAGGGGGATTCCTACAGGCAGTTGACTCTCATACCAACTTGTGACGCCCCCAATTTGACCGTACACTAATCATACACGCCAATTTGTATGATCAAAATCAAGTACTCACGGTAAGATATCACAACACAACTCTAGACACAAATTAAAATAATACAAGCTTTATATTACAAGCCACGGGCCTCGAGGGCTCGAATACATAAGCTCGAAAGCATAAGAGTCAGTGGAAGCAACAATATTTGAGTACAGACATAAGTTAAACAAGATTGCCTTAAGAAGGCTAGCAAAAAATTAACAATGATTGAAAAGGCGAGGCCTCCTGCCTGGGACCTCCTAACTACTCCTCGCAGTCGAACTCCACGTAGAACCATCCCCGGGATCCTCTGGCTCCAGAACTCCATCATATGATTGCAGAAACCGAGAAAAGGGGAAAAAGAAGCAGGAAAGCAACCGTGAGTACTCATCCAAAGTACTCTCAAGCAGGAGCTACACTACATATGAATTGGTATCAAATGAAAGGGGTTATATATGTGGACTGAACTGCAGAATGCCAGAATAAGAGGGGGATATCTAGTCCTGTCGAAGACTACGCTTCTGGCGGCCTCCATCTTGTAGCATGTAGAAGAGAGTAGATGGTAAGTTCACCAAGTATCATCGCATAGCATAATCCTACCCGGTGATCCTCCCCTCGTCACCCTGTGAGAGAGCGATCACCGGGTTGTATCTGGCACTTGGAAGGGTGTATTTTATTAAGTATCCCGTTCTAGTTGTCATAGGGTCAAGGTACAACTCCGGGTCGTCCTTTTACCAAGGGACGCAGCTATTCGAATAGATAAACTTCGCTGCAGGGGTACACCACATTTCCCAACATGCTCGATCCTCTTTGGCCGGACACACTTTCCTGGGTCATGCCCAGCCGTGAAAGATCAACACGTCGCAGGCCCACCTAGGCATAATAGAGAGGTCAGTACGCCGGTCTAAATCCTATGCACGCAGGGGTTTGGGCCTTGCACACCTGCATGTTGCGAGGGCGGCCGGTGAGCAGACCTAGCAACCTTCATTACAAAGGAAGTTGCATTACGCGGTCCAACCCGGTGCGCGCCGCTCAGTCGCTGACGTCACGAAGGCTTCGGCTGATATGACGACATCGATTGCCCAAAACTGTTCCCACATAGTTGGTTAGTGCGTATAGGCCAGTGGCCAGACTCAGATCAAATACCAAGATCTCGTTAAGTGTGTTATTTTGAAGTAACCGCGAATGCCGACCAGGGCCAGGCCCACCTCTCTCCTAGGTGGTCTCAACCTCCCCTGTCGCTCCACCATAAAGTAACAGTCGGGGGCCGTTGGGAACCCAGGCCCACCACTACCTGGATGGAACCACCTGCCCCTTCAGCCCCCCCCCCCACATCAGAATCACTTGCGGGTACTCTACGAGCCGACCCGACTTTAGTCACCACATGTATCACATACTATGTATATAAGTCTATACCCGTGATCACCTCCCAAGTGATCATGGCCTGATAGTATAGCATGGTAGACGGACAAGAATGTAGGGCCAGTGATGGAATACTAGCATTCTATACTAAGCATTTAGGATTGCAGGTAAAGGTATCAACTATAGTAGCAAGGACAGGCTATGCATCAGATTAGGATTAACGGAAAGCAGTAACATGCTAGGCAACTCTAATGCAAGCAGTAGAGAGAAGAATAGGCTATATCTGGTGATCAAGGGGGGCTTGCCTGGTTTCTCTGGCAAGTAGGGGTCGTCAACAACATAGTCGACCGGGGCACTAGTAACGGCGTCTGTCTTGTAGTCTACCGGAGAGAATAGGGGAAGAAACATTGAATACAATGCAAACAGATGCATAACGATGCATGACATGACAAGTAAAGGTGCCATGTGTGCCCTAACACAATAGGAGGCGATACCGGTGAAGGGGAAAACATCCGGGAAAGTATCCCCGATGTTTTGCGTTTTCGGACAGATGAACCGGAGGGGGAAAGTTGCGTGTTCGCTATGCTAGGGATGTGTGGCGGACGAACGGACCGCTTATTCGGATTGGTCTCCTCATTCTGAGCAACTTTCATATATAAAGTTTTTCGATTCGAGCTATGGTTTATTTTCTATGATTTTCCGAAGCTTAAAACAATTTCTGAAGTTGTTATTATTTAAATTAATCCAAAAACAGAAATTATGACGTCAGCCTGACATCATCATGACATCAGTAGTCAACTGTGTTGACCAGGGTCAAATTGACATGGGGGACCCACCTGTCATTGATTGTTCCTTAATTAGCAGAATTAAGTAGACTAATTAGGTTGTTAATTAATTAATTGAGTAAATTAATTAAGTTAATTAATTACTCTACCAATTAACTAATTAATTAGTTTTTTTCCTGTTTTTTAACCAGGGGGATTGGGCCCCGCCTGGTAGTGGCACAAAGGCCATCGGGGGCGGGTTAATGGGCGCCGCTTGAACACGCTCGAGCGTGAGGGCGCACCGTGGCTAGGTCGAAACGGGCGCTAGGCACCGGGGCGTGACCGAACCCGCCTGGGCGTCGGCCAGGCCAACTGCGGCTGCGCGTGCCCACACACTTGAGGCGTGGCTGCGGCCGGAGGGGACGGGATGGGGCGCAGCTGGATCGACGACACGGAGTAGCGGCGCGACTCTAGGCGGCGGGTGGCGCCTGCGAACGGCAACCAGCAGGGGCAAGCAGCGGTGGCAGTGGCCGGTGGGCATGCGAAGCAAGCAGCAGCCGTAGCGGCGACTGGGGAGGCATGGCCAGGCGTGGCCCGTAGCAGGCGCCCGAGGTGGCAGCGGTGAGGCCACGAGCTGCGTGGGCGCGCTAGCTTGGTTAGGAGGGCGGGGAGCGGCTACTGGCGGCGGGGCTAAGCCGCGTCGGGCTAACAGCGAGCAGGGACGGGGGAAGTGCGGCAGCGCGGCGAAGGAGCAGCAGGGGGAAGCGGAGCACGGCCAGCTGGAGGGGAGGCGACGACGGCGACAAGTAGAAGCAGAAGAAGAAGAAGCACACGGGTGCGGGAAGGGCAGCTAGAGTTGAGCAGGATATCCACGACAGCGGTGCCGGTGTTCGGGCATCAACGAATCTGTGGCCATGGGGCTTGGGGGAGGCGCGGATGTGCGCGCATTCGACTCCTGGGAGCACGAGGTGTTCGCTGCGGGGTTCGGACGCGAGCTGCGGGGATTGTGGCTACGACGGCGATGCGAGCGGCGGCGATGATCTCATAGCCATGGCAGAAACGGTGCTAGGGGGCACGCGGAAGCTATCTAACAGAGGGAGCGGGAGTGGAGGCTCACCACAAGGCGTGTAGGGGGCTCAGGGGAGCCAGGGGGTGGTCGGAGTCGAGGGAGGGACGTCGAGGCAGGGGCAGCATCGGTCGAAGGGGATCGATGCGGACGGTATCGCTGGCCCCTGTCGGCCTCGATCCAGTGGCGCCGGAGATGTAGATGAAGCCGACGGGGCTTCTGGACATAACAGTCCAGCAAACGGGGGCCGGTGTCCGCGTGAACGCAATGATCACGGTGGTGACGGCGGTACGGGTGCCAAATCAAGAGGAGGGAAAGCGAGCGAGAGTGGAGAGGGCCGAGTGAAGATGCTAGGGTTCCATGGTCGTTCTTATAGCACGAGGGAGACGACGGATGGCCGGCGCGTGTGCGTTGCCGGCAATGGTGCCGGTGGATGAGCGCCACGCCTATCCCTGCTTCTGTAGCTGGAGATTGGGGGCAAGTGGGTTGTGGTTTGGGCCGAAAGAGCTCTGTGACTACTAGGGCCCAGACACACAGAAATGAGGCAGGGAATTTTCTAATTTCCTTTTATGAATTTAAGTTAGCTACGGTTTCGTATTAATTTGAGTGAAAAGGAATTTAGTCAATCATGAAATCTGGCACACAATTCAAGACCAACATTGTGGTGTTGCCCAAAAGTTCGAGGTCAAACAGAAATGTTTAGAAATTAACTTTACATTTAAATGGACATAAGAAATTCTATTTGGGCACATTAAATACTTCTAGGGGTAATTTAAAATCTATTTAATATTGGTTCCTACATGTTAATTACATAGTGAATATTTGCCACACATAGAATATTTTTATTTGATAGTTTGAAGAAGTAAGAATTTGACTTGTTACTTGAAATTTGAATGCGTCTCTGATTTTCATCAAGTGGAAAATTGGCTTTATAAAACATGATGACAAGGCACATTAGTGTGAGGTTACTGTAGCTTGATTATTGGGGTGTTACACTACCTTGGATACGACCAAAAATATTGCATACATGTATATTTGTGAGGTTTTTTCTAATGCAAATTATGCAATAATTTATTTATGTCATTCAGGACAAAAATACTTCACAGACTTTTGTGCCATGTCTAATTGCAGGTGTATGGGACATTTATACAATCCAAGAGAAGTTTAGGTGATGTTCAAGAAGTCCTCTCGCGTCACTTTTGAGCCAAGAGAAGATAGAGTCCAAGTCTCTCACGTTCTAGATTCAGATTCGGACTGCACAGACATACCTGACTCAAAACGCCAACAACTTTTTCCGGTCTCCGAATTAGGTGATTCTTTTTTTTGAAGGTAGATTTCATGCTCTTTCCAGCACAATTGGATTCACCTTAAAATTCGTCCAGAGTGTTGAGTTATGGACGAAACAATCTGACGTTGCAGCAGAATCCGAGTCAAACTATAGGCCCAAAGGTGTTGCATCACCTCCACTTGGGCCCATGAGCCTTGTAGGACCTAGGGTTAGTTTTACGCTGCCTTCGGACGTCCTCCCACCTCCTTGGCTGCCACCCCTTGCTCCTATATAAGTAGATCCATCTAGTACCTTTTTCTGGGGGATTTGTTTAGTTAAAAGTTAGCCATTGCAACTTCATGTACTTCGTTTGTGTCCAATGACTAGACCAAGACCGCTTATGGATCCCCACCATTATCAATACTTCATACATATTCGCAATATTGAAATTGCTTTATCATATTCTTGCTCATTCTTCAATTGCTTGCAGGAATAGACCTTCGTGGTTAGACTGACCATACTTCTGGCATCGTCAGTAACCTCAGGAGATTGGTTTAGCGATTGCTAAGGCACAACGTCGTGCATGTTTGTAGTCGGATCATCAAAGTCGTCTCCACCAAATCGATAGTTATCATCTCATCGAAAGATTGGGACACCCTCGCCTCTATCACTTGCGTTCGCCCAGAATATGTTCTTCACTCTGTCGGACTCATCAAGTTGTGTGTCGTAGAAGAATTCCTTGTTTATCACTTTAATCTCCCTAAAGAAGTTGATAGTCTTCAGGACATCGTCCACATCATCCATCCTTGAATTCTTTGCTTTGTTGCATATTAAAATCGAATAGTCATTCAAAAATTCATGTTGAACTGGCATCAGGTCATGCGTTGCGTAATATGTTTGTACTAACAGAGGAAAAAAGAAGGAAGTGGGGGTTCTTGGAGGAGAACAAGTTTGTACTTACATGTTAATTAGGTCTTTGATGTTTGTTTCGAGGAAGTAGCTACTGGGGTCATCGCCGCCCAGTATTCTCATCATTTGCGTGTGTTCAATGCCTTTGAACTGTAGGTACTTGACATACTCCAAGATTGTTTTGTCAAAGTTTTTCTTGGAATGCAAGAAGACCAGCATTTGTGGGGTGAGCTGTAGCATGTGGTTGTGTTCCCAGCATATCTCTTTTACGACAAGTGTTCCATCCTTTTCCCTCTTCAATCTCATTTTAGCCTCGCAGTTAGTCCTGGCTGTGGTCTTTTTCTGTTGTCTATTCACATCGGAAACCTTCGATTCATAGACTCCATAGCACGTGCAATAGAGGTAGACTCTATTGTTAACCTTGGAGCCTTCCCTGATAGCAAAACCCGTGTGCTTTGCATAGACATTGTAGAAGTTCTTTGCTTCTTAGAAAGTTTCAAAGCGCATCTCTAGCCTTGGCAGAACGTAAGCTTCAATGTTAGGGGGCTGCACGCAATGGTGAGCAAACAAAAACACAGTGATGAAAATGTTAGATGGGGTGGTCACAGTACTAGGGTATGGACTATGCTTGTATGTTTTTTCTGAATGGATACTTACATGTGTATCGCTCTGTGCTGCATCTGGTGTTTGTTGTTCACCCGGGTGTATGGGCGCGGGTGGTGTCACCCTTGGCACATGCAACAATGCATCTCTTGGAGGGAGCAATGTTGACGAAGCTCTCTGTCTCTCATTATATGGTCGTCTTACCTCACATTCATTGTGAGGTTGCTCCTGTCTATATGGCTCATATCTTCTACTTTGCACCCTGCTAGAGTGGTGAACATTCCTGTCTCTTTGTCATGGCCTTCCCGTTGCAACCGCTTTTGCAACACGGATGATTGATGTTGATGGAGCGACTGGTGGAAGCCTGGGTGTCCTTGTCTTC
>NC_041390.1:271902466-271925569 GCF_002162155.2 Triticum dicoccoides | reverse complement strand
TACTAGGTGTCACATGAACCTCACTTTGTGTGGGGACTTTGCGATTTTTGAGGCAAATGTCACATCAAAGTTGTGCATTAGGTATTCAAAACATCACAACACACCTCTTCATATATATGTTCTGGCACATGTGCAATCGCTGTTGGCATTCTGGGACCGGGGGTGCCCAGACTTGCCTGCCTGCAGCCCATCGCGTGGCTCCATCGACGGCTCAGTACGGCCCAACTCCAATAGCAACAACTCAAGACCCTCGCGAGGGGCCAAGCCTCATGAGGCAGATGACACCAAGACCTCCCTAGGGGCAGCCTCATTAGGTTGGCACCCGAGGAGCGGAGATATCTATGCAGGGGGCACCTCGTGAGGTTCGCATGACGTGAGCCATGACGACCAAGGCCAGGCGGGCGCCAGCGGGTGCAGTGTACGAGTTTCCTCTTTGGTGCTAAGGAGGCAAGCGCAGGCATGGGGTCCCGAGGCATCAGGCAAAGGTTTCCATATTGGTGCAACAAGACCAAGACTACCAGGACAGAGGTCATCACAGAGCTCCTGGCGGCGTCACCACCAGAGCCTTTTGCAGGCGAAGACCACTTTTGTTAGGATAGTTTGTACTAGTTGTCTCCCTTCAAACTTGGCCGTTGTGGGGTCCCTTTCCGCCTAACATATGGGAAGAGGACCAAGGCCACTATAAATAGGGCTTAGCCACCACCGTAGAAGAGGGGGGAGGATCCATACCATCCTCACACCCACCAGCTCATTGAGCTCAAGAACACCTCACCTGCTGAGCTTGTTCATCCACTGTACTAGTTATTCCTCAGCCCCTCGAGGCAATCAACCACAAAGCTGGAGTAGGGTATTACACCGGAAGGTGTCCTGAACCAAGATAAATCTCTATGTCTCTTGTTCTTTGGGTTCATCGAGGTAGGCCATGGGATCGTTAGCGAGCGAGCTAGGGAGAGAGTGTTCTTCGTGCGCACCCTAGTGTTTGAACCTCTCAAGGCTCTGCAGAACCCGTAATCTGACATTTGGCGTGCCAGGTAGGGGTACGCCGAAGCCTCTCTTCCGTTGATCGGCATGCCATCCCTGCAGCTCTGATGACTGACGATTCGAGGGTTCACGCCGAGCATTGGGCTGCCTGGCCCGCCCGGGCGGCACCATCCGCTTAAGAAGACCTCAACTCCACGCTCCAGGCGGCACGTACACCGCCCAACACCGCCGTACGTGGGCGGCGCGGGTCGGTGTCGTCTGCGCTCGCGTCGCGGCGCATGTGCACCACCACGCGAACTTTGGGCTATGCTGCAGCGACGGCACCGCACACCTGGCGGGAGCAAGCGAACATGCGAGCCGCACTCATCGTGGCACGGGAGATGCTGCGGTACAGGTTGGCGGAGAGCGGCTGCAACACGCTGCTGGAGCACGTCGCCGAACTGCTCAACGCAACTGGTAGGGGCATGGCGCCCTTCTTCTCCTTACCCACACCTCAGGTTGTGGTCGAGACGTGCGCGAAGCCCAGAAGGGCTCACGCGCCTCCCGGAGCGTTGGGGGCCCGACAACGTCAGCATGGTCCCCGACGCGGCACGTCCTACCATGACAGCACCACCTCCAGGAGTAACAAGCGCTGTCGGTCCCCTGCGAGGCTGTGCCGGGATGCAGCCCAACACCGACCAAGGCCAGGCGCCGCGGCCAGCGGCCCAGGACGTGGGACACCCAAGAGATGGCCCCGGCGCGGTGGCCATGGACGCCTACGTGCCCCGCATGATAGATCTGGAGTACACACCTGGAGAAGGCCCCAGCTTGTTCCCCGAGCCAGGGTGGGAAGGCAGAACACACGAGACTGGGATCTTCCACGAGATGTTCGGAGGCATCACCGACCCCTTCAGCAATGACGACAGCGGGGTACAACCGGTGACTTGGGAGCATGCTTACGCTAACCTTGGGCTGCAGGTGACTCGGGAGTAGCAGGCGGGGCCCCGTGTCGGTGGCCCCCCTCCCGGCAGGAGTGGCGCACTAGGGGTTGCGCGTGAGGAGCCGGGGCCTCCCCCACACCGCGTGGAGCAAGGAGCTGCACGGAGGTAGGTCCTCTGCTTGGGGAGGCGCCGGTGAGCCCTTTTCCCCTGGCAGAGGGCCTGTCACTAGCATCCCTCTTGCCCCTTGGTCTCGTCCTGGTTTCCGGATGCCCCAATGGTGGTCGGGGTGGCACAGGGCGGGGCCCTCGCCTAGCGATATGAAGCAAGCCTCGCACCTATGAAGGTCTCCGCTTGTGACACTCTCACATAATAATGAGTGGGGTTGTACACGCCCCGAATTCCCTAGAGTGCCGCAACTCTGCCTCGGGGGCTCCCGCCCATGTCCAAGTGGAAGCACCATGCTCTACGCTGTCCGTCGACACTGTCCACCAATGACTATGCTCACATCTAGTGCATGCACTTAGCTCCGTGCTGGTGAGAAGACAAGAAGACTAGCTAGGTGTCAGACGCGACCGTTTGCTTTTGCCCCCTTTTCTGTAACTCGATTCGCCGCCTTTTGGACTGAGACTTGAAGTTCTTTTTGTCATCTAAAGTTGGGGGAGTGTTTCTCTGGTTTCTGCTGGTTTTATTGCGTTTTGGTTGTGTGCCCTATTTTTAAGGCTCACACCCCCAACCCTCCGGCTCGGGGCTGGTCGACAGACTGCGCCAGGCGTGTCTGGACAACCTGGGAAGGACCCCCTTGGGGCAAGAGTGTACGCACCGCAACATTGCCGCGTACGCATCCTGCCACGGTCAGCAGAACGCTCCTAGTGTGGCCCTCTCGGACGGATCCGCTGGCTCCTTAGGAGGCACAGAGCCCGCGAGCTCCTGGGGGCTTGCCTTAGGAGGAAGGCACGCCAACAACCTCAGAACCCGTTCAAGGCCTGCTGGGATCAAGATGAGTAATAGCGACAAACCTGCTCAGGGGCTCACAAGCTCACAAAAGCACGTTTCAGGTCCGGCTTAAAAATAAAACAACACATTAGTTTACATACACGAGGAGCTCCCCCTGCAAAATGCTCTCACGCCCTGCAGGCCCGTGTGCAAGTCTTTGCATGCAGGTTCAAGCGAAGGAATGCAGGCTTAACTAGACGTGCTTCTCGTAGCGTCTCCCTGGTCGCTCTCTTACGCGCTCCTAGCGCTGTTGCTAGTGTCGTCTCCGCCGTCGTCGATCGCGCCATCTTCGTCCGCCGCGACCACCACCGTGTCGTCCTCGGTGGCGAATGCCCTAACCAAAGCGTCCACGTGATTGTCCACCCAGTGCGACAGGTTGTCCCGGATAGCCCTAGCACTGGGGCTATGGCGGCGTCAAAGTCTAAGTGGGGGTCGAGGTTCTGAAGATGACTGAAGACGTGTGAGGACGCGCGCCCATGGAGGCCCCAACTCCTCTCATCGACAAGCTCACGAGCCCCAAGGCCTGGTCCTCCAGGCGCGTCATGACTTCGGTAAAAAAGTAGAGGTGGCTGGCGTAATCTTCCATGCGGGGGTGAGGGACGCTCTCCTCGCAGATGACGCCCAGTGCTTGGTTGGCCCTCACCCTGAGGGCCTGCAGCATGGGCGCGTGCTCGCGCTGCAGTGTCTGTCAACGACGCGTCTCCTCCCTATTCTGCTTCGCGAGGGATGCAACATCATCAATCTGTTGTTGGAGCGAGAGCAAGTCAGCAAGCGCGGAGGCCAGTTCGGCATGGGAAGAGGTCTGGGTAGCCACAACGGCCCTCTTGTGCTGCTCCGCCTCATCCAACCTTGTCTTGAGGGCGGTGGTCCTGCCCTCAGCTTCGGCCAGCAGGAACTTCGACTTCAGGTCGTACTCATTGGCACGATCTACACGAGCCTCTGCCGCCCTCCGGCCAACCTCCTCCTAGACCTTGGCTTCGCGTGCAGTGACGACATCCTCAGCCAAGGCCACGTGACGCTCCCTCGTCTCCAGTCACTCAACCTCGAGGCTATGCTCCGAGGCCTCCAACATCAGCGCCTCCTCACGCCTCTGGATCTGCTTCTCTTTGGAAGGCGCCGCGCTCATTGACGCCAGGACGGCCCTACGGGCCTCGACCTGCTGCTCGAGGGTAGAATTCAAGGACAGGAGCTCCCGTTTGCGCTCCTCGGCGACCTCGCGGTGGCGATCAGCCTCCCTGGCCTCCTCCAAGGCCTGGACGCTAGCCTCGTGTGAGGTTGCAAGGGACGCCTCGGCCTTCGCACTAGCGCGCTCATGCTGAAGATGCCCGAGGTTGATGGCCACCTTCAACTGATGCCACTTGCCCGCCAGCCGAAGGCCCTCTGTCTCAAGGCGGGAGTCAACATCGACAAGCTCTTCCCTGAGCCGGCTCAGTGCACCCATCCCCTCCCGGAAGAGCTCGTGGTGGCCAGCGTCGCGCCCACACGCAAGCTCAAATGTGTGGTCGGGTCCGTTCTCCGTGTCGGGAATCATCGGGGAAGCTTGAGATGTCTTGTCTGCTCCTAGTAGGGGGCTGGAGGCCAAAGCCTTCCCCGCCGCCTTCCGGGCCTCAGCAGAGGCACTGTAGGGCGAGGCCTCGCAGCTTGAAGATGTAGCCAGGGCTGAGGCCGGCTAGCTGCGGGCGATGACCAATGGAGGAGCCCTCAGCACGCCATCAACACCCCAGACAGGACCATGAAAGAGGGACAACAAGAACGCAGGATCAAGACCCCCAATCGGCGCATCCTCCTCAGGAACGGGCCCCGAGCCGCGTGCAGCGGTCCGGCAAGGAGAGCTCAGGATTAGTGGCGAGCCAACGACTAGCGGAGTCCACTCCTTAGGAGATCTCGCTTGTCCAATCGAAGGGATCCAGAGGGGTCATGGTCAGAAAAGGATACAACACTCAGGGATTCACAAAGAGGAAAAGAGGACGTACTTACTCGTCTATGGCTATGTACTTCCTTTGCTTCAACGGCCGGTAGGCGTTACCACTACAGCTTGGAGATCCCTTCCTCTTGTGGAGTGCTTCGAAGTTCAGATGGAGCTGACCGAAGCCCGGAGCGCGAATGTTTGCACCCAAGGCATTTGTTGGGGCCTTAGGAGTGATGACCTCGGGAGCATCAGGCCGCGGCGGTTCCTCAACCCCAGCCTCAGGACTGCCAGCCCGAGCCTCGAACCGCGTCAGCCTTCTGACTGTACCTATAGGGCGGCTCACCTAAGCCTCGGGAGCGGCCACCTTGGGAGCCTTGTCCAACATCGCTCCTTCAGCAGCCACCTCGTTGGCATCCGGCGGCACTTGCCCCCTGCATCCACCTTCGGGGTGTGTGCCATGGTGGCAACAGGCAGAGGAACCACAAGGACGGGATTCTCTCATGACCCTTCACGGCCGGTCGGGAGCAACCCCCATTCATCAAAAAGGGGCATATGCCTCGCGAACTCCACCTTGTTCGAGCAGCAGTATAGGAGGCAACCCTCCTCCGGCAAATTGGCTGGCGCCGGGTCGCCCGTCAGGAGCTTGTACACTGTGCGCAGCGCTTCGGAGGGAAGTGCTGGCACATGAAGCCTCATGGGGTCCCTACAGCCGGAGAAGGTCCACATCGGCTGAGAGTGACGCAGGAGCGGAGCAATGCGGCACCGGACAAACTCCTTCACCACCATGGACACTGTCACCCTAAGATCCTTCAGCCTGGCCAGTCGGCGCCAGACATGGGCGAGCCGCTGGTCGACAAGCCTCGCATGCCCCCAGCCAGAGCTAGGAGTGGCCGGTGCCCGTGGGAGCAAGAGCAAGGGGCATAGCGTGCCAACATCCACAAACACCCATCTCTTCCGAAACCCACCTATGACTGGTGAGAGCTCAAAGTCGATTCCCGAGCCGGTCGTTGCCGCTACAGCCTGGAAGGTCACGTACCCTGAGCACTAGCGGTCATCAGTCAGGTGAAGAGAGAAGAAATGGCAAAACAAGGCCATGGAAGGGGCAATGCCCAGCATGGCCTCGCAGACAAAGGCGAAGACGGGGAGGAGAATGATGGATTGGGGATCCAGATGCAGCACATGGATTTGGTAATGCGAGAGCACGACGTTGAAGAAAGCAGAGAAAGGAGGAATCAGCCTGGCCCAGAGGGCATGAAGATGGATGGGGATCTCAGTGACTGTCATGTCAAACATGGTGCGAGAAGCAGGCCAGGCCATCGTCGGCCCCCATTCGTTGGAATCAGAGGCGAGGGCTGGTCAAACCTTGTCCAGCCCTTCCTGATTGACCACAACCGACTGCTCAATGGCGGGCTCGAAGGCTAGCGGCGATTCCACCGAAGCACGGGTTTTCCCCTTTCCCTTCTTCTTCAGGCGTGGCGCCATAGTGACAAAGAGGACTGGTGCCGAGGTCAGACCAGGGAAGGAAGCCTCTATCTCTCCGTAAGGCGAAGAAGCTAGGGGAACACACATCAAGGCAACGAGAGTAGAGATGTGTAGGCAACGGCGACCGCCAGGCCGACGAATATCATGGCTGCGTGGGGAAGTGGGGGCGCCCACGTCCCATCAATCACCACGCGTCAACCGAGGCCACAGGCGGTTGGAGCCCGCAGTGCTCCGCACTTTCCCTTTGGCTTCGCCTCGAAGCCAAGTTCAAGCGCGCCTTGTGCCCGGGGGCTACTGTCGGCGTTCTGGGATGGGGGTGCCCAGACTTGCCTGCCTATGACCCATGGCGTGGCTCCATCGACGGCCCGATACGGCCCAGCTCCAGCAGCAACAACTCAAGACCCTCGCGAGGGGCCAAGCCTCGCGAGGCGGATGACACCAAGACCTCCCTGGGGGCAGCCTTGCTAGGCTAGCTCCCGAGGAGCGGAGATATCTATGCTGGGTGCACCTCGCGAGGTTCGCGTGACGTGAGCCATGATGACCAAGGCTAGGCAGGCACCAGCAGGCACAGTGTACCAGTTTCCTCTTTGGTGTTAAGGAGGCAATCGCAGGCGCAGGGTCCCGAGGCATCAGGCAAAGGTTTCCATACTGGTGCAACAAGACCAAGACCGCCAGGACGGCAGGACGGAGGTCATCGCGGAGCCCACGATGGTGTCACCACCAGAGCCTTTTGCAGGCGAAGACCACTTTTGTCAGGATAGCTTGTACTAGTTGTCTCCCTTCAAACTTTTCCGTTGTTGAAGGAAATATGCCCTAGAGGCAATAATAAACTTGTTATTTATATTTCCTTATATCATGATAAATGTTTATTATTCATGCACTACTGCAGGATGCTGCTAACGCGACACTACGATCATAGACCCTTCGACGAAACTATGTGCGATGCCATATTCCCAAATGGTGGTGTAAAAAACTGTCAAAAAAGGTGCAAAATGTTTGCGATGGAGGATGCATCAAACACAGTTCAGATTTTAGTTGCGTGTGCGATTAAGGGCATACGGTTCAGTTCAGTTAACCGTTTGCGATGAGGAGGAACAAAAGAAACGGGCAGCCAGATGATGGTGTGTGCGATGTACAACATACGGTTCACTCGGATAAACTATTTGTGATTAGGCAACACAAAAGAAACGGTCAGCCAGATCAAAGGTGTGCGCGATATACGGCATGCGGTTCACTCGGATGAACTGTTTGCGTTGAGACATGAGAACAAAAACTGATCAAATGAACAAGATGGGTGTGATACGAGGCAAACAGGTCTGTAATCGGAAACGTGTGCGAAGACCGATAACAACACAGACGATTACTACTAGCAAGCCGTGTGTGTTGTGAGCAAACGATTGGTGTTATACAATTGTGAGTGATTGATGAAAACATCACCGACGGGTTCCATTGTTTAGTCCGTGCGCGATGTGATTTTCTTTGTCTGCACAACATCTACGCTCTGTCTACAGAGCATCAACATATATACTTAAAATGACAGCATTGCATAACCAAATTAAGCATACAATTATACAAGTGACTACACACATAACCTTTCAACACACCAAAGAAAGCAATTACATGCATACTAAAGTAGGAGAAATGAGGAGCTAATCATCTACTTATTGTTGCAATGACGCTTGCCATTGCTCTGCTTCCAGCTGGATCCCTGTCGTTTTGGGGAAGGAGGCACTTCCTCATGTCATGTATGCCTCCTTGGCCACATACACGACGTGAGCTTTGTCGAGTTTCTCCATCCAGGCCGAGTGCCAGGCACGCTTGTCCTTGTTGCACGAATCGTTCATGTCTCTGTAGTAGGGGTCGATGATGGCCTCGGCGAGGTGAACTAGTGAGTCCTTCTCATGCTCCTTGCTGCCCCAAATCTTGTATTGGCCCTGGTGTCGACAAGATTCTGGCAGGCGATGCCCGAATTCTTGAGCGCCTTTACATCATTGGTGATGTCCACCATAGCGAACATGTAGTGGGGGTTGTTGACAAACCTGGCGAAACGCTCGCAAGGCCTTGTGGCCAGGCAGTAGTGGTAGACGAGGACGTGGTGGCGCACACACATCTAGGCGACGGTGACCTTGGGACGAGACCCGGCACGAGCGCAGGTGTACTCGAGGTCGAACCCGACCACCTTGTACTTCTCCGCGGCAACCGACGGCTCCATGATGTGGATGGAGTGCTCCACCCAGACCGGGTCGTTGGTGTACACCACCGAGAGGTCCATGAACCTTTTTTGGGTCTCCACCACGGCACGCATGGTGAACTACTGCTCGTCGTCGGCAGCTGCTCGGAGCGCCATTGGAGCCGCGCAGGATACCCTCTAAGAATTTCTCATGGTGGGTGTACTTCTTGCAATGGTGGGGCGCTATCGAAAGGTTGAAGAGGCACAAGGGTAGGTTAAATGGCTGTTGTAATAAATGAGGGTCGGCCAGCATGTAATCGTCACGTCTTGTCACAGCGTTCATAGCGGAGGATTGCAGTGCACGCTTGACAACACCACACCGCACGCGTGGGCTCGAAGAGGCGCCGAATGTATCATCGGTGAGCCTGTTCCCGCGCTACCGCACTGTTTACCGTGCAAGCTTCCCGGCCGGCTAGTTTGGGCACGCATCGGCTAAAAGAGGGACAAATCGTGGACGTTTATTGGCAAAAACCTTTGTGAAAACAAAGTGTGTGGAATGACTTCGGTCATAGGTTTACCCTTGGGTGATGAGGTCAAAGTTACACAGAAGGGTTGATGGACACTCGAGTGCGATAATTAATTATGTGCTCTACAGTGCACACGGTGGAAGAAACCAACTTTGTGCAATAATGTCGAAGATCGCAGTCGAGTTAGCTATACAGATCGTGTGCTATGAGATCGACAAGGTAAACTGATTCGAGAATGGTTAATAAAATCTAAGACCATTGTATATTAAGGTCAAAATAGTGCTAGCAATATACGAGTCTCATATGATGCCATTTCAACGTTTGTACCACAAAAGCTCGAAATGTTACAAGGTTCAAATTCCATAGTTATATTGCTCAAATTCGAAGATTACAAGGTTCAAACTGATATTAGAAATGAAATTCATCTCATCAACTGCAAACACTCGCGCTGATCCACTGTACATGTAATGAGGACATCAATACCATTGTTACACCCACAGCCCCTGCTGCTATACATACTGGACCAATTACTAGAGCTCGCGCACGCCAATTGAATTATCAGGTACTTACGTTTCTTGCTAACAATTCTAATGTTCATGAGAATATGATGATGCCTAAATTGGATACATTTGTTTTGCTTACAAATGAAGGGCCTAGCTTGGACAAGAAAGATGAACCTTGGAGCAAGTTCAAGCATGGAGATGATGGCATGCACAAGGTGATCAAGAACGGAGTTACAAGTGATGATTTTAGGACTTTGAAGCCACCATAAGGAGTGCATGAAGCCTTGGACGAAATATACAAGATGCCACTTCATAAATTTCGTCCAGAGGCCAGGCCCACTTAATATTGGGCCAGGTCCATGTATTTTCAGAATACTTAAGTATAGGCTGTTTTTAGAGTCCATATGTGTGGGGAAACAAGAGTTAGGGTTCGTTTCGGACCCCTCCTACAAGGGCCACGAAATTCCCCCCTCTTCCTCCATATATACAACCCTTAGGGCGTCGTTTAGACTTTGGGTTTTGTTTAGATTAAAAGTTCACCATAGCTGCAACTTCGCGTACTTCGTTTGTGTCCAACGACCAGACCAAGACATCACAGAACCCCACCTTCATTAATAAAGCTTTCCTCTTTTATTCGCAATATCCAGATTGCAATCTCAATTTCTTGCTTGTTCTTCGTTTGCTTGCAGGAAATAGACCCTCGTGGTCAGGTTGATCGTGCTCCGGCATGGTCAATAACCCTCGGAAGTTGGTTTAGCGATTGCTAAGGCGCGACGTCTTCGCACGTTCGTAGTCGGATCGTCAAAGTTGACTCCCATAGAAAATGATATCTATCTCATCGAAACATCAGGACACCATTGCCTCTATCAAGTGGTATCAGATTTCCGGGTTGCTCGGTGAGATTTTATAGTTTTTCGTAGTTTAGATCGAGTCTGTTCTTCATACCTACATTCCACGAAAAAGCCAAAAAAAATTAGGGTTAGTTCATCATATCCGAACCAATCTGAGCCTTTGCATAATCTTTTTAGGGTTTTTCATTGTTGAACTTGCGGTTGCATCGTCGTGTCTAGTTGATGGTCTTAGTGTCTAGTCCTTTAGAGTTTCGAGTTCTGTTCACAAGTTGTCACGCCGCCGCCACACCATTGTCATCACCGCTACCATATACCACCAGCGTCATCACCGCTGCGATATACCACCATCGTCATCACCGCTACCATATACCACCATCATCATCACCGCTGTCATATACCACCATCGTCATCATCGCTGCCATATACCACCATCATCATCACCGTTGCCTTTACCACATGTCCACCGCCATCACGATAATCCAAGTCCACCTCCATCACTGATTTGCCACTAGTCCGAGTTCCACCGCCCTACATATATCCCCCACTAGTCTGAGTTTCCACCAGATTCATCTTTGCCACCAGTCCTAGTCCGAGTCTAGTATTTGTTGCTTTGTTTTGGATATCCAGATCACGCCGTACTCCGAGTCGTGACAGAGTCGGACTCCCCAACTTCCGTGCTACCCGCAGTAGAAAAATAGTTCTAGTTTCAAAAAAAATCTGGCTAGGCAGTTTTTAGACCATTTGTAGACTTTTTCGAAAACAAATTGTTGCGGAGCAAAAAAAAGGAAAAAAGTGCAAAAAAAGTGAAAAAAAGGAAAAAAAATTAGAGCGTCTTCCTCCCTTGTTTGCGTGCAACGCCGTGATTTTGTTAGTGTTCTAGGCTCGCGTCTCTAGCACGGTCTAGCCTAGGACCAGCACAGTACCGTCGTTGAGCGTTTATTCAACTTTGCATCTCTGAATTGATTATTGCTGACCCTTTTTGCTACAATATTATCAGCCTTCCCAGCTCCACATACATCTACGTCGTGCGTTTGACTCTCCCTGGTAATCACTCTATCCAAGCTTTTAGAGTTTTGACTATGACGGTTGTCGATCACAGCCTGCTGCTAGGTAAGAACTGATAAGAATTAGAGATTTGCTTGATGGATTTTTGACACCCACCACCACCTCTTGTTAGTAGTCTGTAGGATCATATTCTTGTGTGTTTCTATTGCTGCTAACCATGGAAGGATCACAAGCCGACGAGACTGACTAGGAGAACATGACGAATAAGGAGTTGCATGATAAATTAAAGCAAATGATGAGTGGACGGGTGCAAGATGTGCTAAACAGATTTGAAGAGGCCATGGAGAAGATAGATGGCATGGAGAAGACGTTTGAAGCAAAGCTCGATAACAAGTTTAATGAATTGCTCGCGCGTCTTCCACCACCACCACCGGCTGCACCTAACGCACCTCTACAACAACAACAACGACTACCTCCATGTCGCGAAATAGTCCTCAGCAGAGCGAGCCGTGTCCCTCTTGCTCCTGGCCAAACTGTTGGTGCTGCTGTTGATTCTTTTGTGGCTCCTGCTGCTGATGGGGAGGAGGATGATTATGTGGGAGATTACGAGGATGAGGTTGATCAAAATCAGAACAACGTGCAACCACCTACACCACAACCAGCAGGTCGTCCACATGCAAATAATGGCAATGGTAGGGCTCCCCCTCAGGTACGAGATCATGACCATCTCCCTAAAATGAAATTGAATATTCCACCATTTGATGGTAGATATGTTCCTGATATATATCTTACTTGGGAGTTAGAAACTGAACAACGATTTACATGTTTACAATATCCTAAGGAGAGACGTGTTCCTACTGCTGTTTGTGCTTTCACTAGCTTCGCATGTGTTTGGTGGTGTGAACATTGTAGATTATATCCTATTCCAACTACTTGGGCTGCTTTGAAAACTGCTATGCATACTCATTGGGTTCCACTATATTATCAACGCGAATTACTTCAAAAATTACAGCATTTAAGACAAGGAAAAAATTCTGTAGAAGAATATTATCAGGAATTACAAACTGGCATGATTAGATGTGGTATTGTTGAGGAGAATGAAGCTATGCTTGCATGTTTTATGGGTGGATTAAATAGAGAGATTCAGACCATTCTAGAGTATACGGAGTATACTAATATCACTCGTTTATTCCATCTTGCTTGTAAAGCTGAACGTGAAGTGCATGATCGATAAGCATTGGCGTGAACTAATTTTTCTGCAGGTCGACCTTCATCATGGACACCACGTGCATCCTCTACTTCCACTGCACCAGCACCTCCATCGGGTGCCACCTCTAGCCGTGATACAAGAAAGCAGGCACAACCACCACTATCTGCCAAGAGCGCACCTGTCGGGCCTGCATAGAGCTCTTCTTCTTCCATGGCATCAACAGCGCACACAAGTGATATTATTTGTCGTCGTTGTAAGGGAAGAGGACATTTTGCGAGAGAATGCAAATCTCAGCGTGTGATGATTGCTACTGAGGATGGTGGGTATGAGTCCGCAAGTGACTGTGATGAGGAGACTTTGGCTCTTATTACACGTGAAGAACACTGTGGAGATGATTCTGACCATGAGACGCAATACATGGCTCCTGAAGATGCTGACAGGAATGAATGTTTAGTTGCTCAATGTGTTTTGAGTGTGCATGTCACACAAGCTGAGCAAAATCAGAGGCATAATTTATTCCATACAAAGGGAGTTGTGAAGGAACGTTCTGTTCGCGTCATCATAGATGGAGGGAGCTGCAACAACTTGGCTAGCATGGAGCTGGTGGAGAAGCTATCTCTCACCACAAGACCACATCCACATCCTTACTACATCCAATGGTTCAACAACAGCGGCAAGGTTAAGGTAACACGTACTGTTCGTGTGCATTTTTGTATCTCTACATATGCTGATTATGTTGATTGTGATGTGGTACCCATGCAAGCATGTTCCTTATTACTTGGTATACCATGGCAATTTGATAAAAAAATCAGTACACCATGGTAGAAATAATCAGTATACTCCTGTTCACAAGGATAGCCATATTACTTTGCTTCCTATGACTCCTGAATCCATTTTGAAAGATGATATTAATAGAGCTAATAAAGCAAAACAGGAGAAAAATAAGAGTGAAAATCAGATTGTGGCAAAAGAATTTGAGCAACAAATGAAACCTAATAATCAACCATCTAGTGTTGCTTCTCAAAGTAAATTGAAAAGTGCATGTTTACTTTGCCACAAAATATGATATTGATGAGCTAGATTTTAGCAAATCTGTTTGCTATGCTTTTGTGTGCAAAGAGGCATTATTTTCATTCGAGGACGTGCCTTCCTCTTTGTCCCCTGCTGTCACTAACATTTTGAAGGAGTTCGTTGATGTCTTCCCACAATACGTGCCACCAGAATTACCACCTATTCGAGGGATTGAGCATCAAATTGACTTAATTCCCGGTGCATCGCTACCCAACCGTGCACCATACCGTACCAATCTAGAGGAGACGAAGGAGATTATGCGTCTAGTACAGGAGCTGCTCGACAAAGGTTATATACATGAATCTCTTAGTCCTTGTGATGTTCCGATTATACTAGTGCCTAAAAAGGATGGTACGTCGCGTATGTGTGTTGATTGTAGAGGCATTAATAATATTACTATTCGTTATTGTCATCCTATTCCTAGGCTAGATGATATGTTTGATGAATTGAGTGGCTCTACTATATTCTCCAAAGTTGATTTGCGTAGTGGATACCATCAAATTCGTATGAAATTGGGAGATGAATGGAAAACTGCATTTAATACTATGTTTGGTTTATATGAGTGGTTAGTCATGCCTTTTGGGTTAACTAATGCACCTAGTACTTTCATGAGGATGAACGAAGTTTTATGTGCTTTCATTGGATGATTTGTGGTAGTCTATTTTGATGATATACTGATTTATAGTAAATCTTTGGAGGAACATTTGGAACATTTATGTGTTGTTTTTATTGCTCTACGTGATGCACGTTTGTTTGGTAACCTTGGAAAGTGCAACTTTTGCACCGAACGAGTATCTTTTCTTGGCTATGTTGTTACTCCACAGGGAATTGAAGTTGATAAAGCCAAGATTGAAGCTACTGAGAGTTGGCCGCAGCCCAAAACGGTCACACAAGTGAGGAGTTTCCTTGGCCTCACTGGTTTCTATAGGCGTTTTGTGAGAGATTTCAGCACCATTGCTGCACCTCTCAACGAGCTTACAAAGAAGGATGTGCCTTTTGTTTGGGGTACCGCACAGGAAGAAGCCTTCACGGTATTGAAAGATAAGTTGACACATAATCCTTTACTCTAACTTCCTGATTTTAATAAGACTTTTGAGCTTGAATGTGATGCTAGTGGAATTGGATTAGGAGGTGTGTTATTACAAGATGGCAAACCTGTTGCATAGTTTTATGAAAATTTGAGTGGGCCTAGTCTAAACTATTCTACTTATGATAAAGAATTATATGCTCTTGTTTGGACCATAGAAACATGGCAACACTATTTATGGCCCAAGGAATTTGTTATACATTCTGATCATGAATCTTTGAAACACATTAAAAGTCAAGCAAAACTGAACCGTAGACATGCTAAATGGGTTGAATTCATTGAGACTTTCCCTTATGTCATTAAACATAAGAAGGGTAAAGAAAATGTTGTTGCTGATGCATTGCCTCGTCGTTATACTATGCTTTCACAAGTTGACTTTACAATATTTTGTTTGGAGACCATCAAAGATCAATATGTGCATGATGCTGAATTTAAAGATGTATTGCAGAATTGTAAGGAAGGGAGAACTTGGAACAAGTTCGTTCTTAATGATGGATTTGTGTTTTGTGCTAACAAGCTATGCATTCCAGCTAGCTCTGTTCGTCTTTTGTTGTTGCAGGAGGCGCATGGAGGAGGATTAATGGGAGACTTTGGCGTCAAGAAGATGGAGGATATACTTGCTACACATTTCTTTTGGCCAAAGATGAGACGGGATGTTGAGCGTTTTGTTCCTCGCTACACTACATGTCAAAAAGCTAAGTCACGACTCAATCCTCATGGTTTATATATGCCTTTGCCTGTACCTAGTGTTCCTTGGGAGGATATATCTATGGACTTTGTTTTAGGTTTACCTCGAATAAAGAAGGGGAGGGATATCATATTTGTTCTCGTGGATAGGTTCTCGAAAATGGCACACTTTATACCATGTCATAAAAGCGATGATCCTGTTAATGTTGCTGATTTGTTCTTTCGCGAAATTACTCGCTTGCATGGTGTGCCAAATACTATTGTTTCAGATCGTGATACTAAATTTCTTAGCTACTTTTGGAGATATTTGTGGGCTAAGTTGGGGACTAAACTGCTTTTTAGTACTACTTGTCACCCCCAAACTGATGGACAAACTGAAGTAGTCAATAGAACATTGTCTACTATGCTTAGGGCTGCTTTGAAGAATAATAAGAAAATGTGGGAAGAATTCTTGCCTCATATTGAATTTGCTTATAATCGTTCATTGCATTCTACTACTAAGATGTGCCCTTTTGAAATTGTGTATGGTTTCCTACCTCGTGCACCCATTGATTTGTTGCCTCTTCCATCTTCGGAGAAGGTTAATTTTTATGCTAAAGAACGTGCTGAATTGATTTTGAAAATGCATGAGTTAACTAAAGAAAACATTGAGCGTATGAATGCTAAATATAAACTTGCTGGAGATAAGGGTAGAAAACATGTTGTGTTTGCACCTGGAGATCTTGTTTGGTTACATTTGCGTAAGGATAGATTTCCTAATTTGCGCAAATCAAAGCTAATGCCATGTGCTGATGGTCCTTTTAAGGTGTTAGAGAAAATAAATGATAATGCATATAAACTTGAGCTGCCTGCAGATTTTGGGGTTAGTCCCACTTTTAACATTGCAGATTTGAAGCCTTATTTGGGTGAGGAAGATGAACTTTCGTTGAGGACGACTTCATTTCAAGAAGGGGAGGATGATGAGGACATCAATACCATTGTTACACCCACAGCCCCTTCTGCTATACATACTGGACCAATTACTAGAGCTCGCGCACGCCAATTGAATTATCAGGTACTTTCGTTTCTTGGTAACGATTCTAATGTTCATGAGAATATGATGCTGCCTAAATTGGATACATTTGTTTTGCTTACAAATGAAGGTCCTAGCTTGGACAATAAAGATGAACCTTGGAGCAAGTTCAACCATGGAGATGATGGCATGCTCAAGGGGATCAAGAACGGAGTTACAAGTGATGATTTCAGGACTTTGAAGCCACCATATGGAGTGCATGAAGCCTTGGACGAAATATACAAGATGCCACTTCATAAATTTCGTCCAGAGGCTATTCTAGGTTCCGCGTCACCTTATTATTGGGCTAGGCCCATGTATTTTCGAAATACTTAAGTATAGGCTGTTTTTAGAGTCCGTATGTGTGGGGAAACAAGAGTTAGGGTTGGTTTCGGACCCCTCCTCCAAGGGCCACGAAATGCCCCCCTCTTCCTCCATATATATAGCCCTTAGGGCATCATTGAGATTTTAGGTTTTGTTTAGATTAAAAGTTCGCCATAGCTGCAACTTCGTGTACTTCGTTTGTGTCCAACGACCAGACCAAGACGTCACAGAACCCCACCTTCATTAATAAAGCTTTCCTCTTTTATACGCAATATCCAGATTGCAATCTCAGTTTCTTGCTTGTTCTTCGTTTGCTTGCAGGAAATAGACCATCGTGGTCAGGTTGATCGTGCTCTAGCATGGTCAATAACCCTCGGAAGTTGGTTTAGCGATTGCTAAGGCGCGACGTCTTCGCACGTTTGTAGTCGGATCATCGAAGTCGACTCCCGTAGAAAATGATATTTATCTCATCGAAACATCGGGACACCTTTGCCTCTATCAACATGGATATCAGAGAGGTTCAAACTAATATCACCACTTCTAAGTCTGGCTTTGAAACCTTACAATTTGTGCAAAGGGGTCAGCCACTGAGAAGTCATGTATGGGGTTGACACGATGACTTCCCATTACTTTGTCATCTAAAGTTCCAAAATGAAATTCAGCATTTTTGGAGCCTACTCCATTCTGCCACAGGCGCTGACGCTCATCAACAAACCATTCATTTTTGCAAAATAAATGTAGGGCAAACCTCATTTCCTTTAGCACCCTTGCTCTGAGAATAAAGAACCTAGCGAATATAATCTCCGGTAAGGTCCCTCGGTAGGAGTTCAAAGTAATTTCTGAGAGATGCAGATCTAGGCATTCGACGTGATTGTTACACTGTATCACATTATCCACCATTGGGCCTAATCTTATCTGCAAAAGAAGAAAACGTGTTAGTGCCTACATGCAGTTTTGAACATTACTACATGCTTAGCTATTTGGTTTGCAGGATTGTGAAATGCACTAACATGCCATCTTTGATTTGACATGATTAACATGGGCATTTGATTGCATTCTAGAAAAATGTAGCCTTCTTCACAAGAGGTTGGAGTGGATGAAAAGTTCCCTAAGAAAGCTAGTACATATGAAACCAAAGGAGAAATGCTTATTGATTGTAACCATATGGATTAAGCAACCAATATGGGGAGGACATGTATGTACTAAAATCGTCCAAAAGAACCTTCAGAAATCGTAGTACATTGTCATTGTAAACTTGGGAAAAGATGTCACAAATTGAACTCCCTTATGGTTAACATTTAACAGGAAAGGAACATCACCTCGATATATAGCTTCTCCAGGCACAGAAAGCATCTCGGCCCGATAGATTCGAGTGCCAAGACCTTCACTGTGCGTAGTTTCGGGGTCAAGCTTGTCGGAATCATTTTCTGAATGAAAGATGAACAAACATCTTCAAACTGAGAAATGATGTTAATTTGTAGAAGGAGAATTAGAAGGTGGCTGTTGTACCTGAACGGGTGTGGATCCAATAACAAGTTTAGAGCATTTGTCAGACGAGTAGCCCACCACTGTCAATTTCGGCGCAGAAATGACATTGATTCTTATTGGACCTTCTTGATCAACTACAAGTAATCTCTCAGGTGTAGGTGTGTCTGCATTACCATACCGTGGTACACATCTTGTGATGTCTTCCTGCTGCACCAGCAACACACATAAATAGTCCGAATAGTCATGGAGGTGATGTGGAACATACTCAACCCATTGATTGCCTGAAGATGAAGGTACTCGAGTGCAGTATAGCCATAGAGTAGGCACTTCATGTCACCCTTTGAGAGGCAGACGACAATGAGCTTGAGGTGCTTCAGTCATGATAGAATAAGAGCGGGCGCGTCATTAAGGGGCAGGAAATGGCAGTTCCTAAACTTGGTGATGCGCAGCGTGGGCCCGAGGCGGAGTGCGGGCGTTGGCAGCGACCGCATATGCCCATCATCAAAAGTGAGCTCCTCGAGCTGATCTAGGGCGGGGGGATCGGAACCAATCGTCAAGCTTGGCTCGGTCCTTACTGTCGGATTTCGGGTTCCGGCAGACCCTTGAGGTTCGAACACTGGGGTGCACGCGGAGATTTCGCCTCCTACCTACCTGCACTCCTCCGTCTTACTAGGATCTAAACTAAGGAAAGAACAACACAAGAGACACATGGTTTATACTGGTTCGGGCCACCATTGTGTGTGGTGTGGTGGATTGCCTCTTGGGCTGATGATGATGAACAATACAAGGAAGAACAGCCTCGCGAGGGTCTGCTCTTGGCTGGGGCGATGAACTGCCGGGAGGAGCTCAGTCACCCCTCTCTCTCTCTCTACCTGACCTTCTCTATCTTTCCAACTCTCTGGCCAGCTCTTTCTTCCCCAGCCTCTAGCCTCTCTCTCTTTCTGTCTCTCTCCCTGCCTGTGGGTGGCTGGTCCTACTTATAGAGGCCCTGGTCCTCTTCCCAAATATCGAGCGGGAAGGGAGCCAACAATGGCGGGCTAATTTGAAGGGGGATAGCTAGTATCAACTATCCTGACAAAAGTGGTCTTCGCCTGCGCAAAGCTCTGGTGATGACGCCGTCTTGGGCTCCACGGTGACCTCCATCTCGTAGTCCTCCTTGTCTTCATCTCGTTGCACCGAAATGGCAACCTTTGCCTGATGCCTCGGTACTCCGCGGCTGCGCTTGCCCCCTTTGCACCAAAGAGGAAGGGAGGACGCTGCGCGGGCTGGCACCCGCCTGGCGCCCCCGGTCGTCATGGCTTGCGTCATGGGCACCTCGTGAGGTACCCCGCCTTGATCTCTCCGCCTCCTCGTGAGCCAGCCTGACGAGGCCGCGCCTGAGGAAGCTCCGCGTCGTCCACCCCGCGAGGCTTGGCCCCTCACGAGGGTCTTGGGTTTGTGTTGGTGAAGATGGGCCGCGCTGGGCCCCCTTTGAGCCACGCCGCAGGCCGCAGGCAGGCAAGTCTGGGGACCCCTGTTCCTAGAACGCCGACAGTAGCCCCCGGGCCCAAGGCGCACCCGGACTTGGCCGTGCAGGGAGGCGGAAGGGCTAGAGCGAAGCGCCGCGGGCCCTAACAGCCTGCGCCTTGGGTGCCGCGTGGCGGATGATTGGTCGTGGGTGCCTTAGCAACCGCGCGAGTTGATAAAGGAGCGGCATCCACCTAGGCTTTGCTTCTTGCTTTCCCCGGTTGCTGCTCAGATCCCCTTTCTTGCACTTCTCCTTCCTTCCTCCAAAATTTCCAGATCCACTCCATCCGTGTGACCTAGGAAGCCATAGCGCCTCGTCATCCCCCGGTCGTAGCTTGGTACTCATCTGCCCTGGATCTGCCGAACGTGTCGGAGGCGAGCCTCGCCCGGTTGCGCCAGATGGCGACGGCGCGGGGCGTCAACGGGGCGAAGGTGTTCAAAGCCCGCTCCGCCACCCCTGAGGGTCAAGGGAGCACCTTCTACCCGCTCTTTGTAAGTGCCATTGCTGCTGGCCTGGTGCCTCCCTTCTTAGAGTTCTTCTTTTCTGTCCTCCGCCACTATAAGCTACAAGCCCTGCATCTCCACCCCAACTCCGTCCTTCTCCTGGCGATCTTCGCCTATTACTGCGAGGCTCACGTAGGGGTACAACCTTCAGTGGACTT
The DNA here is from genome assembly GCF_002162155.2 of Triticum dicoccoides. Taxonomy (NCBI): domain Eukaryota; kingdom Viridiplantae; phylum Streptophyta; class Magnoliopsida; order Poales; family Poaceae; genus Triticum; species Triticum dicoccoides. Next base: position 271,905,142 of record NC_041390.1, on the reverse strand, counting down.
GCTGCGCCACTACTTCTACCTCCGGACCTCTCGTGGTACTGCTTCCGCGTGCGCGAGCTTCGTCGCGTACGGTGGCGCCATTGCCATTTCGAACCCTGGGAAAAGGATTGAGGGCTTCAGGAGCAAGTGGGTCATGGTGGATGTTGGGCGCATCCACCCTCGTCTGATCTTGCCCACGGAGCAGCCCACGAGCTCCAGCGATTGGGGTCGAGCGGAGCTCACGGACCCCCGCGCGAAGCTGATGTTGGAGAAGATGGACGCGGATCTGAGGCCGGCCAACATGGTGGAGGCGAAGCTGACCGGCGCGTCGCTGCTGAGGGAATTCCTGGAGCACCAGCAGGCTCCGCTTCGGCAGTACTCACTTCCAATGTGGAGGCCCCGTCCGAGCCTCGCGGCCTTAGCCGACGGAGATCTAGCTGTGGTCCTCCAATCTCTGGTCGAGGGCAATGTGGCGAGGTTGGCGGGCACTCCTACGCCCTTGTTCCACCGCGACGACTGGGAGCAGGTAGTGGAGTCCATCCCCATCTTCAACGGGGACGGGCCCGTGCCCGCGAAAACTCCCGAGGAACCGATGGACGTGCCCTCCGACGACTCCAGCAAAGAGGAGGAAGGAGGGGAGCGGGGAAAAGGGCCTGACTCCGAGGTGACTGACGGAGAGTCGAGGGCCCCCCCTCCCCCGGCGCGGGTCCCACGTTCTCCGCCTCTCTCCGAGCGATGGCGACGAGGATGACGACGAAGACGACGACGAGGACAACGACGAGCAGGACGGCGGGAGCTCACCCTCGATCCCTAAGAAGGACAGGACCGGGCTGATCTCCCGCGGGTCTGCCCTGGCCCCGGGGTGGACCGCAGATGCGCCTTCCGCCTCCAAGCTTCCCGAGGTTGACCCTTCCAGCCGGCTTTCAGGCTTCAAATATGGCCGGAGGCCGCTTGAGCTCACTAGCGACGACCCGTAAGCGTTCGATTCTTGTCTTTATCTCTTGCTCTGTTTCTGAAGCTTGACGTCCGCATCTCTTGGATAGGCTGGCGCCCGCCGCAGAGAAGCCGAAGGGGGCTCCCGAGGTTCCATCCGTGGCAGTGCTTCTGCCCGCGAAGGAGGGTGACCGCGACGCACAGGCTTCTCCTGCCCGGTCATCCTCGTGATGCCTGGCTGAGCCGGCTGGGGCGAGCTCAGCCCCACGTCCCAAGTGGCTCCCCAGGTGCTCTTGCCTGCCGCCGCCACTTCGGCTGTCGGGGCGCGGCAGACTCCGCCTCAGGATGCTGTGACCGCGCTGCTGCCTTCTCCTCCTACTCCACCGGCTGCTGTCTCTCGGACTCCTTCTGCCGTTCTGGATCGTGCTGTTGCTAAGCTGGACCGACTGCGTCAGGATCTTCTTGGCGCCGACCCCCGCTTGGTGGTCGGGCGCTTGGAGCTGGCTTCAAGATGGGTTCGCTCCGACGCTTTGATCCGGGCGGCGCTGGTCCAGGCCTCGACGACATGCGACGAGGAGAAATAGGCCGTCCTTGAAGCAAAGGCTGCTCGTGATGCGGCCCTGGGGGAGGTGGTCGATGTCCGTGGCCGTTGCCAGGCGCTGGAGGGCGAACTGCAAGGTTTGCGGGACCAGCCCGCGAACGAGGTCCGCCTTCGCCAAGAGCAGGAAGAAAGCGTGAAGGCTCGCGAGGCGGCTCTCAAGGAGAGGGAGGTCAAGCTCAAGAAACACCGTGACCGCCTAGGCGTGTTGGAGCAGGAGTTGGGGGCGAGGAAGGCCAAGCTAGACGATGAGGCCCTGGTTCTTGCCGGGGACCGCGTGGCCTTCGCGGAGATGGAGGCGAGGGCTCGCGCCTCACTGAGGACGCTTTACAACAGCGGCCTAGAGAGCCCACTGGCTGGCGCCGGGGACGGCCCCGCCAAGCTGCTTCCCTTCCTGGTTCACGCTCTTGAAGATGTCGCCCTTGGCCTGGGCCCCGCGGCCGAGGCCGAGGCGCGTGTCCTGTCTTCTGCAGCAATGACGCGGGTCCTCACCCACATCTACCTTCGCGATCCCGGTGTCGACCTCGACAGCCTGCTGGAGCCAGTGAGCGGCGAGCGTGCCGCTGCCGCTGCCGAGGCCATGAAGGGTCTCATAGAGGCCCTGTTGGGGAAGTTCCGAGCCTTCAGCACCAAGCCGGAGCAAGGCACTGCCGACCCCACCGCTTCATGAGGCGTACCCAATCCGCGCTGCTCCATCGCCGACAAGTGACTCCGTCGCGGCTCCTGTCCTGCCTTTAGTTCCTGCACATGTATCATGCCTCGGGGAGGCGTTTAAACTTGCGTATGGCATCGAGATAACAGTGTGGACTGTAATATTTTCTTTTGAATTCCTTGAAATTTGTGCCTTTCCTTCCTACTTGCTTATGTTCTACGCCGGCAGAGCCCGGCCCCGCGCATGCCTCACCCAGCGTTGGTCCCGATCGGAAACCAGGACGGGGCCAAGGAGTGAGGGGCCACGTGACAAGTTAGGCTCCTGAGTCGCGATGCTCAGGAGTCCCTCTTGGCGCACGAACAACAAGTAGGGAGGTGTGATGCGGGTGGATCTACTGTTCTACGTCTGCAGAGCCCGGCCGCGCGCGTACCTCACCCAGCGTTGGTCCCAACCGGAAACCAGGACGGGGCCACGGAGTGAGGGGCTACGTGACCAGTTAGGCTCCTGAGTCGCG
>NC_041390.1:271858268-271902094 GCF_002162155.2 Triticum dicoccoides | reverse complement strand
GTCCCCCTTGACGCACGAACAGCTAGTAAGGAGGCGTGATGCAGGTGGATCTACCGTTCTACGTCTGCAGAGCCCGGCCGCGCGCGTACCTCACCCAGTGTTGGTCCCGACCGGAAACCAGGATGGGGCCACAGAGTGAGGGGCTACGTGACCAGTTAGGCTCCTGAGTCGCGATGCTCAGGAGTCCCCCTTGACGCTCAAACGACCTTCGTACCTTGGCTCCGCTCGGGGAGAGACGCGTGACGAACCAGGCCCGGGGGGACCTGGCTGAGCGGCGTGCGTCTGGGTGTGACCCAGGCGCAACCCCCGTACCCAGCCCCCTCGCGCGGCACTCCCGAGGGGAGGCGTTACGATGAGGCTAGACACTGAGCTCCGGGCTCCCTGAGGTTGGTGCGGCCCGGGGGCCACCCTCAGTTGTTTATCGCCAGCGCGGAGCATAGCGCTACCGTATGTGTACGGGCATAGCCGCTCCTCGGCAGTGTCGTCAGCCAGCGCGGAGCATGGTGCTTCCACTTGTACGTGGGAGGGGGCCCCCTCCGGGAGGAGCCCCCGGGGCGTGTACAGCCCCGCCCTGACACGTGGCTGGCACGGTAGGGCCTGGCGAGGTGTATCTGGGCACCCGTGAGCCAGCGCGGGACTCACGGGGCCCTACCTCTAGGCGGGTTGCGCCTGGCACTGGGCCTTATCTTGTGATGTGTCCCTGCAAATTTGGTTAGATGTCGGCACTCTACGTCCTCGGGTCCCGGCCCTCGAGCTGGTCTCAGCCGTCGCTGGTATGCCAGGTCGCGATGCCATGGACAAGGCCAGAGGGTGAGGGCTAGAGGGCCAGTAAGATCCCTAAGTCGCGATGCTCAAGTACCCCCCCTTTAACGTGCAAGTGGTCGGCATGGAGAATAAGAGGTGTTGTGCACCGGCATCAAATAATCAAGCATGGTGAGTCTAACGCATGATCGGAAATAAACGCAAATGGGATACATGCCGCTGGGCCCGGCCCGAGCGGCTTGGGGATCATGCAGCCCGAGGGGCGCCCCCAACAAGGTAAGCTAACAACATGGAATAAAAAGGGATACACGCCGCAGGGACGGACCCACGCGGCCTGGGAATAATGCAGCCCTGGGGGGCGCTCCCAACTAGAAATAGAACTCGAAAAGATGTCACCTGATGATGTCGAGGACGAAGGAGCGTTGGTGTAGCAAGCTCGGTGGGCTGCAGGAGCCGATCCTCATGAGCCCCCAGGCCCAGGGGCCTCGGGAGGCTCCGGAGGCGCTGGCGGCTCCTCACGGGCCATCTCCATCCCTGCCAGGGCTGCGGAACGCCTGGCCTCTCGTGCCTCCGTGATGCCCCTCATGAGGCGCTGGTACGTGTCAGCCGCGTTCGGCAAACCGCAAGGCATGCGAACGTAGCTGTGTGGTGGGCCTCCGCAGCACTCCACTCGCGAGGGCCAGACGCGCTCCAGAGAGGCGACTCGGTTGAGCCCTGATATGTCGATGCAGACGCGCAGCCCACCATCCTCGCCTGGATGGGGAGCCACTGCTGGTAGGCGGCGGCCACCTTTCATGACTCTTGACTCCCGTAGCTCCTGAATGGCCTTGCTGACGAACTCCTGAGGGTCTGGGTCTCCTTGCCTTGCTCCTTGAGGGAAACGTGCTTCGAAACACGCCTCCATGTGGTGCCCAAGCGCCTCCCTCGTGACCCTGGCTAGGTCGGTGGCCCTCCAGGGGAGAGCCCCTGAGCCCTGCCTGAGGAGGGCGCCGGGTGCGCTTTCCTATGCGATGGAAGGAGGTTCCCCCCGGGCAGGCGCGGGCCCAGAGGGGTCTGCCTCCTGAGTGGTCGGGCCGGATGATGTCTTCTTCTTCTTAGGGGCGGTCTCGGGAGGCCTCCTGCTTCCACGATTCGGGTCTTCCAGTGACGCGGCCTGAAAGGCTCGTTCCAGGGAACACACCGCGTCCTTCTCTTCACATGGCATAGTGATGACTCCGCCGCTTCCTAGCATCTTGAGGACATTGTAGCCGTGGTGAGTTACGGCCTTGAACTTGGCCAGCGCTGGGTACCCAAGGATGGCATTGTACGGCAGGCGAATGTGAGCGACGTCGAAGTCGATGAGCTCAGTGCGGTAGTTGTCGCGTGCCCCGAAGGTGACAGGGAGGCGGACCTTCCCAATCGGGACCGTGGAGCCGTCGGTGATACCGGAGAAAGGCTTGGTTGGCTGAAGCTGGCTGTAGGGCACTTGGAGGTTGTTTAATGTTTCCACGTACAGGACGTTGAGCCCTGCCCCGCCATCGATGAGGGTCTTAGTGACCACCACGTTGCTGATGATTGGGGAACAAAGCATCGGGAGGACTCCGGCTGTAGCCGCACACTTGAGCTGATCTGCTGAGCTGAACATGATGGCGCACGCTGACCACCTGAGAGGGCGCGTGTCTACTTGCCTGGGGAGGACTGTGTTCACTTCGCGGGCGAACTGCTTGAAGATGTGCTGAGAGGCTGGGGCTTGTGCCCCGCCCAGGATGCAGGAGATCGCGCGCGGCTCCTGGAAGCCCCCAGCCCCCTCATCCTGGTGGCGGTCTTCGTTTGTCCTTGGCTGCGGTGGCAGCGGTGGGAGGCCTGCGTTGCCTTGTGGGCGATCCTCGCGAGGCTGATCCCTCCAGTCTCCCTCGCGAGGCTGATCCCTCAAGCCTCCCTCGTGAGGCGGGTCTTGCCAGCGATCCTCGCGAGGTTGATCGCGCCACCCTTGGCGTGGGCCACGGTCTTCCCAGCGTCCTGCGTTCCTTCCTCCTCCTCGGTCGTAGCCCCGGTCACTGCGGTCAGGGCGACGACCGATCCTTCCTTCTTGCACGGCTCGGAGCTCTTGACATTCGTTGGTGTTGTGGTTGTGGAGGTCGTGGTACACACAGTACCGGCTGCCCTTGGAAGGTTCGGGCTGATCTCTGCCCCGCTTGGTGTCTGGTTCTGCCGTGAGCACGGCAGCCCCCTTGCGCTTCACATCCTTGGCCTTGGGCTTCTTCTCTTCTGGGTCTGCGGCAGGCAGCTCGAGGAGGGAGAGACGCCCTTCCTCGGCTCTGGCGCACTTGGTTGCCAGGTTGAACAATTCTGGGGAAGTGCACAGGTCTTCATGCATCGCCAGCTCCTCCTTCATCTTGACGTCGCGCACGCCGTCGGAGAAGGCTGAGATGATGGCCTCCTCAGTCACCTTGGGAATCTTGAGGCGCGCGTTGTTGAAGCACTGGATGTACTTCTGCAGGGTCTCTCCGGGCTGTTGCTTGATGCGGCGCATGTGCTCACGGCGGGTGGCCGGTCCCGAGTGCCTTGGAAGTTGGCGATGAAGCGGGTGCGCATCTCGTCCCAGGAGGAGATTGTGCCTGGAGCCAGGTTCAGGAGCCAGGTGCGGGCCCCGTCCTTGAGTGCCATGGGGAACCAGTTCGCCATGACCTTCTCGTCTCCGTTGGCAGCTTCGATGCCCAACTCGTAGAGCTGGAGGAACTCCGTAGGGTCAGCCGTGCCGTCGTAGGGAGGAGGCAAGTCTGGCTTGAACTTGCCGGGCCACGCGACGTTGCGTAGCTCGGCGATGAAGGCGTGGCAGCCTGCTGTGGCCACAGGAGGCCTTGGATGACGGGGAACTTGGTCTTGCATGTCCCCACGCGCTGCAGCTAGGAGCAGCGCGGGGTCTTGACGCGCGGGGGCAGGAGCATGGTCGCGACGTGCTGGAGCAGGGAGCGCCCGGGCAGCTTCTTGCGGGCGAGGGACTTCTTGACAGCTCTGCTCTTGCTGCGCTGGCGCCTGACGGAGCGGGTTCCGCCCAGGGGCCACGCGCCTTGGAGCCATGGCGCCGTCCTGAGTAGGAGGCAGCCGGGGCGCCGCCGGAGCTTCATTGCCCGCGCGGGGCGGGGTGCGGTGCAGCGGAACGGACGATGCAGGAGAGCCCCCTGCGGCGCGGACGAGCTCGGCGACGCGGTCGAGCCATTCTTCATAGACGTCGTCGACGGGACGGTAGCACAGGAGCTCGTTTGCCGCGATGAGTGCAGCCCGAGCCTCCATGGGCGAGCGGAGCGCGGGGGACGAAGAACCAGCTGGGGTGAGCGAGGGAGTCGCGGTGCGGCCGTCTTGCCGCACGGACGGATGCTGGGACGATGCTTGCTGCTCGTCCCCCGCCGGGCCGGTGGCGGCGTTGACGGCAGGTGACGGGGAACGGCGAGGATGCCCGCCGACAGGGGCCGTCTGGGCGACGTGGGCAGCGAGCGCGGCCCGGCCCTCGGCGCGGGCCCGACGAGGGTCAGACATGGGCGTGATGGTCGGAGGAGAACGGGGCGGTGGAAGACGAATCACGGCGCACCCCTACCTGGCGCGCCAAATGTCGGATTTCGGGTTCCGGCAGACCCTTGAGGTTCGAACATTGGGGTGCGCGCAGAGATTTCGCCTCCTACCTACCTACACTCCTCCGCCTTACTAGGATCTAAACTAAGGAAAGAACAACACAAGAGACATAGGGTTTATACTGGTTCGGGCCACCGTTGTGGTGTAATACCCTACTCCAGTGTGTGGTGTGGTGGATTGCCTCTTGGGCTGATGATGATGAACAATACAAGGAAGAATAGCCTCACGAGGGTCTGCTCTTGGCTGGGGCGATGAACTGCTGGGAGGAGCTCAGTCACCCCTCTCTCTCTCTACCTGACCTTCTCTATCTTTCCAACTCTCTGGCCAGCTCTTTCTTCCCCAGCCTCTAGCCTCTCTCTCTTTCTATCTCTCTCCCTGCCTGTGGGTGGCTGGTCCTATTTATAGAGGCCTTGGTCCTCTTCCCAAATATCAAGCGGGAAGGGAGCCAACAATGGCGGGCTAATTTGAAGGGGGGCAGCTAGTATCAACTATCCTGACAAAAGTGGTCTTCGCCTGCGCAAAGCTTTGGTGATGACGCCGTCTTGGGCTCCACGGTGACCTCCGTCTCGTAGTCCTCCTGGTCTTGGTCTCGTTGCACCGAAATGGCAACCTTTGACTAATGCCTCGGTACTCCACGGCTGCGCTTGCCCCCTTTGCACCAAAGAGGAAGGGAGGACGCTGCGTGGGCTGGCACCCGCCTGGCGCCCCCGGTCGTCATGGCTTGCGTCACGGGCACCTCGTGAGGTACCCCACCTTGATCTCTCCGCCTCCTCGTGAGCCAGCCTGACGAGGCGGCGCTTGAGGAAGCTCCGTGTCGTCCGCCCCGTGAGGCTTGGCCCCTCGCGAGGCTCTTGGGTTTGTGTTGGTGAAGATGGGCCGCGCTGGGGCCCCCTTTGAGCCATGCGCAGGCCGCAAGCAGGCAAGTCTGGGGACCCCCGTTCCCAGAACGCCGACACTTACCGTTGGGACAGAACTTGCCCATTCTAAGGCCTTTTGTTGGGCTAAGGTGACTGCCGAGGATCTTGGAGAACACATCCAAGCTTTTGTGATATCCATGGCAAAGCTCGTGGGTGTCGATGAGGTCGAGAGGGCTGGAGTTCCATAGGGGGCACCACCGCCGGGAAAGGAGGGTTGTCTGCGCCCCATATTTGATTGGGAGGAGGGAGATGATGACTCTCAACATATCATCGGGGAGGCTGCTGATTAAGTCTAGGCATGCTGGAGTCGCTTGCGGTTCTAGCTCGCCCCGCCTCCGCTTGTTGGCAGCCCCATTCTCCGCCTCCGGAGTCTCCTTGTCAGCGGCGCTTTCTGATAGAAATGGGAGTACAGGGAATATTTAGTTAAAACAGGGCAATAGAAAAGTGTATTGGTAACTAAAAGTTATTAGGTAGGAATATAGTGAGAAAAGGGAATAACAATTGGTTGCTTAAATACTACACAATTCCTTTGACATTGCAGGGTAAGTCAACATATGCAGATAGTTGAAAAGAAAACTTACTTCGAACAAAGTCCGGACGGATGATTTTGTCAGGGAAGTTGGCATATATCTCATGACCAGGCCCTTTTATGTGCAGTGCAATTTTAGTGCCAGCTTCCAGTACATAAAACTTTGCAATTTCATTCCAAAAGCCAGTGCTAAAATAGGAGTCACCACGTTCATCAAGTCTTACAGTAGCAACGACTGTAAATCCATGGTTTGTGTGTAGTATGACATCCGTGGAGCCTTGATGTATGTAAATGGAAAAATTGTGCACTACATAATCGGTTGCATAGCGATGGATGTTCTATAGAAAATGGTAGGATCGTTAAAGAAAATATGGTAACATGCAAATATGGGCCCAAATTGAAAGAACTATATAGCAGTTGAAATTGAAGGACAAAAATCTATAATTAAACAGATAGGGTAAACATGATGTCATGGAAAAATGAGAGTAATCGAAAGAACAATACATCATTAATTTTCCTAATATAGAAAGAAGAGGGGGAAATCCCGTTTGACGTATATGGTGCATGTGGCACCTTTTATCCAAATGTAACAATATTTAGAATATGTTCAGGAAAGTAGGCCATGCCAACCGATTTAGGGTGAGATTGAACATATCGCGCGCATGCTCAAGTTATCTAGTACGGAGAGATGGAATCTCTAGCGGCGGTCGCAAAGCCCTGAAGTGTTGGCGCACTGTAAATTCCATGAATGAAAGAAAACCCTCAAATCAGCTCGAATAAAAATAAATTCATGGCGATTTCCGCCGGGTGATTAAAGGAGGCAGATGAACTGGGATAAGAGATGAGATAGTATCTCGTTAAACTAGTTACCCTGTCGTCCATGAGAAAGAACCCTCAGTACGGCAGATTCCCCAACCAAACGGAGCTGGGTTGACCGCGAGCAGCGTCGAGAAAGTCGAGGGCGATAGGCGACGGCAAGCGGAAGTGGCGAAATGCGGTGGGCTTTGCCGGTACCCTGGCGGCGGCGGCAAGCTAAGTGTTTACCGCCAAGATAGGTGGTGCCACGGCATAGACGCGGAGGAGCTTGTGCAGGTGTGAATGGGGAATGTACCGGAGGGGCCGAGGGGGTGGCGGGCGAGGTGAGGGTTTTTGTGACGTGGGGATGGTGAGGGTTTTCTTTTTTCTTTTTTGAATTGGGTGGTGAGGGTTTTCTGTCCCACAAAGAATTTTGGGGGCGACGGTTTGCTAGAGTGAACCATGTGTGATTGACGCATGAGGCGAAATGAAAGTCATTGCCCACGGTTCCAATTTTGGGAACCGTGTGTGATTGACGTACTACCTTCGTCCTGGTTTATTGGTCCCCCGTTGTAATTTTGACCAAAATTTGGCGAAATATTTAACACTCAGACAAAGATAATAAGCGTACACATAGATAAGCATAGTTCAACCATAAGTAGTACATAGTTCAACAGTATTAAGCATACTCAAGCATACATATATAGTTCCATTCATCCCACATCTCATCTGACAGGCCGGCATGATCCTGAAGCTTCTCTAGGTACTCGGCGTACGCGCCGTGCGCCACCCTGTGAGAATACTTCTGCTTGAAGGAGCCAACGTCCCGTCATCTTGCATGCGCCAGAACACTTAGATACGCATCATTAAGCTTCTGGTTACAAAATGGTCATCCATAGCCACCGTCCCAGGTCCTAATACGCCTGTTATGCATTCCCGCATAAAGCTCCCTCAGGATTTGCCTGTTGTACCTCCTCTGGAAATCTTCATCCTCGTTGTCCACATCGTCAGACAGTACCTATACAAATAGTAAAACAAATTTGGCATCAAATCAATGATTATATGCCATGAAGTAGGATTAGGAATTTGTGGCTATCTATTTATACATATCCAGAGATTATGGTTCGATTTTTAAGCACAGTCGTCTACGTACAGACCAATCTTGAAGAAAATAATGACACAAACATATTAGGTCATTGAAAATCAATTATCAAGCCCTGGCTAGGAATTATTAGCACGAACACTAACCCCAGTCGGATTGCTAGCAGAAATCATTTGCACATATGAAACAACTAATCAATTATCACTTGTACCATTCAAACAATCAATACACTACACGGATCTAACAAAACTTACTCAGATTTCATGGATTGGGAGAACATAACCATATGATTTCTATTCCAAAAAGGGGGAGGCAGGAGTAACCAGAGAAACCCTATGATCTATTTGACACATAAATGGGTATAGACGACTAACTAGATGTCCGTCGTCATCGGAGTCGTCACCGGAGTGGTCGTCAGAGTCATCGTCGGAGTGGTCGTCGGAGTCGGTGTGGAACTCCGCCTCCGGCTATGGAAGCTCGACTCCGTCGACGACGTCGGGGTGTAGCGATAACTCGCCGGCGGTGACAGCAACCTCTGTCTCCATCACCACGCCGTGCTCCGGTGCTTTAGCAGCCCCGACGTCGCCACTCCCTCCGATGAGGCGCTTCGGCGGCATCCTCATACACCGATGGCTTTGAGGACTGAGATCGGCGTCGAGGATGAAAGCGGAGAGAGAGGATTGTGTGTAACACCCCGGATATGACTTTCCCAATATGTATTCCAACTCTTGCCGTTTCCGGCCTTAAGTTATTTTATTTTCTCGGGTTTGGGTCTTTGTCTCCATGTGTTGTTATCGTTGTCATGCATCTCACATCATGTCATCATGTGCATTGCATTTGCATACGTGGTCATCTCATGCATTCGAGCATTTTCCCCGTTGTCCGTTTTGCATTCCGGCGCTTCGTTCTCCTCCGGTGGTCATTTCTACCTTTCTTTTGTGTGTGGGGATTAAACATTCCTGGATTGGACCGAGACTTGCCAAGCGGCCTTGGTTTACTACCGGTAGACTGCCTGTCAAGTTCCGTACCATTTGGACTTCGTTTGATGCTCCAACGGTTAACCGAGGGACCGAAAAGGCCTCGTGTGTGTTGCAGCCCAACACCCCGCCAAGTTGGCCCAAAACCCACCAAAACCCTCTCCATCATCTAGAGCGTTCGATCACGATCGCGTGGCCGAAAACCGCACCTCATTTGGAGCTTCCTAGCTCCTCCTACCTCTATAAATATCCCCTCCCCGAAATTCCGGATCCAAACCACACTAAACCCTAGCCCCGCTCCATCCGCGCGGCCGGACATTGTCCGCCGGCGCCGGACACGCCGCCGCCAGCCATTCCCGTGCCGCCATGTGGCACCCCGCGCCGTCCCCGCCGCCGCGGCCCGGAGAGCCTGGATCGGGCCCTCCCGGCCCATCTCCCCCCGCGCCGCCCGGATCCCGCGCCGCCGCTGCCTGCTTCTTGCTCCGCCGTGCCGCCACCTTCACCAGCCGGCTCCGCCCCGCGACGCCGGCGAGGTCCCGAGGCCACCGCACACCGCGCCGCCTCGCCGGAGCTGCCCACCGATCGGCGCCGCCTTGCCTTCCCGCGTCTTCTTCGACCCCGGCGACCGGAGCTGCGGCCGGATCCGGCGAAGCCCCCATCTCTGGCAGCCTCAAGCTCCATTCCGGGGAACCTCAAAGTCCGCGCCCGGCCGGATCTCAGATCTGGAAAAACTCCTCTCCGGTTGACTTTTGTCCTGAAACCCTAGTTCATGTTGCCCTGTTCATCGTGCTATAACTTTGCATCTGTAGCTCCATTTTGGGCATATAGCATATCAAATTGTTCGCTTCAAAGAGCACATCATTTCATTCCATTGCATCATTTTCATTTGATTTCATCTTGATGCCCGAAATGCTGTTAGAAGAGTGCTACTTGAGTTATTGTCAGATCTGCTGCTCCATTTAGATATTAGTCATTTTTGCCATGATTATTGTGTGCATGATATGCCCATGAGCTCTATATATGTTTTGTTAAGGGTTTTGCCATATCAGAGGTGCAAACCATGTATTTTTTGTGATGTTGTGGTGACTAGCACAAGCTTGCAAAGTGAGGCACTTGGTAATGCTGATTTCAGGGACTTAGCATTTCCACTAAGTCCTTGAGCTGTTTATTTCATATGGCCATATGTTCAGGTTTTTTCCTAATGATCTGTGCCTCTTTTGAGGATGATCAGTAAGGATGTTTTGTTAATATTGTATTGCTCTATCCATCAATGTCTTTGTTTGCAATTATGGAGCATCCTTGCTTGAGTCAATCGAGCTCTACTTTTGCTACTTCGTGAATCTGGGCAGATAGTGTACTTGTTAGCGATTTTGCCGAGGATGTTGTAGTTGATCCGTGCATGCTATGTTATTGTTCTTGCCATGTCTAGCTTCAATTTTGTGTATTCTTGATGGGTGTATGCTTAGAGTATCATGACTTGATCCATAGTGAGTGCATCGAGCTCGTAAACATGCCTACTTGATATCTGTTTTCAGCATGTGTCAGTTTTCACTAAGTCTGAAAACTGATTATGCTTTTGCTATGTTCACATGCTTGCAATTGTATTTTCCGATCCTTTTTGGCTCAAGGTCACTAAGGGACTTTTGTTAAGCTCTTTGAGTAGCTCCATGCCATGCTTTACTTTGCCATGTTCAGGTACTGTAGCATATAGTTTTCATGCTCCGAAGAGTGCTATCTGATCTGCAATTCCAGACAAGTGTTAATTTCATTAAGTCTGAGATCTGTTTACCATATGCATTTTTGCCATGCTTGTTTGAACCTGTTAATGGATGAATTGGCCGTAGCTCAGTGCTAGACTTTTGTTAAGCATCATGAATGCATCCCTTCCATGTATTTTGATGCCATGTTTGGGCGTTGTAGCATGCTCGTCTTGTTGCATTTAAATGGCTACTTGCTGTAAATCGCAAACCGGTGCCATATTTGAATTGCTTGCCATTTCCAAACCGTAACTCCGATTCCGGCGTTCTTTATATCGTTTTCAAGAGATTTAATCTCATCTTTCTAGTGGCACACTTGGATTTACAAGTTGAGGCCAGGTTCATGCTTTCCCTGTCAAATCTTGCATATGCATCCCGCATCGCATCCCGCATAGCATACCATCCTTGCATCATATTGTTTGAGCCTTGCACGTGGTTGATTGTGTTCCGTTTGCTTGTTTGTCTTGTTTGGGTAGAGCCGGGAGACGAGTTCGCTAACAAGGAGCCCGTTGAGTTTGCTTTCGAGGATCCAGTCAACTCTGACAACTTTGCAGGCAAGATGATCATACCCTCGAAATCACTACTATCTTTGCTATGCTAGTTTGCTCGCTCTTTTGCTATGCCAATGCTACAATGCCTACCACTTGCTTTCAAGCCTCCCAAATTGCCATGTCAAACCTCTAACCCACCATGTCCTAGCAAATCATTGATTGGCTATGTTACCGCTTTGCTCCGCCCCTCTTATAGCGTTGCTAGTTGCAGGTGAAGATTGTAGACCGTTCCTTGTTGGAACATTATTTACTTGTTGGGATATCATTATATTATCTTGTTATCTTAATGCATCTATATACTTGGTAAAGGGTGGAAGGCTCGGCCTCTCGCCTAGTGTTTTGTTCCACTCTTGCCGCCCTAGTTTTCCGTCATATCAGTGTTATGTTCCCGGATTTTGCGTTCCTTATGTGGTTGGGTTATAATGGGAACCCCTTGATAGTTCGCCTTGATTAAAGCCTGTCCAGCAATGCCCAACCTTGGTTTTACCATTTGCCACCTAGCCTCTTTTCCCTTGGGTTTCCGGAGCCCGAGGGTCATCTTATTTTAGCCCCCCCCGGGCCAGTGCTCCTCTGAGTGTTGGTCCAACCGAGCGATGTCCGGGGCTACCAGGGGCAACTCTGGGCTGGCCTACCCGACGTCTTGCTCATCCGGTGTGCCCTGAGAACGAGATATGTGCAGCTCCTATCGGGATTTGTCGGCACATCTGGGTGGTGTTGCTGGTCTTGTTTTAACCTGTCGAAGTGTCTTGAAGAACTGAGGTACCGAGTCTGATCGGAACGTCTCGGGAGGAGGTCTATTCCTTCGTTTACCGTGAGAGCTTGTCATGGGCTAAGTTGGGACTCCCTGCAGGGATTTGAACTTCCGAAAGCCGTGCCTGCGGTTATGGGTAGATGGGAATTTGTTAATGTCCGGTTGTAGATAACTTGAACCTTAACTTAATTAAAATGAATCAGCTGAGTGTGTTACCGTGATGGCCTCTTCTCGGCGGAGTCCGGGAGGTGGACACGGTGTTGGAGTAATGCTTGCGCAGGTTTCCCTCTAGTTTCTCGCTCGCACTTTGCCTCCTCTTCTCGCTCTCTTTTGCGAACAGGATAGCCACCATATTTGCTAGTCGCTTGCTGCAGCTCCACATATTTACCTTGCCTTACCTATAAGCTTAAATAGTCTTGATCGCCAGGGTGCGAGATTGCTGAGTCCCTGTGGCTTACAGATTACTATTACACCAGATGCAGGGCCTGATGATTCCGCTCCAGGTGATGCGCTTGAGCTCAAGTGGGAGTTCGATGAGGACTCTCAACGATACTATGTTTCCTTTCCTGATGATCAGTAGTGGTGCCCAGTTGGGGGTGATCGGGACCGTTTCGCATGTTGGTTTATCTGTTATTTTGGCGCCCTAGTCGGGCCATGAGTGTTTGATTGATGTAATGTTATTTATGTACTTGATTGTCGTGGCGAGTGTAAGCCAACTATGTATCCCCCCTTTATTATTTATATTACATGGGATGTTGTGAAGATTGCCTAACTTGCTACATATGCCTTCAATGCGATTATGCCTCTAAGTCGTGCCTCGACACGTGGGAGATGTAGTCGCATCGAGGGTGTTACAAGTTGGTAATCAAAGCCTTCCCCGACCTTAGGAGCCCCATTGCTTGATCGTTTCTAGCGGCCGAATTGTGTCTAGAAAAATGTTTTGAGTCATTTAGGAATTATATATCGGAGAGTTTAGGAATTCTTTTTACTTTCCAGTCTCCTCATCGCTCTGGTAAGGCATCCTGACGTAGAGTTTTGACTCTTCTCTTCTCAAATTTCACTAAAAAAAATTTAGGATCACGCGGGTATCTTGGAATCGTTCCGATGGTTTTATGATGAGAACATTGTCTTGGTGCCTCCTGTCAGGGGTTTTGTGGAAGTGTCTCGGGGAGTTGAGGTCTGAGGTGTTGTCGTCATAATTTTATCGTTGCAGTTTTGGAATACCTGAGTTTAGTATGCCGACATCGAAAATCTCTTTTATGTAGTTCGTTGGTGAGATAACCTCGACGCCACCCAGTACTGGGGCGGGAGTTCGGGAGTATCGCCATAACTTGTATAACGGATGCTTTTCGAAGGTTGAGGTAGATGGTTTCCGAAGTTTTTCTCGGTTATGTGTTGAAGGATGGATACAGGTGGATGTAGGATTTGCTAGATTTGGGTGAGATATTATGCTTCCCCTGTATCCCCAACACCTGATTGCATAACCGGAAAGGTTCGGGAGTTTCATAGGTGGGATTTCTCGTAGCTCTAGTTCTTCTTCCACGGATATTTGGTTTGAGATTGGGATTTCTTACCGAGTATTCGTTCTTGATCCGTACCTTGTTGATTTATTTCTCTACCTAAATTCTACGTGGCTTCTCAATTTATGGATATGTGACCATTTCAAGAGGAATGCATTCGTTCATTTTGTTCGGATGTGCAGACTTTATGTTGCAATTTTCATTCTGGTGGATTCAGCTTCATTTATCTGTCTATGTGCTAACGGTGGTCAACCTCTTCAGGATGGCTTCCTCTAAGAGCACCAATCAGAATCAGAATCAGGATCCGCCACCACCTCCACCTCCTCCGGAGGCATGGCAAGCTGTGATGGCGGCAACCAATGCAAACACACAGTTGATCATGCAAATTCTCCAAGAGCGCAATCAAGGCAACCAAGGGAACCAAGGCAACAATCAAAATCACTTTGCTACACTCAACCAGTTCCTTGCTAATGGGCCAAAGACTTTTAGCAATTGTGTTGAGGCAACCGATGCTGACGATTGGCTCGTGGATCTGTGCAAGCATTTCGAGTGCAGTAACGTCAGGCCTGAGGACTTCGTCAAGTTCGCTTCCTTCCAACTCAAAGACCAAGCTGCAGAATGGTTTCAGCAGTACAAGGATTCCAGAGGTGGATGTGTTATTACCTGGGATGAATTCCGTCAAGATTTCAGAGCTCATCATATTCCTCAGAGCGTGGTTGAAAGCAAGCGTGAGGAATTCCGCAACATGAAGCAAGGCTCTTTGTCTGTCTATGACTACAACAAGTTGTTTCAGAAGCTCGCCCGCTTTGCCAAGCAGGACGTACCTGATGAGAAGAGCATGATATACCAGTTCAGGGGTGGTCTCAGAGAAGAAATCTAGCTAGCTCTTGTTCTCTTTGAGCCCGTGAGGTACGATGAGTTCTACAACATGGCATTGAAGCAAGAGGCTGCTCAACTGAGGTGTGATGCTTCCAAGAAGCGAGTCAAAGATGCTACTCCTTCCTCTACTCAAGTGGCCAAGCAGCAGAAGTATTGGCTTCCTCCTCCTCCGTTCCGTCAGCCGTATCAGCAGAAGAGCAAAGGTGGCAGTGGATCTTCCCACCCACCCAACCCTGGCTTTCAGAACAAGACTTCGTCTCAAGCTCCAAGATCGAGTGCTCCGTATCACCGTCCGCTTTCAGAGGTCACGTGCAACAAGTGCCAATAGAAGGGTCACTATGCCAACAAGTGTTTCAACCAGAGGCGTCTTCCTCCTCCTCCTGTCAGATCGGCAAGTACAGCTGTGGTCAAGCATAACCACAAGCATGCCAAGGTCAATTTGCTGAATGCAGCTCAGGCAGAGGACTCACCAAATGTGATCATGGGTAACCTTCCTGTTAATGACATTCCCGCAAGAGTTCTTTTTGACACTGGTGCATCTTTATCATTTTTATCTAAGCCTTTTGCATCCATGCATGATGTGCATACTATTGATTTGCCTAAGCCGATAGCGGTTTCTTCTCCGGGTTTGTTCATGAACACTAAAATGATGGCTCCGGACGTTACTTTCACCTTGGGCGACTACAAGTTCCTTTCTTCTCCTATGGTTCTTGGTAACTCGGATACTGATCTTATTCTCGGGATGGATTGGCTTTCTAAGCACAAGGCGCATCTTGATTGTGCTGCAAGGCAGATTCAATTGACTCATTCGTCTGATGATGTAATTGTCTTTGCCGCTCGTGATGATACTATCCGTCTGTTTTCTCTCAATGAGAAGGGTGAACTGGATGCTATCTCGCAAATTCCAGTCGTTTGTGAATATCAAGACGTCTTTCCAGAAGAGCTTCCAGGAATGCCTCCGCACCGGCCAGTTGAATTCGTCATCGATCTTGAGCCTGGCACGGAACCAGTGTGCAAGCGTCCTTACAAGCTCGGACCTGAAGAGTTGAAGGAGCTGAAGAAGCAACTCGATATTCAAGAAAGAATGGGTCTCATCCGGCCTAGTTCTTCTCCGTGGGGTTGTGGTGTTCTTTTTGTGAAGAAGAAGGATGGAACGGACCGACTTTGTGTTGATTACCGTCCATTGAACAAGAAGACCATCAAGAACAAATACCCACTTCCCAACATCAACGAGTTGTTCGAACAACTCAAAGGTGCTCAAGTATTCTCCAAGCTTGATCTCCGTATGGGTTATCATCAGATTAGAATCCGTGAGCAAGATATTCCCAAGACGGCTTTCAGGACAAGCTATGGTTCATATGAATACACTGTCATGTCTTTTGGCCTCGTCAACGCTCCTCTGACGTTCTCTCGCATGATGAACTTCATCTTGAACGCCTACACCAATGACTTCGTTTTGGTCTATCTCGACGATATTCTGGTTTTCTCGAAGAACAAGGAAGATCATGCCAAGCACTTGCGTTTGGTACTCGATAAGCTGAGGGAACACAAGTTCTACGCCAAGTTCTCCAAGTGCGAATTTTGGCTCGATGAGGTTCTTTATCTTGGTC
Organism: Triticum dicoccoides; assembly: GCF_002162155.2. Classification (NCBI taxonomy): domain Eukaryota; kingdom Viridiplantae; phylum Streptophyta; class Magnoliopsida; order Poales; family Poaceae; genus Triticum; species Triticum dicoccoides. Next base: position 271,886,335 of record NC_041390.1, on the reverse strand, counting down.
ATATCATCTCTGCCAAGGGCATTGCCATGAATCCTGAGAAGGTGTCTGCAATTGTGAATTGGGAACCCCCTCAGAACGTGAAGCAACTCCGTAGCTTCCTCGGTCTCACAAGCTATTGTCGAAGATTCCTTGAAAACTTTTCTAAGATCGCGAAGCCTCTCTAAAATCTTCTCCAGAAGCACGTCAAGTACGTTTGGTCTCCGGAGTGTGACATTGCTTTCAACAATTTGAAAGAGAAATTGGTCACTGCTCCAGTTCTGACTCCTCCTGATGAATCCAAGCCGTACGAGGTCTTTTGCGATGCCTCTCTCCAAGGTCTCAGCGCAGTGTTGATGCAAGAGAAGAAAGTTGTGGCTTATACCTCTCGCCAGTTGAAGCCCAATGAGAAGAACTACCCCACTCATGATCTCGAGTTGGCGGCAGTTGTGCATGCTCTTTTGACTTGGAGACATCTCTTATTTTGAAGAAAAGTGGACATCTTCACTGACCACAAGAGTCTCAAGTACATCTTCACTCAGCCTAATCTCAACCTCAGGCAGACTCGATGGGTCAAAAGGATTCAAGAGTATAATCCGAGTATCGAGTATACTCCAGGCAAGGCCAATGTGATTGCTGACGCATTGAGAAGGAAGGCTTATTGCAACAGCCTGATTCTCAAGCCTTATCAACCCGAGCTTTGTGAAGCTTTCCGCAAACTTAATCTGCAAGTTGTTCCTCAAGGTTTCCTTGCCAACCTTCAAGTCTCTCCTACCTTGGAAGACCAGATTCGCCAAGCTCAGCTTCTTGATGCTATGGTTAAAAAGGTGAAGATTGGGATTGCCAAGAGTCAACCCAAGTACAAGTGCTACCGCCTTGATGACAAGGACACTCTCTTCTTCGAGGATCGTATTGTTGTGCCCAAAGGTGACCTCCGTAAAGTGATCATGAACGAGGCTCACAATTCTCTTCTCTCCATCCACCCTGGGAGCATGAAGATGTATCAGGACCTCAAGAAGGCTTATTGGTGGACTCGAATGAAGCGCGAGATTGCTCAGTTCGTGAATGAATGTGATGTCTGCAGAAGAGTGAAGGCAGAACACCAAAGGCCAGCTGGTCTCCTCCAACCTCTTGCCATTCCAGAATGGAAGTTTGACCACATTGAGATGGACTTCGTGACTGGGTTTCCAAAGTCCAAGCGTGGCACTGATGCCATATTCGTGGTCATCGACAAACTCACTAAAGTGGCTCACTTTCTGCCTATCAAAGAGTCAATCACTACAGCTCAATTGGCGGAACTCTATACCTCTCGAATTGTCTCTCTGCGCGGTATTCCACAAGTGATCTCTTCAGATCGTGGCAGCATCTTTACCTCCAAGTTTTGGGAATCTTTCCAGAAGGCCATGGGCACCAACATCCGCTTCAGCACAGCTTTCCATCCTCAAACTAGCGGTCAAGTCGAGCGTGTCAATCAGATTCTTGAAGATATGCTCAGGGCTTGTGTGATCTCCTTCGGCATGAAGTGTGAGGATTGTCTTCCTTATGCTGAATTCTCCTACAACAACAGTTTTCAAGCAAGTTCGGGAAAGGCCCCATTTGAAATTCTGTATGGCAGGAAGTGCCGTACCCCTCTCAACTGGTCTAAAACCGGTGAACGTCGGCTTTTGGGTAATGACTTAATCACAGAGGCAGAGGAAATGTGCAAAGTCATTCGAGATAACCTCAAAGCAGCCCAATCCCACCAGAAGAGCTACTATGACAGTAAGCACCGTGATTTGGCTTTCGAGATCGGAGATCATGTTTACCTCCGCATCTCTCCTATGAAAGGTACTCGTCGCTTCGGTATCAAAGGGAAGCTTGCCCCTAGATACGTGGGACCTTTCAAGATTGTCAGCAAGAGAGGCGATCTCGCCTATCAACTCGAGCTTCCTTCAAACTTTGCAAATGTTCATGATGTGTTCCATGTCTCTCAGCTCCGAAAGTGCTTCAAGACTCTTGACCGCACCGTCAACTTTGAGGACATTGAGCTCCAAGAAGATCTCTCTTATCGTGAGCACCCAGTTGCTATTCTTGAAGAGATTGAACGCAAGACTCGCAACAAGTCAATCAAATTCCTTAAAGTCAAGTGGTCACACCATTCCGACCGTGAAGCTACCTGGAAATGCGAGGATCTCCTCCGTTCTGAGTACCCGGTGTTCTTTCAGTCCTAGATCTCGGGGCGAGATCCTTTCGTAGTGGTGGAGTGTTGTAACACCCCGGATATGACTTTCCCAATATGTATTCCAACTCTTGCCGTTTCCGGCCTTAAGTTATTTTATTTTCTCGGGTTCGGGTCTTTGTCTCCGTGTGTTTTTATCGTTGTCATGCATCTCACATCATGTCATCATGTGCATTGCATTTGCATACGTGGTCATCTCATGTATTCGAGCATTTTCCCCGTTGTCCGTTTTGCATTCTGGCACTTCGTTCTCCTCCGGTGGTCATTTCTACCTTTCTTTCGTGTGTGGGGATTAAACATTTTCGGATTGGACCGAGACTTGTCAAGCGGCCTTGGTTTACTACCGGTAGACCGCCTGTCAAGTTTCGTACCATTTGGACTTCGTTTGATGCTCCAACGGTTAACCAAGGGACCGAAAAGGCCTCGTGTGTGTTGCAGCCCAACACCCCTCCAAGTTGGCCCAAAACCCACCAAAACCCTGTCCATCATCTAGAGTGTTCGATCGCGATCGCATGGCCAAAAACCGCACCTCATTTGGAGCTTCCTAGCTCCTCCTACCTCTATAAATATCCCCTCCCCGAAATTCCGGATCCAAACCACCCTAAACCCTAGCCCCGCTCCATCCGTGCGGCCGGACATTGTCTGCTGGCGCCGGACACGCCGCCGCCAGCCATTCCCGCGCCGCCACGTTGCACCCCGCACCGTCCCCGCCGCCGCGGCCCGGAGAGCCCGGATCGGGCCCTCCCGGCCCATCTTCCCGCGCGCCGCCCGGATCCCGCGCCGCAGCCGCCTGCTTCTTGCTCTGCTGTGCCACCACCTTCACCGACCGGCTCCGCCCCACAACGCTGGCGAGCTCCCGAGGCCACCGCACGCCGCGCCGCCTCGCCGGAGCTGCCCATCGGCCGGCACCGCCTCGCCACCCCGCGTCTTCTTCGACCCCGGCGACCGGAGCACCGGCCAGATCCGGCGAAGCCCCCATCTCCGGCGGCCTCAAGCTCCAATCCGGCGAACCTCGAAGTCCGTGCCCGGCCGGATCTCAGATCTGGAAAAACTCCTCTCCGGTCGACTTTTGTCCTGAAACCCTAGTTCATGTTGCCCTGTTCATCGTGCTATAACTTTGCATCTGTAGCTCCGTTTTGGGCATATAGCATATCAAATTGTTCGTCTCAAAGAGCACATCATTTCATTGCATTGCATCATTTTCATTTGAGTTCATCTTGATGCCCGAAATGCCGTTAGAAGAGTGCTACTTGAGTTATTGTCAGATCTGCTGCTCCATTTAGATATTTGTCATTTTGCCATGATTATTGTGTGCATTATATGCCCATGAGTTCTATATATGTTTTGTTAAGGGTTTTGCCATCTTTCCAGAGGTGCAACCCATGTATTTTTGTGATGTGTGTGGTGACTAGCACAAGCTTGCAAAGTGAGGCACTTGGTAATGCTGATTTCAAGGACTTAGCATTTCCACTAAGACCTTGAGCTGTTTATTTCATATGGCCATATGTTCAGGTTGTTTCCTAGTGATCCGTGCCTCTTTTGAGGATGATCAGTAAGGATGTTTTGTTAATATTGTAGTGCTCTATCCATCCATGTCTTTGTTTGCAATTATGGAGCACCCTAGATTGAGTCAATCGAGCTCTACTTTTGCTACTTCATGAATCTGGGCAGATTGTCTACTTGTTAGCGATTTTGCTGAGGATGTTGTAGTTGATCCGTGCATGCTATGTTATTGTTCTTGCCATGTCTATCTTGCATTTTGTGTATTCTTGATGGATGTATGCTTAGATTATCATGACTTGCTCCGTAGTGAGTGCATCGAGCTCGTAAACATGCCTACTTGATATCTATTTTCAGCATGTGTCAGTTTTCACTAAGTCTGAAAACTGATTATGCTTTTGCTATGTTCACATGCTTGCAATTGTATTTTCCGATCCTTTTTGGCTCAAGGTCACTAAGGGACTTTTGTTAAGCTCTTTGAGTAGCTCCATGCCATGCTTTACTTTGCCATGTTCAGGTACTGTAGCATATAGTTTTCATGCTCCGAAGAGTGCTATCTGATCTGCAATTCCAGACAAGTGTTAATATCATTAAGTCTGAGATCTGTTTACCATATGCATTTTTGCCATGCTTGTTTGAACCTGTTAATGGATGAATTGGCCGTAGCTCAGTGCTAGACTTTTGTTAAGCATCATGAATGCATCCCTGCCTTGTATTTTGATGCCATGTTTGGGTGCTGTAGCATGCTCGTCTTGTTGCATTTAAATGGCTACTTGCTGTAAATCGCAAACCGGTGCCATATTTGAATTGCTTGCCATTTCCAAACCGTAACTCCGATTACGGCGTTCTTTATATCGTTTTCAAGAGATTTCATCTCATCTTTCCAGTGGCACACTTGGATTTCCAAGTTGAGGCCAGGTTCATGCTTTCCCTGTCAAATCTTGCATATGCATCCCGCATCGCATCCCGCATAGCATACCATCCTTGCATCATATTGTTTGAGCCTTGCACGTGGTTGATTGTGTTCCGTTTGCTTGTTTATCTTGTTTGGGTAGAGCCGGGAGACGAGTTCGCTAACGAGGACCCATTGAGTTTGCTTTCGAGGATCCAGTCAACTCTGACAACTTTGCAGGCAAGATGATCATACCCTCGAAATCACTACTATCTTTGCTATGCTAGTTTGCTCGCTCTTTTGCTATGCCAATGCTACGATGCCTACCACTTGCTTTCAAGCCTCCCAAATTGCCATGTCAAACCTCTAACCCACCATGTCCTAGCAATCCGTTGATTGGCAATGTTACCGCTTTGCTCAGCCCCTCTTATAGCGTTGCTAGTTGCAGGTGAAGATTGTAGACCGTTCCTTGTTGGAACATTATTTACTTGTTGGGATATCATTATATTATCTTGTTATCTTAATGCATCTATATACTTGGTAAAGGGTGGAAGGCTCGTCCTCTCGCCTAGTGTTTTGTTCCACTCTTGCCGCCCTAGTTTTCCGTCATATCGGTGTTATGTTCCCGGATTTTGCCTTCCTTATTTGGTTGGGTTATAATGGGAACCCCTTGATAGTTCGCCTTGATTAAAGCCTGTCCAGCAATGCCCAACCTTGGTTTTACCATTTGCCACCTAGCCTCTTTTCCCTTGGGTTTCCGGAGCCCGAGGGTCATCTTATTTAGCCCCCCCCCGGGCCAGTGCTCCTCTGAGTGTTGGTCCAACCGAGCGATGTCCGGGGCTACCAGGGGCAACTCTGGGCTGGCCTACCCGACGTCTTGCTCATCCGGTGTGCCCTGAGAACGAGATATGTGCAGCTCCTATCCGGATTTGTCGGCACATCTGGGTGGTGTTGCTGGTCTTGTTTTAACCTGTCGAAGTGTCTTGAAGAACCGAGGTACCGAGTCTGATCGGAACGTCTCGGGAGGAGGTCTATTCCTTCGTTTACCGTGAGAGCTTGTCATGGGCTAAGTTGGGACTCCCCTGCAGGGATTTGAACTTTCAAAAGCCGTGCCTGCGGTTATGGGTAGATGGGAATTTGTTAATGTCCGGTTGTAGATAACTTGAACCTTAACTTAATTAAAATGAATCAACTGAGTGTGTTACCGTGATGGCCTCTTCTCGGCGGAGTCCGGGAGGTGGACACGGTGTTGGAGTAATGCTTGCGCAGGTTTCCCTCTAGTTTCTCGCTCGCACTTTGCCTCCTCTTCTCGCTCTCTTTTGCGAATAGGATAGCCACCATATTTGCTAGTCGCTTGCTGTAGCTCCACATATTTACCTTGCCTTACCTATAAGCTTAAATAGTCTTGATCGCGAGGGTGCGAGATTGCTGAGTCCCTGTGGCTTACAGATTACTATTACACCAGATGTAGGGCCTGATGATTCTGCTCCAGGTGACGCGCTTGAGCTCAAGTGGGAGTTCGATGAGGACTCTCAACGATACTATGTTTCCTTTCCTGATGATCAGTAGTGGTGCCCAGTTGGGGGTGATCGGGACCGTTTCGCATGTTGGTTTATCTGTTATTTTGGCGCCCTAGTCGGGCCATGAGTGTTTGATTGATGTAATGTTATTTATGTACTTGATTGTCGTGGCGAGTGTAAGCCAACTATGTATCCCCCCTTTATTATTTATATTACATGGGATGTTGTGAAGATTGCCTAACTTGCTACATATGCCTTCAATGCGATTATGCCTCTAAGTCGTGCCTCGACACGTGGGAGATGTAGTCGCATCGAGGGTGTTACAAGTTGGTAATCAGAGCCTTCCCCGACCTTAGGAGCCCCATTGCTTGATCGTTTCTAGCGGCCGAATTGTGTCTAGAAAAATGTTTTGAGTCATTTAGGAATTATATATCGGAGAGTTTAGGAATTCTTTTTACTTTCCAGTCTCCTCATCGCTCTGGTAAGGCATCCTGACGTAGAGTTTTGACTCTTCTCTTCTCAAATTTCACTAAAAAAAATTTAGGATCACGCGGGTATCTTGGAATCGTTCCGATGGTTTTATGATGAGAACATTGTCTTGGTGCCTCCTGTCAGGGGTTTTGTGGAAGTGTCTCGGGGAGTTGAGCTCTGAGGTGTTGTCGTCATAATTTTATCGTTGCAGTTTTGGAATACCTGAGTTTAGTATGCCGACATCGAAAATCTCTTTTATGTAGTTCGTTGGTGAGATAACCTCGACGCCACCCAGTACTGGGGCGGGAGTTCGGGAGTATCGCCATAACTTGTATAACTGATGCTTTTCGAAGGTTGAGGTAGATGGTTTCTGAAGTTTTTCTCGGTTATGTGTTGAAGGATGGATACAGGTGGATGTAGGATTTGCTAGATTTGGGTGAGATATTATGCTTCCCCTGTATCCCCAACACCTGATTGCATAACCGGAAAGGTTCGGGAGTTTCATAGGTGGGATTTCTCGTAGCTCTAGTTCTTCTTCCACGGATATTTGGTTTGAGATTGGGATTTCTTACCGAGTATTCGTTCTTGATCCGTACCTTGTTGATTTATTTCTCTACCTAAATTCTACGTGGCTTCTCAATTTATGGATATATGACCATTTCAAGAGGAATGCATTCGTTCATTTTGTTCAGATGTGAAGACTTTATGTTGCAATTTTCATTCCGGTGGATTCAGCTTCATTTATCTGTCTATGTGCTAATGGTGGTCAACCTCTTCAGGATGGCTCCCGCTAAGAGCACCAATCAGAATTAGAATCAGGATCCGCCACCACCTCCACCTCCTCCGGAGGGATGGCAAGCTGTGATGGCCGCAACCAATGCAAACACACAGTTGATCATGCAAATTCTCCAAGAGCGCAATCAAGGCAACCAAGGGAACCAAGGCAACAATCAAAATCACTTTGCTACACTCAACCAGTTCCTTGCTAATGGGCCAAAGACTTTTAGCAATTGTGTTGAGGCAACCGATGCTGACGATTGGCTCGTGGATCTGTGCAAGCATTTCGAGTGTAGTAACGTCAGGCCTGAGGACTTCGTCAAGTTCGCTTCCTTCCAACTCAAAGACCAAGCTGCAGAATGGTTTCAGCAGTACAAGGATTCCAGAGGTGGATGTGCTATTACCTGGGATGAATTCCATCAAGATTTCAGAGCTCATCATATTCCTCAGAGCGTGGTTGAAAGCAAGCGTGAGGAATTCCGCAACATGAAGCAAGGCTCTTTGTCTGTCTATGACTACAACAAGTTGTTTCAGAAGCTCGCCCGCTTTGCCAAGCAGGACGTACCTGATGAGAAGAGCATGATATACCAGTTCAGGGGTGGTCTCAGAGAAGAAATCCAGCTAGCTCTTATTCTCTTTGAGCCCATGAGGTACGATGAGTTCTACAACATGGCATTGAAGCAAGAGGCTGCTCAACTAAGGTGTGATGCTTCCAAGAAGCGAGTCAAAGATGCTACTCCTTCTTCCTCTACTCAAGTGGCCAAGCAGCAGAAGTATTGCCTTCCTCCTCCTCCGTTCCGTCAGCCGTATCAGCAGAAGAGCAAAGGTGGTAGTGGATCTTCCCACCCACCCAACCCTGGCTTTCAGAACAAGACTTCGTCTCAAGCTCCAAGATCGAGTGCTCCGTATCACCGTCCGCTTTCAGAGGTCACGTGCAACAAGTGCCAACAGAAGGGTCACTATGCCAACAAGTGTTTCAACCAGAGGCGTCTTCCTCCTCCTCCTGTCAGATCGGCAAGTACAGCTGTGGTCAAGCATAACCCCAAGCATGCCAAGGTCAATTTGTTGAATGCAGCTCAGGCAGTGGACTCACCAGATGTGATCATGGGTAACCTTCCTGTTAATGACATTCCCGCAATAGTTCTTTTTGACACTGGTGCATCTTTATCATATTTATCAAAGCCTTTTGCATCCATGCATGATGTGCATACTATTGATTTGCCTAAGCCGATAGCGGTTTCTTCTCCGGGTTTGTTCATGAACACTAAAATGATGGCTCCGGACGTTACTATCACCTTGGGCGACTACAAGTTCCTTTCTTCTCCTATGGTTCTTGGTAACTCGGATATTGATCTTATTCTCGGGATGGATTGGCTTTCTAAACACAAGGCGCATCTTGATTGTGCTGCAAGGCAGATTCAATTGACTCATTCGTCTGAGGATGTAATTGTCTTTGCCGCTCGTGATGATACTATCCGTCTGTTTTCTCTCAATGAGAAGGGTGAACTGGATGCTATCTCGCAAATTCCAGTCGTTTGTGAATATCAACACGTCTTTCCAGAAGAGCTTCCAGGAATGCCTCCGCACCGGCCAGTTGAATTCGTCATCGATCTTGAGCCTGGCACGGAACCAGTGTGCAAGCATCCTTACAAGCTCGGACCTGAAGAGTTGAAGGAGATGAAGAAGCAACTCGATATTCAAGAAAGTATTCTCCAAGCTTGATCTCCGTATGGGTTATCATCAGATTAGAATCCGTGAGCAAGATATTCCCAAGACGGCTTTCAGGACAAGCTATGGTTCATATGAATACACTGTCATGTCTTTTGGCCTCGTCAACGCTCCTCTGACGTTCTCTCGCATGATGAACTTCATCTTCAACGCCTACACCAATGACCTCGTTTTGGTCTATCTCGACGATATTCTGGTTTTCTCGAAGAACAAGGAAGATCATGCCAAGCACTTGCGTTTGGTACTCGATAAGCTGAGGGAACACAAGTTCTACGCCAAGTTCTCCGAGTGCGAATTTTGGCTCGATGAGGTTCTTTATCTTGGTCATATCATCTCTGCCAAGGGCATTGCCATGAATCCTGAGAAGGTGTCTGCAATTGTGAATTGGGAACCCCCTCAGAACGTGAAGCAACTCCGTAGCTTCCTCGGTCTCGCAAGCTATTGTCAAAGATTCGTTGAAAACTTTTCTAAGATCGCGAAGCCTCTCTAAAATCTTCTCCAGAAGCACGTCAAGTACGTTTGGTCTCCGGAGTGTGACATTGCTTTCAACAATTTGAAAGATAAATTGGTCACTGCTCCAGTTCTGATTCCTCCTAATGAATCCAAGCCGTACGAGGTCTTTTGCGATGCCTCTCTCCAAGGTCTCAGCGCAGTGTTGATGCAAGAGAAGAAAGTTGTGGCTTATACCTCTCGCCAGTTGAAGCCCAATGAGAAGAACTACCCCACTCATGATCTCGAGTTGGCGGCAGTTGTGCATGCTCTTTTGACTTGGAGACATCTCTTATTTTGAAGAAAAGTGGACATCTTCACTGACCACAAGAGTCTCAAGTACATCTTCACTCAGCCTAATCTCAACCTCAGGCAGACTCGATGGGTCAAAAGGATTCAAGAGTATAATCCGAGTATCGAGTATACTCCAGGCAAGGCCAATGTGATTGCTGACGCATTGAGAAGGAAGGCTTATTGCAACAGCCTGATTCTCAAGCCTTATCAACCCGAGCTTTGTGAAGCTTTCTGCAAACTTAATCTGCAAGTTGTTCCTCAAGGTTTCCTCGCCAACCTTCAAGTCTCTCCTACCTTGGAAGACCAGATTCGCCAAGCTCAGCTTCTTGATGCTATGGTTAAAAAGGTGAAGATTGGGATTGCCAAGAGTCAACCCAAGTACAAGTGCTACCGCCTTGATGACAAGGACACTCTCTTCTTCGAGGATCGTATTGTTGTGCCCAAAGGTGACCTCCGTAAAGTGATCATGAACGAGGCTCACAATTCTCTTCTCTCCATCCACCCTGGGAGCATGAAGATGTATCAGGACCTCAAGAAGGCTTATTGGTGGACTCGAATGAAGCGCGAGATTGCTCAGTTCGTGAATGAATGTGATGTCTGCAGAAGAGTGAAGGCAGAACACCAAAGGCCAGCTGGTCTCCTCCAACCTCTTGCCATTCCAGAATGGAAGTTTGACCACATTGAGATGGACTACGTGACTGGGTTTCCAAAGTCCAAGCGTGGCAATGATGCCATATTCGTGGTCATCGACAAACTCACTAAAGTGGCTCACTTTCTGCCTATCAAAGAGTCAATCACTACAGCTCAATTGGAGGAACTCTATACCTCTCGAATTGTCTCTCTGCGCGGTATTCCACAAGTGATCTCTTCAGATCGTGGTAGCATCTTTACCTCCAAGTTTTGGGAATCTTTCCAGAAGGCCATGGGCACCAACATCCGCTTCAGCACAGCTTTCCATCCGCAAACTAGCGGTCAAGTCGAGCGTGTCAATCAGATTCTTGAAGATATGCTCAGGGCTTGTGTGATCTCCTTCGGCATGAAGTGTGAGGATTGTCTTCCTTATGCTGAATTCTCCTACAACAACAGTTTTCAAGCAAGTTCGGGAAAGGCCCCATTTGAAATTCTGTATGGCAGGAAGTGCCGTACCCCTCTCAACTGGTCTAAAACCGGTGAACGTCGGCTTTTGGGTAATGACTTAATCACACAGGCAGAGGAAATGTGCAAAGTCATTCGAGATAACCTCAAAGCAGCCCAATCCCACCAGAAGAGCTACTATGACAGTAAGCACCGTGATTTGGCTTTCGAGATCGGAGATCATGTTTACCTCCGCATCTCTCCTATGAAAGGTACTCGTCGCTTCGGTATCAAAGGGAAGCTTTCCCCTAGATACGTGGGACCTTTCAAGATTGTCAGCAAGAGAGGCGATCTCGCCTATCAACTCGAGCTTCCTTCAAACTTTGCAAATGTTCATGATGTGTTCCATGTCTCTCAGCTCCGAAAGTGCTTCAAGACTCTTGACCGCACCGTCAACTTCGAGGACAATGAGCTCCAAGAAGATCTCTCTTATCTTGAGCACCCAGTTGCTATTCTTGAAGAGATTGAACGCAAGACTCGCAACAAGTCAATCAAATTCCTTAAAGTCAAGTGGTCACACCATTCCGACCATGAAGCTACCTGGAAATGCGAGGATCTCCTCCGTTCTGAGTACCCGGTGTTCTTTCAGTCCTAGATCTCGGGACGAGATCCTTTCGTAGTGGTGGAGTGTTGTAACACCCCGGATATGACTTTCCCAATATGTATTCCAACTCTTGCCGTTTCCGGCCTTAAGTTATTTTATTTTCTCGGGTTCGGGTCTTTGTCTCCGTGTGTTTTTATCGTTGTCATGCATCTCACATCATGTCATCATGTGCATTGCATTTGCATACGTGGTCATCTCATGTATTCGAGCATTTTCCCCGTTGTCCGTTTTGCATTCCGGCGCTTCGTTCTCCTCCGGTGGTCATTTCTACCTTTCTTTCGTGTGTGGGGATTAAACATTTCCGGATTGGACCGAGACTTGCCAAGCGGCCTTGGTTTACTACCGGTAGACCGCCTGTCAAGTTTCGTACCATTTGGACTTCGTTTGATGCTCCAACGGTTAACAAAGGGACCGAAAAGGCCTCGTGTGTGTTGCAGCCCAACACCCCTCCAAGTTGACCCAAAACCCACCAAAACCCTCTCCATCATCTAGAGCGTTCGATCGCGATCGCATGGCCAAAAACCGCACCTCATTTGGAGCTTCCTAGCTCCTCCTACCAATATAAATATCCCCTCCCCGAAATTCCGGATCCAAACCACCCTAAACCCTAGCCCCGCTCCATCCGCGCGGCCGGACATTGTCTGCTGGCGCCGGACACGCCGCCGCCAGCCATTCCCGCGCCGCCACGTTGCACCCCGCGCCGTCCCCGCCGCCGCGGCCCGGAGAGCCCGGATCGGGCCCTCCCGGCCCATCTTCCCGCGCGCCGCCCGGATCCCGCGCCGCAGCCGCCTGCTTCTTGCTTCGCTGTGCCACCACCTTCACCGACCGGCTCCGCCCCACAACGCCGGCGAGCTCCCGAGGCCACCGCACGCCGCGCCGCCTCGCCGGAGCTGCCCATCGGCCGGCACCGCCTCGCCACCCCGCGTCTTCTTCGACCCCGGCGACCGGAGCACCGGCCTGATCCGGCGAAGCCCCCATCTCCGACGGCCTCAAGCTCCAATCCGGCGAACCTCGAAGTCCGCGCCCGGCGGGTCTCAGATCTGGAAAAACTCCTCTCCGGTTGACTTTTGTCCTGAAACCCTAGTTCATGTTGCCCTGTTCATCGTGCTATAACTTTGCATCCATAGCTCCGTTTTGGGCATATAGCATATCAAATTGTTCGCCTCAGAGAGCACATCATTTCATTTCATTGCATCATTTTCATTTGAGTTCATCTTGATGCCCGAAATGCCGTTAGAAGAGTGCTACTTGAGTTATTGTCAGATCTGCTGCTCCATTTAGATATTTGTCATTTGGCCATGATTATTGTGTGCATTATATGCCCATGAGTTCTATATATGTTTTGTTAAGGGTTTTGCCATCTTTCCAGAGGTGCAACCCATGTATTTTTGTGATGTGTGTGGTGACTAGCACAAGCTTGCAAAGTGAGGCACGTGGTAATGCTGATTTCAAGGACTTAGCATTTCCACTAAGACCTTGAGCTGTTTATTTCATATGGCCATATGTTCAGGTTGTTTCCTAGTGATCCGTGCCTCTTTTGAGGATGATCAGTAAGGATGTTTTGTTAATATTGTAGTGCTCTATCCATCCATGTCTTTGTTTGCAATTATGGAGCACCCTAGATTGAGTCAATCGAGCTCTACTTTTGCTACTTCATGAATCTGGGCAGATTGTCTACTTGTTAGCGATTTTGCTGAGGACGTTGTAGTTGATCCGTGCATGCTATGTTATTGTTCTTGCCATGTCTATCTTGCATTTTGTGTATTCTTGATGGATGTATGCTTAGATTATCATGACTTGCTCCGTAGTGAGTGCATCGAGCTCGTAAACATGCCTACTTGATATCTATTTTCAGCATGTGTCAGTTTTCACTAAGTCTGAAAACTGATTATGCTTTTGCTATGTTCACATGCTTGCAATTGTATTTTCCGATCCTTTTTGGCTCAAGGTCACTAAGGGACTTTTGTTAAGCTCTTTGAGTAGCTCCATGCCATGCTTTACTTTGCCATGTTCAGGTACTGTAGCATATAGTTTTCATGCTCCGAAGAGTGCTATCTGATCTGCAATTCCAGACAAGTGTTAATTTCATTAAGTCTGAGATCTGTTTACCATATGCATTTTTGCCATGCTTGTTTGAACCTGTTAATGGATGAATTGGCCGTAGCTCAGTGCTAGACTTTTGTTAAGCATCATGAATGCATCCCTGCCATGTATTTTGATGCCATGTTTGGGTGCTGTAGCATGCTCGTCTTGTTGCATTTAAATGGCTACTTGCTGTAAATCGCAAACCGGTGCCATATTTGAATTGCTTGCCATTTCCAAACCGTAACTCCGATTACGGCGTTCTTTATATCGTTTTCAAGAGATTTCATCTCATCTTTCCAGTGGCACACTTGGATTTCCATGTTGAGGCCAGGTTCATGCTTTCCCTATCAAATCTTGCATATGCATCCCGCATCGCATCCCGCATAGCATACCATCCTTGCATCATATTGTTTGAGCCTTGCACGTGGTTGATTGTGTTCCGTTTGCTTGTTTATCTTGTTTGGGTAGAGCCGGGAGACAAGTTCGCTAACGAGGAGCCCGTTGAGTTTGCTTTCGAGGATCCAGTCAACTCTGACAACTTTGCAGGCAAGATGATCATACCCTCGAAATCACTACTATCTTTGCTATGCTAGTTTGCTCGCTCTTTTGCTATGCCAATGCTACATGCCTACCACTTGCTTTCAAGCCTCCCAAATTGCCATGTCAAACCTCTAAGCCACCATGTCCTAGCAAACCGTTGATTGGCAATGTTACCGCTTTGCTCAGCCCCTCTTATAGCGTTGCTAGTTGCAGGTGAAGATTGTAGACCGTTCCTTGTTGGAACATTATTTACTTGTTGGGATATCATTATATTATCTTGTTATCTTAATGCATCTATATAATTGGTAAAGGGTGGAAGGCTCGGCCTCTCGCCTAGTGTTTTGTTCCACTCTTACCGCCCTAGTTTTCCATCATATCGGTGATATGTTCCCGGATTTTGCCTTCCTTATTTGGTTGGGTTATAATGGGAACCCCTTGATAGTTCGCCTTGATTAAAGCCTGTCCAGCAATGCCCAACCTTGGTTTTACCATTTGCCACCTAGCCTCTTTTCCCTTGGGTTTCCGGAGCCCGAGGGTCATCTTATTTAGCCCCCTCCCCCCCCCGGGCCAGTGCTCCTCTGAGTGTTGGTCCAACCGAGCGATGTCCGGGGCTACCAGGGGCAGCTCTGGGCTGGCCTACCCGACGTCTTGCTCATCCGGTGTGCCCTGAGAACGAGATATGTGCAGCTCCTATCCGGATTTGTCGGCACATCTGGGTGGTGTTGCTGGTCTTGTTTTAACCTGTCGAAGTGTCTTGAAGAACCGAGGTACCGAGTCTGATTGGAACGTCTCGGGAGGAGGTCTATTCCTTCGTTTACCGTGAGAGCTTGTCATGGGCTAAGTTGGGACTCCCCTGCAGGGATTTGAACTTTCGAAAGCCGTGCCTACGGTTATTGGTAGATGGGAATTTGTTAATGTCCGGTTGTAGATAACTTGAACCTTAACTTAATTAAAATGAATCAACTGAGTGTGTTACCGTGATGGCCTCTTCTCGGCGGAGTCCGGGAGGTGGACACGGTGTTGGAGTAATGCTTGCGTAGGTTTCCCTCTAGTTTCTCGCTCGCGCTTTGCCTCCTCTTCTCGCTCTCTTTTGCGAATAGGATAGCCACCATATTTGCTAGTCGCTTGCTATAGCTCCACATATTTACCTTGCCTTACCTATAAGCTTAAATAGTCTTGATCGCGAGGGTGCGAGATTGCTGAGTCCCTGTGGCTTACGGATTACTATTGCACCAGATGCAGGGCCTAATGATTCCGCTCCAGGTGACGCGCTTGAGCTCAAGTGGGAGTTCGATGAGGACTCTCAACGATACTATGTTTCCTTTCCTGATGATCAGTAGTGGTGCCCAGTTGGGGGTGATCGGGACCGTTTCGCATGTTGGGTTATCTTTTATTTTGGCGCCGTAGTCGGGCCATGAGTGTTTGATTGATGTAATGTTATTTATGTACTTGATTGTCGTGGCGAGTGTAAGCCAACTATGTATCCCCCCTTTATTATTTATATTACATGGGATGTTGTGAAGATTGCCTAACTTGCGACATATGCCTTCAATGCGATTATGCCTCTAAGTCGTGCCTCGACACGTGGGAGATGTAGTCGCATCGAGGGTGTTACAAGTTGGTAATCAGAGCCTTCCCTGACCTTAGGAGCCCCATTGCTTGATTGTTTCTAGCGGCCGAATTGTGTCTAGAAAAATGTTTTGAGTCATTTAGGAATTATATATCAGAGAGTTTAGGAATTCTTTTTACTTCCCAGTCTCCTCATCGCTATGGTAAGGCATCCTGACGTAGAGTTTTGACTCTTCTCTTCTTAAATTTCACTAAAAAAAATTTAGGATCACGCGGGTATCTTGGAATCGTTCCGATGGTTTTATGATGAGAACATTGTCTTGGTGCCTCCTGTCAGGGGTTTTGTGGAAGTGTCTCGGGGAGTTGAGCTCTGAGGTGTTGTCGTCATAATTTTATCGTTGCAGTTTTGGAATACCTGAGTTTAGTATGCCGACATCGAAAATCTCTTTTATGCAGTTCGTTGGTGAGATAACCTCGACGCCACCCAGTACTGGGGCGGGAGTTCGGGAGTATCGCCATAACTTGTATAACGGATGCTTTTCGAAGGTTGAGGTAGATGGTTTCCGAAGTTTTTCTCGGTTATGTGTTGAAGGATGGATACAGGTGGATGTAGGATTTGCTAGATTTGGGTGAGATATTATGCTTCCCCTGTATCCCCAACACCTGATTGCATAACCGGAAAGGTTCGGGAGTTTCATAGGTGGGATTTCTCGTAGCTCTAGTTCTTCTTCCACGGATATTTGGTTTGAGATTGGGATTTCTTACCGAGTATTCGTTCTTGATCCGTACCTTGTTGATTTATTTCTCTACCTAAATTCTACGTGGCTTCTCAATTTATGGATATGTGACCATTTCAAGAGGAATGCATTCGTTCATTTTGTTCGGATGTGAAGACTTTATGTTGCAATTTTCATTCCGGTGGATTCAGCTTCATTTATCTGTCTATGTGCTAACGGTGGTCAACCTCTTCAGGATGGCTCCCGCTAAGAGCACCAATCAGAATTAGAATCAGGATCCGCCACCACCTCCACCTCCTCCGGAGGGATGGCAAGCTGTGATGGCCGCAACCAATGCAAACACATAGTTGATCATGCAAATTCTCCAAGAGCGCAATCAAGGCAACCAAGGGAACCAAGGCAACAATCAAAATCACTTTGCTACACTCAACCAGTTCCTTGCTAATGGGCCAAAGACTTTTAGCAATTGTGTTGAGGCAACCGATGCTGACGATTGGCTCGTGGATCTGTGCAAGCATTTCGAGTGTAGTAACGTCAGGCCTGAGGACTTCGTCAAGTTCGCTTCCTTCCAACTCAAAGACCAAGCTGCAGAATGGTTTCAGCAGTACAAGGATTCCAGAGGTGGATGTGCTATTACCTGGGATGAATTCCATCAAGATTTCAGAGCTCATCATATTCCTCAGAGCGTGGTTGAAAGCAAGCATGAGGAATTCCGCAACATGAAGCAAGGCTCTTTGTCTGTCTATGACTACAACAAGTTGTTTCAGAAGCTCGCCCGCTTTGCCAAGCAGGACGTACCTGATGAGAAGAGCATGATATACCAGTTCAGGGGTGGTCTCAGAAAAGAAATCCAGCTAGCTCTTGTTCTCTTTGAGCCCATGAGGTACGATGAGTTCTACAACATGGCATTGAAGCAAGAGGCTGCTCAACTAAGGTGTGATGCTTCCAAGAAGTGAGTCAAAGATGCTACTCCTTCTTCCTCTACTCAAGTGGCCAAGCAGCAGAAGTATTGCCTTCCTCCTCCTCCGTTCCGTCAGCCGTATCAGCAGAAGAGCAAAGGTGGTAGTGGATCTTCCCACCCACCCAACCCTGGCTTTCAGAACAAGACTTCATCTCAAGCTCCAAGATCGAGTGCTCCGTATCACCGTCCGCTTTCAGAGGTCACGTGCAACAAGTGCCAACAGAAGGGTCACTATGCCAACAAGTGTTTCAACCAGAGGCGTCTTCCTCCTCCTCCTGTCAGATCGGCAAGTACAGCTGTGGTCAAGCATAACCCCAAGCATGCCAAGGTCAATTTGCTGAATGCAGCTCAGGCAGTGGACTCACCAGATGTGATCATGGGTAACCTTCCTGTTAATGACATTCCCGCAATAGTTCTTTTTGACACTAGTGCATCTTTATCATTTTTATCAAAGCCTTTTGCATCCATGCATGATGTGCATACTATTTATTTGCCTAAGCCGATAGCGGTTTGTTCTCCGGGTTTGTTCATGAACACTAAAATGATGGCTCCGGACGTTACTATCACCTTGGGAGACTACAAGTTCCTTTCTTCTCCTATGGTTCTTGGTAACTCAGATATTGATCTTATTCTCAGGATGGATTGGCTTTCTAAGCACAAGGCGCATCTTGATTGTGCTGCAAGGCAGATTCAATTGACTCATTCGTCTGAGGATGTAATTGTCTTTGCCGCTCGTGATGATACTATCCGTCTGTTTTCTCTCAATGAGAAGGGTGAACTGGATGCTATCTCGCAAATTCCAGTCATTTGTGAATATCAAGACGTCTTTCCAGAAGAGCTTCCTGGAATGCCTCCGCACCGGCCAGTTGAATTCGTCATCGATCTTGAGCCTGGCACGGAACCAGTGTGCAAGCGTCCTTACAAGCTCGGACCTGAAGAGTTGAAGGAGCTGAAGAAGCAACTCGATATTCAAGAAAGAATGGGTCTCATCCGGCCTAGTTCTTCTCCGTGGGGTTGTGGTGTTCTTTTTGTGAAGAAGAAGGATGGAACGGACCGACTTTGTGTTGATTACCGTCCATTGAACAAGAAGACCATCAAGAACAAATACCCACTTCCCAACATCAACGAGTTGTTCGAACAACTCAAAGGTGCTCAAGTATTCTCCAAGCCTTATCTCCGTATGGGTTATCATCAGATTAGAATCCGTGAGCAAGATATTCCCAAGATGGCTTTCAGGACAAGCTATGGTTCATATGAATACACTGTCATGTCTTTTGGCCTCGTCAATGCTCCTCCGACGTTCTCTTGCATGATGAACTTCATCTTCAACGCCTACAACAATGACTTCGTTTTGGTATATCTCGACGACATTCTGGTTTTCTCGAAGAACAAGGAAGATCATGCCAAGCACTTGCGTTTGGTACTCGATAAGCTGAGGGAACACAAGTTCTACGCCAAGTTCTCCAAGTGCGAATTTTGGCTCGATGAGGTTCTTTATCTTGGTCATATCATCTCTGCCAAGGGCATTGCCATGAATCCTGAGAAGGTGTCTGCAATTGTGAATTGGGAACCCCCTCAGAACGTGAAGCAACTCCGTAGCTTCCTCGGTCTCGCAAGCTATTGTCGAAGATTCGTTGAAAACTTTTCTAAGATCGCGAAGCCTCTCTAAAATCTTCTCCAGAAGCACGTCAAGTACGTTTGGTCTCCGGAGTGTGACATTGCTTTCAACAATTTGAAAGAGAAATTGGTCACTGCTCCAGTTCTGACTCCTCTGATGAATCCAAGCCGTACGAGGTCTTTTGCGATGCCTCTCTCCAAAGTCTCAGCGCAGTGTTGATGCAAGAGAAGAAAGTTGTGGCTTATACCTCTCGCCAGTTGAAGCCCAACGAGAAGAACTACCCCACTCATGATCTTGAGTTGGCGGCAGTTGTGCATGCTCTTTTGACTTGGAGACATCTCTTATTTTGAAGAAAAGTGGACATCTTCACTGACCACAAGAGTCTCAAGTACATCTTCACTCAGCCTAATCTCAACCTCAGGCAGACTCGATGGGTCAAAATGATTCAAGAGTATAATCCGAGTATCGAGTATACTCCAGGCAAGGCCAATGTGATTGCTGACGCATTGAGAAGGAAGGCTTATTGCAACAGCCTGATTCTCAAGCCTTATCAACCCGAGCTTTGTGAAGCTTTCCGCAAACTTAATCTGCAAGTTGTTCCTCAAGGTTTCCTCGCCAACCTTCAAGTCTCTCCTACCTTGGAAGACCAGATTCGCCAAGCTCAGCTTCTTGATGCTATGGTTAAAAAGGTGAAGATTGGGATTGCCAAGAGTCAACCCAAGTACAAGTGCTACCGCCTTGATGACAAGGACACTCTCTTCTTCGAGGATCGTATTGTTGTGCCCAAAGGTGACCTCCGTAAAGTGATCATGAACGAGGCTCAAAATTCTCTTCTCTCCATCCACCCTGGGAGCATGAAGATGTATCAGGACCTCAAGAAGGCTTATTGGTGGACTCGAATGAAGCGCGAGATTGCTCAGTTCGTGAATGAATGTGATGTCTGCAGAAGAGTGAAGGCAGAACACCAAAGGCCAGCTGGTCTCCTCCAACCTCTTGCCATTCCAGAATGGAAGTTTGACCACATTGAGATGGACTTCGTGACTGGGTTTCCAAAGTCCAAGCGTGGCAATGATTCCATATTCGTGGTCATCGACAAACTCACTAAAGTGGCCCACTTTCTGCCTATCAAAGAGTCAATCACTACAACTCAATTGGCGGAACTCTATACCTCTCGAATTGTCTCTCTGTGCGGTATTCCACAAGTGATCTCTTCAGATCGTGGCAGCATCTTTACCTCCAAGTTTTGGGAATCTTTCCAGAAGGCCATGGGCACCAACATCCGCTTCAGCACAGCTTTCCATCCTCAAACTAGCGGTCAAGTCGAGCGTGTCAATCAGATTCTTGAAGATATGCTCAGGGCTTGTGTGATCTCCTTCGGCATGAAGTGTGAGGATTGTCTTCCTTATGCTGAATTCTCCTACAACAACAGTTTTCAAGCAAGTTCGGGCAAGGCCCCATTTGAAATTCTGTATGGCAGGAAGTGCCGTACCCCTCTCAACTGGTCTAAAACCGGTGAACGTCGGCTTTTGGGTAATGACTTAATCACACAGGCAGAGGAAATGTGCAAAGTCATTCGAGATAACCTCAAAGCAGCCCAATCCCACCAGAAGAGCTACTATGACAGTAAGCACTGTGATTTGGCTTTCGAGATCGGAGATCATGTTTACCTCCGCATCTCTCCTATGAAAGGTACTCGTCGCTTCGGTATCAAAGGGAAGCTTGCCCCTAGATACGTGGGACCTTTCAAGATTGTCAGCAAGAGAGGCGATCTCGCCTATCAACTCGAGCTTCCTTCAAACTTTGCAAATGTTCATGATGTGTTCCATGTCTCTCAGCTCCGAAAGTGCTTCAAGACTCTTGACCGCACCGTCAACTTCGAGGACATTGAGCTCCAAGAAGATCTCTCTTATCGTGAGCACCCAGTTGCTATTCTTGAAGAGATTGAACGCAAGACTCGCAACAAGTCAATCAAATTCCTTAAAGTCAAGTGGTCACACCATTCCGACCGTGAAGCTACCTGGGAATGCGAGGATCTCCTCCGTTCTGAGTACCCGACGTTCTTTCAGTCCTAGATCTCGGGACGAGATCCTTTCGTAGTGGTGGAGTGTTGCAACACCCCGGATATGACTTTCCCAATATGTATTCCAACTCTTGCCGTTTCCGGCCTTAAGTTATTTTATTTTCTCGGGTTCGGGTCTTTGTCTCCGTGTGTTTTTACCGTTGTCATGCATCTCACATCATGTCATCATGTGCATTGCATTTGCATACGTGGTCATCTCATGTATTCGAGCATTTTCCCCGTTGTCCGTTTTGCATTCCGGCGCTTCGTTCTCCTCCGGTGGTCATTTCTACCTTTCTTTCGTGTGTGGGGATTAAACATTTCCGGATTGGACCGAGACTTGCCAAGCTGCCTTGGTTTACTACCGGTAGACCGCCTGTCAAGTTTCGTACCATTTGGACTTCGTTTGATGCTCCAACGGTTAACCAAGGGACCGAAAAGGCCTCGTGTGTGTTGCAGCCCAACACCCCTCCAAGTTGGCCCAAAACCCACCAAAACCCTCTCCATCATCTAGAGCGTTCGATCGCGATCGCATGGCCGAAAACCGCACCTCATTTGGAGCTTCCTAGCTCCTCCTACCTCTATAAATATCCCCTCCCCAAAATTCCAGATCCAAACCACCCTAAACCCTAGCCCCGCTCCATCCGCGCGGCCGGACATTATCCGCCGGCGCCGGACACGCCGCCGCCAGCCATTCCCGCGCTGCCACGTTGCACCCCGCGCCGTCCCCGCCGCCGCGGCCCGGAGAGCCCGGATCGGGCCCTCCCGGCCCATCTTCCCGCGCGCCGCCCGGATCCCACGCCGCCGCCGCCTGCTTCTTGCTCCGATGTGCCACCACCTTCACCGACCGGCTCCGCCCCACGACGCCGGCGAGCTCCCGAGGCCACCGCACGCCGCGCCGCCTCGCCGGAGCTGTCCATCGGCCGACACCGCCTCGCCACCCCGCGTCTTCTTCGACCCCGGCGACCGGAGCACCGGCCAGATCCGGCGAAGCCCCCATCTCCGGCGGCCTCAAGCTCCAATCCGGCGAACCTCGAAGTCCGCGCCCGGCCGGATCTCAGATCTGGAAAAACTCCTCTCCGGTTGACTTTTGTCCTGAAACCCTAGTTCATGTTGCCCTGTTCATCGTGCTATAACTTTGCATCCGTAGCTCCGTTTTGGGCACATAGCATATCAAATTGTTCGTCTCAAAGAGCACATCATTTCATTCCATTGCATCATTTTCATTTGAGTTCATCTTGATGCCCGAAATGCCGTTAGAAGAGTGCTACTTGAGTTATTATCAGATCTACTGCTCCATTTAGATATTTGTCATTTTGCCATGATTATTGTGTGCATTATATGCCCAGGAGTTCTATATATGTTTTCTTAAGGGTTTTGCCATCTTTCCAGAGGTGCAACCCATGTATTTTTGTGATGTGTGTGGTGACTAGCATAAGCTTGCAAAGTGAGGCACTTGGTAATGCTGATTTCAAGGACTTAGCATTTCCACTAAGACCTTGAGCTGTTTATTTCATATGGCCATATGTTCAGGTTGTTTCCTAGTGATCCGTGCCTCTTTTGAGGATGATCAGTAAGGATGTTTTGTTAATATTGTAGTGCTCTATCCATCCATGTCTTTGTTTGCAATTATGGAGCACCCTAGATTGAGTCAATCGAGCTCTACTTTTGCTACTTCATGAATCTGGGCAGATTGTCTCCTTGTTAGCGATTTTGCTGAGGATGTTGTAGTTGATCCGTGCATGCTATGTTATTGTTCTTGCCATGTCTATCTTGCATTTTGTGTATTCTTGATGGATGTATGCTTAGATTATCATGACTTGCTCCGTAGTGAGTGCATCGAGCTCGTAAACATGCCTACATGATATCTGTTTTCAGCATGTGTCAGTTTTCACTAAGTCTGAAAACTGATTTTGCTTTTGCTATGTTCACATGCTTGCAATTGTATTTTCTGATCCTTTTTGGCTCAAGGTCACTAAGGGACTTTTGTTAAGCTCTTTTGTAGCTCCATGCCATTCCTTACTTTGCCATGTTCAGGTACTGTAGCATATAGTTTTCATGCTTCGAAGAGTGCTATCTGATCTGCAATTCCAGACAAGTGTTAATTTCACCAAGTCTGAGATCTGTTTACCATATGCATTTTTGCCATGCTTGTTTGAACCTGTTAATGGATGAATTAGCCGTAGCTCAGTGCTAGACTTTTGTTAAGCATCATGAATGCATCCATGCCATGTATTTTGATGCCATGTTTGGGTGCTGTAGCATGTTCATCTTGTTGCATTTAGATGGCTACTTGCTATAAATCGCAGACCGGTGCCATATTTGAATTGCTTGCCATTTCCAAACCGTAACTCCGATTCCGGCGTTCTTTATATCGTTTTCAAGTGATTTCATCTCATCTTTCAAGTGGCACACCTGGATTTCCAAGTTGAGGCCCGGTTCATGCTTTCCCTATCAAATCTTGCATATGCATCCCGCATCGCATCCCGCATAGCATACCATCCTTGCATCATATTGTTTGAGCCTTGCACATGGTTGATTGTGTTCCGTTTGCTTGTTTGTCTTGTTTGGGTAGAGCCAGGAGACGAGCTCGCTAATGAGGAGCCCGTTGAGTTTGCTTTCGAGGATCCAGTCAACTCTGACAACTTTGCAGGCAAGATGATCATACCCTCAAAATCACTACTATCTTTGCTATGCTAGTTTGCTCGCTCTTTTGCTATGCCAATGCTACGATGCCTACCACTTGCTTTCAAGCCTCCCAAATTGCCATGTCAAACCTCTAACCCATCATGTCCTAGCAAACCGTTGATTGGCTATGTTACCGCTTTGCTCAGCCCCTCTTATAGCGTTGCTAGTTGCAGGTGAAGATTGGAGACCGTTCCTTGTTGGAACATTATTTACTTGTTGGGATATCATTATATTATCTTGTTATCTTAATGCATCTATATACTTGGTAAAGGGTGGAAGGCTCAGCCTCTCGCCTAGTGTTTTGTTCCACTCTTGCCGCCCTAGTTTTCCGTCATATCGGTGTTATGTTCCCGGATTTTGCGTTCCTTACGCGGTTGGGTTATAATGGGAACCCCTTGATAGTTCGCCTTGATTAAAGCCTGTCCAGCAATGCCCAACCTTGGTTTTACCATTTGCCACCCAGCCTCTTTTCCCTTGGGTTTCCGGAGCCCGAGGGTCATCTTATTTTAGCCCCCCCCCCCCACCCGGGCCAGTGCTCCTCTGAGTGTTGGTCCAACCGAGCGATGTCCGGGGCTACCAGGGGCAACTCTGGGCTGGCCTACCCGACGTCTTGCTCATCCGGTGTGCCCTGAGAATGAGATATGTGCAACTCCTATCGGGATTTGTCGGCACATCTGGGTGGTGTTGCTGGTCTAATTTTAACCTGTCGAAGTGTCTTGAAGAACCGAGGTACCGAGTCTTATCGGAACGTCTCGGGAGGAGGTCTATTCCTTTGTTGACCATGAGAGCTTGTCATGGGCTAAGTTGGGACTCCCCTGCAGGGATTTGAACTTTCGAAAGCCGTGCCCGCGGTTATGGGCAGATGAGAATTTGTTAATGTCCGGTTGTAGATAACTTGAACCTTAACTTAATTAAAATGAATCAACTGAGTGTGTTACCGTGATGGCCTCTTCTCGGCGGAGTCCGGGAAGTGGACACGGTGTTGGAGTAATGCTTGCGCAGGTTGCCCTCTAGTTTCTCGCTCGCGCTTTGCCTCCTCTTCTCGATCTCTTTTGCGAACAGGATAGCCACCATATTTGCTAGTCACTTGCTGCAGCTCCACATATTTACCTTGCCTTACCTATAAGCTTAAATAGTCTTGATCGCGAGGGTGCGAGATTGCTGAGTCCCTGTGGCTCACAATTTACTATTACACCAGATGCAGGGCCTGATGATTCCGCTCCAGGTGACACACTTGAGCTCAAGTGGGAGTTTGACGAGGACTCTCAACGATACTATGTTTCCTTTCCTGATGATCAGTAGTGGTGCCCAGTTGGGGGTGATCGGGACCGTGTCGCATGTTGGGTTATCTTTTATTTTGGCGCCGTAGTCGGGCCATGAGTTTTTGATTGATGTAATGTTATTTATGTACTTGATTGCCGTGGCGAGTGTAAGACAACTATGTATCCCCCCTTTATTATTTATATTACATGGGATGTTGTGAAGATTTCCTAACTTGCGACATATGCCTTCAATGCGATTATGCCTCTAAGTCGTGCCTCGACACGTGGGAGATATAGTCGCATCGAGGGTGTTACATTGTGTGTGCATAGCAATGATGGGGGGTGCGGCCGCTCGGGCACACCATTAATATGGAGTAGTGGGATTTGTGGGAGAGAGGCGGGCAACAGTCAAACCGATGGCTCGCCTCTCGATGAGCCTGCGCACCGGACTGCTAGCATGCCTACCAAAGTTTCACACAGCTACTCGCACGTCTCCCAATGACACTGCACAATGAGCACACCTCTGTCAACTCACACACCTGCACACACGCCTCCCCATCTGCCTGTGCGGCGGACGCGTCCAGTCAACTCACGCCCGCTCGCACACCACACGTGTCGCGCGGCGGCACGTATATTGTTTTTCTATTTGGATGATTAATGATGTCGCTTTATTGCTTAACCGAAGCATGGCACGTATCCATTGTTGTTCTAACGCTCATTGTTCAAATAAATAATCCGTTTGGGATATTGGTTCCCAATTATTAATAATGTCCCATCTGTAATTAGATAAAGATTACATCAAAACTGGTCTCAAATTTGACAAAAAAAGTACAATGCCACTTTGTATTGGTGTCCATATGACAACAAGATAAGTTTCATGAACTTCAAATAAGTTTTGGATGTACTAGAATTCAAAAATCAAGATTCTCGATGTTTGAAATTTGTTGCACGGGGAGTAAACATGCACCTAGTGAGACACCTGTGTTTTTGCAATCCATTTAGGTGCACTGTCACATGTGCATGTAGCTCAAATTTGATTTTTGCACATTATACCCGTAGAAAATAATTCAATCAATGTACTAAAATGTCTTAATGATATATGTGATTTTTTTGAAATTAAAACGTCCCTCCTTTGGTAACACGTATGTTCACCGCGGGATAATTAATTTAACATGCATGGTAGTTGTAGTAGGTTCGCGGTGTGTGTGTGTGGATGTGTGTGTCTGGAGGTGGCGGGTGGCTCGCAGTACACTACGTGTTGTGAGCCACTGTGTGGGGTGGCCGTTTTGTTAGGCAGGTCGGTGCCACATCAGAGTCGTGAACTCGTTATTTAAAACATTACACAACCCTATCATACATAAATGTTTTGGCCACATGCAGTCGATGGTTTTCCTACACGGCACTCGATACTCACGTGTGAAGCTTTTTGTGGGCCAACAAGGTCGTCGTATCACTTTGACGAACAGCCGACGGTGAGGTTAATTTGACCAGCAAGGTAGAATCTTTTTTGTTTGTGTTATGGTGGTATATAGTACGCGTCAAAGAGGTGGGAGGGGACTAGCATATATACTATACGTACGCGCCCGTGAACAAGTACACCTCACTCAGTGTCAGAACTTTTTGGTTTCCGAGGCACGTGCCACATCAAAACTGTGAAATTGGTTATTCAAACATCACACAACACCTTTTTGGGACACATGCATATCCTAGCTAGGACACTCACGTGTGACTCTTACATATATGGGCCCACGAGGCCATCGTTGATGCATGCATGCATCACTTTGACCTACATCGGGAGAGGTTAATTAATTTCACCATCGATGAGGATTCTTTTGGGTTACATATATTACGGCAGGAGCATATAGTATGCGGTGAAGAGGGGGGAAGGGGACCATCATATGTAGTATGCTTGATATGAACCTCACTTTGTGTGGGTTCATGGTTTACGGTTTTTGAGGCAGGTGGCACATCAAAGTTGTGCATTTTGGGTATTCAACATATATATGTTTGGCCCACATGCAAAGTGGTGGTGATTGTCCTCTCGCACCCACTTAAGCGGTTATCAGCGATATCGATGCTTTCCATTTGTGGGCCCGCTTGGTCTATCACTAATTTTTGCCTGACAATAAGAGAGGTTAATTTGACTTAGGAGAGGATTATTATTTTTGCTCTGGTATGACATGCATGATACACCCTGAGCACACACACATGCATGTGTATGCATGAATCCCTCCCATCGAGTCGAAGAGGCTAGTACAACGACACAGCATGAACCGATCTTGCTCTGTGTGGGGAGCTAGTGTATGATTTTTGACACACATGCCACATCAATGTTGTGTATTCAAACATGCATGCACGCATGACCTCCATACATATGCATGTAGTGGTTTCCTTCGAACGGTACACTCCCTCATGTGGTTATCGGTGACAAGCCTATATATTCATGGGCCCACGTGGGCATCCATTATCACCTGACCAACAAAAAGATAGGTTACCATGGTGGATTCTTCATTTGGTACGTGTTATCATAGTATAGGTCATGGTGAGATTCAGACCTAATTAAGTTTGAGCGCATATACTATGCACGCATGCATGAATCCCCGTCGTTGGCTTGAAGTATGGTGTAACAACATATGCATCGTCAACCTAACCCTCACTCAGTCTAGGAATTTCTAGTTCGAAGTCATGGTGCCACATCAAAGTTGTTCCATTGTTACTCAAAAACAAAGTTCTCCATACATATGTTTGGGCCACACGTATGCGGTGGTTGTCTTCGGGGACTAGCTACTTGCGTGATTATTAGAGAGCTAGCCCATCTCTGAGGTCGCATGGACGGCCATCACTTTGACCAACAACAAGAGGGGGGTTGTACGACCAAGGTGGATTATTCTTGGTCCGTTTTACGATCCATCTTGGTGATATATGCCTCTCTGGCCCGCCGACTG
>NC_041390.1:271833755-271857353 GCF_002162155.2 Triticum dicoccoides | reverse complement strand
CTGCTAGCTACTTCGCACTTTGCTAGGTGAATGAACCTCGGTTGGGGGGATGCATTCATAGCTTAGGATTCCCTTCATGCCGACACGAGGGAGGGGGGTTGCTAGCTACTTCGCACTTTGCTAGGGTGGACCTCGGTTGGGGGGAGGGGGCATGCATTCATAGCTTAGGATTCCCTTCGTGCCGACACGAGGGGGTGGGGGCAAGCAATACAGTGCTCTTTGCGAGAGAGGTGCCACATAGAAGTTGCATTTGGTATTTGAAAATCAAACCACCCTTTTGATACATAAATTTGGTCCACATGCAAGTGTGTTTGTGTTCTGACCCTCTCCCGGGTCATTTTCGCCAAATTTATGAACATTAGATAAGTCGAATGACGCAATAGACATGGTTCACTCAAACTAACCGTGTGCCACGCCGGTGCACCTGTCACGCACACATCATCATAGTATATTGGGCTCCACGAGGCTCCCCCTCTCAAAAATATCTTCCCGGCTCGAGAGTTTTTCTGTTTCATAACACACGGTTGTTATCTCCGGACCATGTGCGATGTTTCTTGTTCCCAATCCCGCCTGCATCCCTAGAAAATATCTGCCCGCCTCAAGGGTTTTTCTGTTTCATAACACACGGTTGTTATCTCCGGACCGTGTGTGATGCACTATCATCAAAATTTTCAATAGCCCGGCATTTCAATCCCGTGTTTGACTCCCGCGTAGTAAATTTTTCAGTACCCGCATCATTTCCTCAAACACTCCCCCTCCACACACACACGCACACACACACACACCAAAACCTCCTCAGGCATGCGCGCACACACACACACACCCTCCCTCGCTCGAAACCCTAGCAAGGTCCCCGCGGCCACCGCCGCTGCCGCAAGCCCTCCATTGTCAACATCTGCCGGTTTTCCTATGCAGCTTACCCACTCATCTCCATACCCAGGCTGTCCTAGGTTTCTTAGATGACGCCTGCCAAATGCCCCCTCTCCACAGATCCCCATCCCCATTCCCCACTCCATAGCATCACAGCCTAAGCCCGGCTACGCTTCCTGTGGAGCTCGAGGAGCGACTGGCCCAAAAGAGGTGTATAGCGGTCTCTTCGCCCCACTCCATTGCCGCAAGTGCTTGAGCTTCACGAAGTTGTTGTTCTTGGTGTTGTGCCTCGACATCTTGTGCATCTTGGTGTAGACGCGCGCGCTCTTCCTCTTCATGTTGGCGTTGTTGTTGCCGTTCTCGTGCTAGCGCAAAAGCCTGTTGGGTTTGACATTGTCGGTGCTCTTGAGAGTTGGTGTCGCGTAGAGGATTGAGGCTTTCTTGACGATCGTTGCGCACGGCACGTCGAAGAGTGTTCGATGTCGGTGTACTTGATACGGAGAGGATGAAGCCGGAGTGTCGACTTGAGCGGCTCCGTCTAGATGAGGACGAAGTGGAAGAAGAACGGTTGAGCAACAAAGCGCGAATCACGTCCATTCTTGCGTCGTTCTCTTGCTTGTGATCGTCGAGCTTGTGGTCGAAGTAGTCCCTTGTATGTTGCTCGAAGAGTCACAAGTCGGCAGCGAGGTTGTCGATGCGTTCACTCATTGCTTGTTGCTCTTGATGTAAAGCACGTTGTGCACCAAAGAGGTGGCTCTTGGTGACGTAGGAGTTCATATTGTCGTCGTGCTCAATGAAGAGTGGGTTGGTAGAAGTACTTGGCCTATCCATCATTCCAAGAGAAAAATATGAGTGGTAGAAAGAGAAGAATGAATACCAAATGTACCTTGACCAAAGTTGAAAGTGGATCAATGATCACTCCAATGTGGACAAGGAAATAGCACAATTGGTACCAATTCTTGTCGGTTTCTCACACCTACACAAGTAAAAGCTTATGGTGGAGCTTGGTTAGGATGGTGGCACAAAATTTCATGCAATTGTAAGTGAGCTTCAATAATGTTGGAATAGATTCGCAAGATTGCAATGCAATAAGTAGACCAAGCAATATAAGGTACATGGAAACACACACGCAAAAAGATAAGCGGGGTCATGAAACCAAGGGTGAACCAAAATGTGGAATCCACAAAAATGCTCTTGTTGCACAATACTAGAGAGACGCTAGCACGATTGCACAATAGGCAGATACAAATACTTGTGCACAACCTACTAAGCAAAAATGCAACGACTTCTATCCCAAGTATACTCTATGGAAGGTGTTTCTATGATAGGATCCAATATGATCTAATATGACAATCTTAATGTTGTATGATGCTATGGTTCTTGCTTAAAAGCTCTTGGCTTATCTTTCCCTTTTGCTTAAAAGCTTGTTTGGCTCTTTTTTTGAGCTCTTTTCTCATGCAATGCTTCACGAACCAAGATAGCAATTGTGTATGCAATGACAACCTTGTGACACAAGATATGATACCAAGATATACAACAATGATGTATGAATGCTATGGGAAGTATGATCACTAATGTGCACAAGTCTCGTTGCCGGCAATACTCACAGGCTAGTCTCGATGGGTAAGCGATGCAAAGGAGTAAGGCTATGATGGCTATCAATGTAATGGCAAGAGTGATATGTCCAATACCAAGATGAGGTTACCATTCTTACTTATGGTATGGTGTCAAAATGGTGGCACGAATACCAAGATGTAGTCGAGGTGGTCATTGTTGATGATGCGTCTGTGGCGAAGATGAGCGGCGGTGATGTTGATGTCGAACCGTAGCTAGATAGCCGAAACACAAAAGGACACATAACCGCAACTCAAATTCTCAAAGCTTGAAGTGGCAACACTCCTCGGAGTGCGAAATGGGTAAGCAATGGTGGTGGTATGCAGGAGTGGTGATGGTGTATAGGTGGTGGTGGCGTATGCGGAAATGTGGGGCGGTGGTGCTGACTAAACTGGAAAAAATTCAGTTTCGTCAGTGATTGTCGGACGTCCGGGCAGGGCCGATCGTCGGACGTCCGGTGGGGGTTGGACGTCCGGTGCCTGGGCGATTTTCGGGCACGTGAAGAACATCACGTGTACTAGGTGGAGAGGTCGAAATTCGTCGAATCTGGGCGATTTCGTGGATGGAAAGGGTGGAGACAAGGGGGAAAAGCTAGATCCACTCAAGGCAAAGCAAATCCACGGACCAAATCCAACAAAATTTCAACACACTAACAAATCACAAAAAATTGGGGCTATTTTTGTGGGGAATTTTCGAATTAGGGACAAAATCAACAAAAACTAGGCTAGCAACGCAACGGGGAGGCTCCTAAACCATGATCGACGTGGCTCTAGATACCAAGATGATGTAGGGTAGAACCCTATCTGGCTGATCCTTCACGAAAGGAGTGGATCCCGCGAAGAACACGAGGAGGGAAACGAGGTAAAACACGAGAGAAACACTAAACCAACAAGAAATAGTCACACATGTGCTAGATCCTTGAGTACATAAGAGAACACACAATCCGCGGACAACTAAGGACGATACAAAGGTAGCCGGTCTTATCCCAAGGAGGTCTTGAGGTTCTTCCCGTAAAGGGGTCTTGAATCTGCATGGGGGATCTTCTCCGAGGAGGCGCTATATCCGAGGAGAAGGTAACCAAGTGGATGAGCAAAGTTCTCACACAAAATATGAGCTAAACCATTGCTAACCCTAACTAGGAGGAGGGAGATGTCTATTTATAGTCTTAGTGTAAAAGAGGGGCGAAGTGGAGGAATCATGAGCTTCAGCCCGAAACTGGACACAGCCAGAGTCCGGACGTACGTGAGGCGTCGGTCGTCCAGAGGCTCGCGGGTGGACGGACGTCCGTAGATCTTCGGATGTCCGTGATTCAGGTTCTGTCGCCATAGCATCGGACGTCCGTAGGCGTCCAGTCGTCCGGTCGCCAGTCGTCCAGTATTCCTTGGATTTCCGTATATTCAGCTCGGGTGTAGGTATGTCGGTCGTCCATAGGCGCTTGGTCGTCCGGAGCCTGGGAGGTGTCGGACGTCCGGTCCAGTTCGGATGTCCGGCCGCTGTAGTATGCGCTGGCCTGGTATCCTTTGGCTGGTGTGGCCCTCAGGGGCCGGACGTGCGGGACGGACCGGTCCTCCGGGGCTTGTAGCTTCTTCCGCATCTCTTCTTTTTGTCCAATGAACTTGGCGTCTTCACTGTCTTGCCTGTTGAGTGTAGTAGGTCCGTGGCTTTCCTCCAAGCACCTGATCACACATAGGGTTTCCGCTTGAGGTAGTAGCCATTTCTCATGCATGGAAAGTGGTAGTTTGGAGAGGAGTGAGTTCACCTTATCTTCGATAGCCTTCGCTCGGGCTCTTGTCATTGGTCCAAGTGGTGTCGTAGGAGATGTAGATGGGTCCATGGGGATGACCCTGGGATGCGCCGCATCATTAGCCGTGTGCGGTGCCCCATCCACAGTTTTCCACCTCGTTCATATTGTCGTAGTGCTTAGGTGAAGCCTTGCGTCGGCAACTTCATCATCACCATCCACACGTCATCATGCTGACGAAACTCTCCCTCGGACTCAGCTGGATCTAGAGTTCGAGGGATGTCACCGAGCTGAGC
The DNA here is from genome assembly GCF_002162155.2 of Triticum dicoccoides. NCBI lineage: Eukaryota > Viridiplantae > Streptophyta > Magnoliopsida > Poales > Poaceae > Triticum > Triticum dicoccoides. Next base: position 271,852,832 of record NC_041390.1, on the reverse strand, counting down.
ATGTGCTGATAGAGGATGTGCCATGTGTTCGCTACTTTATCGGTTTGATCGCGAAGACATTCGATTACATCAACCGCATTACTCAACGCTTCCGCTTTCGGTCTATGAGGGTATGTAGACACACTCTCCCATCTCGTTGCTATGCATCTCCTAGATAGATCTTGCATGATCGTAGGAAAATTTTGAAATACTGTGTTCCCCAAACTTGTGGGATCCCTTCCCGCCTAACATTTGGGAAGAGGACCAAGGCCACTATAAATAGGGCTTAGCTACCACCATAGAAGATGGGGAGAGGATCCAGACCATCCTCACACCCACCAGCTCGTTGAGCTCAAGAACACCTCACCTCCTGAGGCTGTTCATCCATTGTACTAATTATTCCTCAGCCCCTCGAGGCAATCCACCACAAAGCTGGAGTAGGGTATTACACCGCAAGGTAGCCCGAACCAGGATAAATCTCTGTATCTCTCGTTCTTTGGGTTCGTCGAGCTAGGCCGTGGGATCGTTAGCGGGCGAGCTAGGGAGAGAGTGTTCTTCATAAGCACCCCCCAGTGTTCGAACCTCTCAAGTGTCTGCGGAACCCGTAATCCAACAATCGCGATGGTTGTTATCCTATATATGGCACTCACTCACGCAGTTATCGGCGATGCTTCCATCTGTTGGCCCACTTGGTCCATCACTTTCACCGACAGTGCGAGAGAGGTTAACTAATTTGACTTAGGAGGGGATTAATTTTTTGTTAGTGATGTAGGGTAGGAACCCTAATCAGCCGATCTTTCATGAAAGGAGCGGATCCCGCGATGAACATGAAGAACACGAGGAGGGAAACGAGGGGAAAACACAAGGGGAACACAAGAGAACACTCAAACCAACAAGTATGCTCACACATGCGCTAGATCCATGAACACAAAGGAAGATACAAGATCCAAAGTCAACAATCGACGATACAAGAGGCAACCGATCTTCTCCATGAGGAGGTCTTGATGTTCTTCTCCGCAAGGAGGTCTTGAATCCAAAGGGATCTTCTCCGAAGAGGGGCCACGGTCTCTCTCGTGGAGTAGATCCGATGTGGATGAGCAGTGCTCTATCTCTAAATATGAGCTAAACCAATGCTAACCCTAACTAGGAGAAGGTGGAGGAGTGTATATAGTCTAGGTCCAGGAAGGGGTAAGTGGGAGAGGGATACATGGGCCTCGAGCCCGAACACTATGCGCAGACATGTACCGGACATTTGCTGAGGACCGGTCGTCCGGTGGCTCACGGGCGGCCGGACGTCCAGTAGACGTCGGACGTCCGCTCGATCTGGCTCGGACGCTGGAGTGCCGGATTTCTAGAGGTGGCCGGTCGTCCGGTCGTCAGTCATCCGCTGGCGTTGGACGTCCTCTCATTTGGCTCGGGTGCGGGATCGCCGGTCGTCCGGTGGGTCTTCAGGCGCCGGACGTCCGGACCCGACCGGTCGTCCGGTGGCTGGAGCTTCTTCCGCAGCTCTTCTTCTTGTTCCTCATGCTTGGTGTCCTCGCCTTCTTGTCCATGGACTTCCTCTTGGTTCCTGGTCATGCATAGCACACATGTTGGAGGTAGTAGCCATGTCTCACATGTAGAAAGTGAAAGTTCGGTGAGGAGCGAGTTCACTTTGTGTCCAATGGCGTATGTTCGAGGTCTCGTCATATGTCCTCTTGGGGCTTGGAGAAGAGTCGGAGTGTACATGGGAATGAACGTGGGATGCTCCGTATCATCTCCCCCCCCCCTTGGGAAAGATCCAACCTCGGATCGTGATCCTCATCACCATGGAAATGGTAGTCGTGGACGGACTTGTAGTTGGATGGAGTGGAAGACGTTGCGCAATCCAAGTACTCGAAGGTGTCGCCAGAGTGGTATACATGCAAAAATAGCAAACACAAACGACACTCGGAAATACAATGGTTAGTTCACACAAAGTGTCCATCATGTAAGAATGAGTTCGTTCAGCAAGATTGTGTGAGACAAAGCACATGAAGCTTAGCAAGATGATATGGAATGAGATGTAAATCATGCATGGGAGCAAAAGAATTCATTACGGGCACAAATGTGTTGTGAATATGATCAATGCAACCTCGGTGCAAAATGATGTCGTAGTGAGATGGTTTATCAATAGCATGAATATGGCAATGGATGCTCAATATGATTATGTTATCATGAAATTGATGGTAGGCAATATGATCATGATGTATGAAGATGCCATCAAGAAATATCACAAAAATTTTGCTAAGGAAATGCACAAGCTCATATATCATGGATGACATGGGGATACAAGATGCAACAAGGCAATCATAATGTGAGTCAATCCATGCATAAGATGCAAATTTGTCATGTGTACAATATGTCCATCAAGCATGAGATGTCTGAGCACAATCAACAAATATGGAGGTGTTGGTGTACCAATGCTCGATGTCGTGGCATGAGTGAAGGTTCGATGTTGCATCCAATAAGTTTGAGCGCTCCTCAACTTGAAGGTCCATAGAACCAATCTCCCATGTAACTCCTCAGTTCGCGAGATGTATCATGTTGAAAACAAAAGGAGACAACAATGAAAGAGTGACCCATCCAATATGCATATTTGAGGATGACTCAAAGGGAAGGAGGTCACCTTTAGGAGATTCTCGCAAATGTTGGTGTTGCACATCGTGTATGCCTTCACATGACCAAATTGTCTCATGACGGCATCGCCTCGTGAATCCTTCAAAATGAAAGAACATGACAAACACTCGGAAAAACAAATGAGGTTAGCGGAGATGCAAAACCTATCATTCATGTGGTAAAATACCCAACAAGTGGATGCCGTGCTCATCATAAGAAAGGACAACGGTGCATTTCATAGTATGGAGGCAGATGATGCGAGAACAACCAAATACAATAGGCTCAAGTAAACAAGCATGCATCACATGTAGTATGTCCAAGTCTCCGAGATCAATAAACATAGATGCAACAATTGGAGGCAAGCAACAATGAACAAGATGTATCATGTGAGGGGCACGAGCATATATGTCATCAACCCAAAAAAGCGAGTAAGAGTGGAACATGGGTGATGCGGCAAAGCAAGTAATCATAGTGATCATGTCAAGCAAGCTAGTAGTGCGAAGATGCAATGTACTAGAAGGAATCATGGCAAGCATGTCATGGTTGCAAATAGTGTGCATGAATAATTCACATGACATAGCACAAGCATGAAAGGAGGATATTAGCAAAATAGCATGAGGCACATGATAAACATGGCAATAGCAACAAGGATCTCCACCAAGCATGCAAATACACATAGGAGTAGCATAATGGTGAATCATGGGTAGATGCAAGGAAGGTTCACAATTGCATGGCAAAGGCATAGACGCAAGCATAGCATGCAAAGTGAACACGGTAAAATGAGCAAGAAGTGATAAGCGGTATATAGTCCATAGTCGTGTGAGATCCAAGTGAGAGAGATGCGCGTAGTCGTTGAGCAAAGAGAGTGGTGGGAAGGATAGTTTACGGGATCCCAAGTCATCTTTGCTCTCAAGATCTCGTTTCGTCAACTCTTGGGATTGAGAGGTTGACGAGTGTACGTGAGTACCTACACAAAACAAAGACAAAGGGAAAATTGTGTGTTCGTGGTAGATGTACACATCATCCATCATGATGCGCACGTGCTTGTGTTGGTTAGCACAAAATATCCAATGCTCAAATAAATGATATGCGTGATATAGAAACATGTCATCCATCATGATAGGTTTGTTGTTATGTATAGCATAATGGAGACTCAAATTGTGTAATGCATCACAAGAAATATATAGAGCATTATTATTCATGGAATGCATACGGTGAAAGCAATCATGGCAAACATGCAAAGTTTGGAATGCATCAAAATATCCTAATATGTATGAGGAAACTATGGGGGTCTCCTCATGATCATTAGTGGAAACATCACAGGGAGAATATTGACAACATCCAAAAAAATGCATATTTGGAACATTGTGATCATGGCATGGCATAGTAGATGAATTGTGCAAATTATGTAAAGGAAACATGGCAATATCATCACATGAAAATTAAAAGAAAATGACCATCATCTCGTCATCTATGCCATGAGTGCAAATGGGATTTATTTTAATGGGGCATGCATAGTTACTATGTTGAGATTGAAATGATGCAATATGAGAGATCTCACTCATAGCATATGACAAGTTTAATGGATTTTCAAACATGATGTGACCAAAAGAATTTTGACATGATATCCTATGGAGCATAACATCACAACTAGGCAACTCGACATGCTCGTCATCATATTCATCATAAATAGGTAAGTCATGACATGAGGAAGTCGCACTAGTGGGACAAGAGAAGCACCATCACATATGTTACCTTTGGATTATCGCTCATGTGTTGTAGGTGAGGTGTCGAAGACCAAGTCGTGGTCATCTTCATCTTGATGGAACCATGTGGGGGTGCATCTTCTTCCACCATGGCCATCGTCGTCTCCATTGGAGGTATGGACTCGTCGAGGATAAGAATGTCGTCATGTAGGAGACCTAGCACCGAAGAAGAAAACACACTAGGAGTAGAGGTTAAGTCATTAGAAATCAAAGTGGCCTCACATGTCGTCTCACCTACCCACTCACTAAGTGTTGTGGCTCACTCACTCCCGGTATGATGCTCTCACACATATGGTTGGTGGAGTCACTCAAATGGCTCTCAACCTCACATAGGATGTGTGGCATGCTCTCAAGTGTGGGGCTTGTGGTGGTCACACTCATCCTCTCATAGGAAATGCACTCAATGTCATATAAGGTGGAGTCACTCATCTCACTCATGGGGTGATGGCTCTTCTCACATGGCAATTGGGGCATCTCGTCACATGTCGGTGTCGGAGAGATGGTGGTGCAAATGTCTCCATGCTCAATCATGTCGTGGTCGTAGCCGTGGATGAAGGCCGAAGATGGCACATCATCACTCTCCTCTAAGACAAAAGGTAAGGTCTCATGTGCGGTCTCCTAACTTGACTTGGAGTATGAGTCCAATATGAGTGTCGTCTTCATGTTGTTGAAGAGGTTTGTGCGTGTCGCCGTGGTCGATGGGGATGGCCCTTGCTCAACCTTCTTGTCGCCGTCTTGTTGTAGGAGGCCCATATGATGTGGCACCTCATAGCTCGTCTCCATGACAGAAGGGAATTTCCCGTGCTCGGCCATCTTCCTTGAGGGGCTTCCGAAGATGGAAGTGTCGCCCTCGCTCGTAGGTGGTCGCCTTGTAGTTGAAGATGTCGATGTAGGCGAACTCATGGGGAGTAGGCGAAGATGTCGTACGTCCAAAGGCGAAGATGCCTTGATAGCACTTGGCAAAGATACCAAAGTGGTTGGTGTAGCCGTAGCTCCATCTTGGTGGTGCTCGTCTCGCGGTCTTCTCTTTTGCTCTTGAAGCTTGGCGTGAAGTAGTGCTTGTTGGGACTTGTGCATTTGCGCTTGGTGAGCATCGTCATGATGATGTTGGTGTTGTCGCACTTGAGCTCGTAGTAGATGTCATTCGTTGTCGTCATGCACACATTGCTTGGAGGTGACTTTCCCTTCATGACGAGGTGGATCACAAACGCGATGGTCGTCGCTATGGAGATGTGGACATGGACGACTTGCACTTGCATCAATTTTGCGCTCCGAAGACTTGTGATTTGAACGTCGCCGCCTTGAGGATGATGAAGGGGAAGTAGACTTGATCAGGGCCCGAATCTCCTCCATCCTTGCATCTTGCTCCTCCTTTTGTGCGGAAAGCTTGTTGTCGATGTAGTCCCTTTTCCTTGCTTCGGAGTGATGAATGTCGATGGAGAGGTTCTCGATGCGCTCTCGCAATCTTGACTGTGCGCCTTGCAATTGTCATTGTAGATCGAAGATTGACGCTTTGGTGTTGTATTTGTTCACGTCTTCGTTGTTGTGGAAGACCAGAGATGAAATGCCTTGCCTATCCATCACAATAATCGAGCAAATATGAGTGGAGAAAGGAGAAGAACTATACCAATGTTCCTTGACCGATGTTGAAGATGGATCAATGATCACTCAATGATGTAACAAGGAAATAGCACAATTGGTACCAATTCTTGTTGGTTTCTCACACCTACACAAATAAGGCTTATTGTGGAGCTCGGTGAGGATAGTGGCACAAAAAATTAATGCAAAATGTTAGCAAGAGTCAATAATGTTGAAAGAGATTCACAAATTTGCCAGTGAAATAAGTAGACCAATAGCAATGTGTGGTACACGGAAACACACACACGGATAGATAAATGGGGCCGTGCAACCAAGGAATGAGCACAAAATTTGGAATTCACGGAAAACGCTCGTGTTGCACTAATCAAGAGAGACGCTAGCAAGATTGATCTAGAAGCGGATACGACACTTGTGCACAACCTATAAGATGCAAAATGTATCGACTTTCTATCCCAAGTATGCTATATATTTATGATGTTCCAGTGGTATGATCCAAGATGATCGGATATGACAATCTTATATGCAATGTGGTATGATGCTATGGCACTTGCTTACAAGCTTCTTTGCTCTCTCTTTTTCTTTGCTTAAAAGCTTATTCTTTTTTTGGCCACTTTGGCACAATGCGCAAACCAAGATAGCAATTGTATATATGCGGGAACAAATTTGTGGCACAAAGGATGATATGGTACCAAGAAGATACCTATATGGTATGGTATGTATGCAATGTATGGGTGGATCACTAATGTGCACAAGTAACCTTGCCGGAAATACTCAAAGGCTAGTCTCGATAGGCAAGTGACGCAAAATGGGCTAGGGGTTATCAATGCAATGGCAAGGGAATATACAATGGAGGGATACCACGATACCATGATTATATGGAGGTTACCGTCCTTGGCGATGATGAGTGGCGGTGATTGATGACACACAAGTATAGGGGATCTATCGTAGTCCTTTTGATAAGTAAGAGTGTCAAACCCAACGAGGAGCAGAAGGAAATGATACGCGGTTTTTAGCAAGGTATTCTCTGCAAGTACTGAAATAAGTGGTAATAGATAGTTTTGTGATAAGATAATTTGTAACGAGCAACAAGTAACAAAAGTAACTAAAGTGCAGCAAGGTGGCCCAATCCTTTTTGTAGCAAAGGACAAGCCTGGACAAACTCTTATATAAGGGAAAGCGCTCCCGAGGACACATGGGAATATCGTCAAGCTAGTTTTCATCACATTCATATGATTCGCGTTCGGTACTTTAATAATTTGACATGTGGGTGGACCGGTGCTTGGGTGCTGTTCTTACTTGAACAAGCATCCCACTTTTGATTAACCTCTATTGCAAGCATCCGCAACTACAACAAAAGTATTAAGGTAAACCTAACCATAGCATGAAACATATGGATCCAAATCAGCCCCTTACGAAGCAATGCATAAACTAGGGTTTAAGCTTCTGTCACTCTAGCAACCCATCATGTACTTATTACTTCCCAATACCTTCCTCTAGGCCCAAATAATGGTGAAGTGTTATGTAGTCGACGTTCACATAACACCACTAGAGGCTAGAGAACATACATCTCATCAAAATATCGAATGAATACCAAATTCACATGACTACTAATAGCAAGACTTCTCCCTTGTCCTCAGGAACAAACGTAACTACTCACAAAGCATATTCATGTTCATAATCAGAGGGATAATAATATGCATAAAGGATCTGAACATATGATCTTCCACCAATTAAACCAACTAGCATCAACTACAAGGAGTAGTTAACACTACTGGCAACCTACTAGCACCAATCCCGGACTTGGAGACAAGAATTGGATACAAGAGATGAACTAGGGTTTTGAGATGAGATGGTGCTGATGAAGATGTTGATGGAGATTGCCCTCTCCCGATGAGAGGACTGTTGGTGATGACGATGGCGATGATTTCCCCCTCCGGGAGAGAAGTTTCCCCGGCAGAACAGCTCTGCCGGAGCCCTAGATTGGTTCTGCCAAGGTTCCACCTCGTGGCGGTGGAGTTTCGTCCCGAAAGGTTGCTTCTCATTTTTTTTCTCCATGAAAGACTTCGTATAGCAGAAGATGGTCATCGGAGAGCCACCAGGGGGCTCACGAGGTACGGGCGCGCCCTAGGGCCCCCCCACCCTCGTGGACAGGGTGTGGGCCCCCTGGTCTTCATCTTTGGCAAAGATTTTTCATTATTTATTATAAGGTATTCCGTGGAGTTTCAGGACTTTTGGAGTTGTGCAGAATAGGTCTCTAATATTCGCTCCTTTTCCAGCCCAGAATTCCAGCTGCCGGCATTCTCCTTCCTTATGTAAACCTTATAAAATAAGAGAGAATAGCCATAAGTATTATGACATAATGTGAAATAATAGCCCATAATGCAATAAATATCGATATAAAAGCATGATGCAAAATGGACGTATCAACTCCCCCAAGCTTTTATATCGATATGATCTCTTGTTTCTTCTTATTCTTTTTCTCTTTTCTTTTATTCACCCAAGATCATAGAAAGAAAATCAAGCCCTTGACTCAACACTAATCTTTATTATATAGCTCACGGACTCGATTACATAGAGAGATCGTAAGGCAAAACTCAAAACTAGATCATGCCATAAACTTTATTCTACTAGATCAAAATACTACTAATAGGATCGAACTAAGGAAAATGGTAAAGATAGGAGTTGTGATTGTGATACGATACCGGGGCACCTCCCCCAAGCTTGGCTGTTGCCAAGGGGAGTGCCCATACCCATGTGATTATATCTCCTTGGTTGGTGAAGAAGGTGGAGGTGTTGTTGATGATGCGGGCTTGTCATCCATCTTCCAAGGCATGGGTTCACCATCATAGAAGGATGATCGAGTCTCCGGAATCCTTGAATCTGCAGCCAAACTCATTCTTTTGAATCTATATTCATACTCACAGTTTTGGTTTTGCAGGTCATAGATTTGGGCTTGGAGGTGCTCGATCTTCTCATGTAGCTTGAAGATGGCCTCCTCGGTGTTCTTGGCATCCGGCTTGTAGTTGTTAGTGAACTCTGCGAGCATCGTGTGGCTAGCGTTGATCCCACGCTCCACCATCCCCTGGCACTTGAAAACTTGTTGCTCCATTGCTTCGAGCCTCGTCTCCACGCTTCCGGCTCCCTTTGGTCCCTCAGCATCGCGGATGTGCAGCAACCCATCACCCATCTCAATGGTTTGAGGGTGTCGCAGCACCTCTGCGAGGTAAGGGTTGATGACCTTCTCGAAGAACTTGTCCTTGGAAGCACTTTGGGAAGTCATGATAATCTAGATCTGTCAGAAAAACAGCTCGAAAGAAGAACAGAGAATATTTGCGTTATACGGAGTCAAAACCTTCAGGAGAATATATAGTGATTTTTTACCGACCAAAATATGTATCGTGCAGGAAACCGGAGTCCGGAAGGCACACGAGGTGCTCACGAGGTAGGGGGCGCGCCCAGGGGGGTAGGGCGTGCCCTCCACCCTCGTGGGGCCCTCATGTCCTTCTCGGACTGCTACTTAATTTTCTATTTTTCTAAATATTCCAAAACGGAGAAATATTGCCTTAAAAATTGTTTTGGAGTCGGTTTACTTACCGTACCACATACCTATTCCTTTTCGGAGTCTGAAACGTATTGGAAAGTGTTCCTTATGTATTCCTCCGGGGTTACGGTTTCAATAATATTGGTTTCAATATTTATTGGATTACCTGAGATATAGTGTTTAATTCTCTGACCGTTTACCACCTTCAGATTTGTGCCTTCGAAGTTGTTGATTTTTTTGGCACCGGAATGATAGACCTCCTCGATAACATAGGGGCCTTCCCATTTAGAGAGAAGTTTTCCTGCAAAAAATCTTAAATGAGAGTTTTATAGCAATACATAATCACCTACATTAAACTCACGCTTTTGTATCCTTTTGTCTTGCCATCTTTTAACCTTTTCTTTAAACAACTTGGCATTTTCATAAGCTTGGGTTCTCCATTCATCAAGTGAGCTAATATCAAATAACCTCTTTTCACCGGCAAGTTTGAAATCATAGTTGAGCTCTTTAATAGCCCAATATGCCTTATGTTCTAGTTCGAGAGGTAAGTGACATGCTTTTCCATATACCATTTTATACGGAGACATACCCATAGGATTTTTATATGCAGTTCTATAGGCCCATAATGCATCATCAAGTTTCTTGGACCAATTCTTTCTAGACCTATTGACAGTCTTTTGCAAATTTAATTTGAGTTCTCTATTACTCAATTCTACTTGACCACTAGACTGTGGGTGATACAGAGATGCAATTCTATGATTGACGACATATTTAGCAAGCATTTTACGGAAAGCACCATGAATAAAATGTGAACCACCATCAGTCATTAAATATCTAGGGACTCCAAACCTCGGAAAAATAACTTCTTTAAGCATTTTAATAGAAGTGTTATGATCAGCACTACTAGTTGGAATAGCTTCTACCCACTTAGTAACGTAATCAACAGCAACTAAAATATGTGTATATCCATTAGAGGCAGGAAAAGGTCCCATATAATCAAAGCCCCAAACATCAAACGGTTCAATAACAAGTGAATAATTCATAGGCATTTCTTGACGTCTACTAATATTACCAATTCTTTGACATTCATCACAAGATAGGACAAACTTACGAGCATCCTTGAAGAGAGTAGGCCAATAAAAACCGGATTGCAATACCTTATGTGCAGTTCTATCTACCGTGTGGTGTCCTCCATAAGTTTCGGAGTGGCACTTGCGTAGGATCTGTTTCTGTTCATGCTCAGGTACACAACGTCTAATAACACCATCTACTCCTTCTTTATAAAGATGTGGGTCATCCCAAAAGTAATGTCTCAAATCATAGAAGAACTTTTTCTTTTGTTGGTATGTGAAGCTAGGTGGTATGAATTTAGCAACAATGTAATTAGCATAATTAGCATACCAAGGAGTACTACGAGAAGTACTTATGACATTTAATTGTTCATCATGAAAGCTATCATCAATAGGTAGTGGATCATCAAGAACATTCTTTAACCTAAATAAGTTGTCTGCAACGGGGTTCTCAGCTCCTCTTCTATCAACAATATGCAAATCAAATTCTTGTAGCAAGAGAACCCATCTAATAAGTCTAGGTTTAGCATCTTTCTTCTCCATAAGATATTTAATAGCAGCATGATCAGTGTGGATAGTTACTTTAGAATCAACAATATAAGGTCTGAACTTATCACAAGAAAATACAACTACTAAAAGTTCTTTTTTCAGTAGTAGCATAATTACTTTGAGCATTGTCTAGAGTCTTACTAGCATAATGGATAACATTTAATTTCTTATCAACTCTTTGCCCTAGAACAGCACCTACAGCACAATCGCTAGCATCACACATAATTTCAAAGGGTAAAGTCCAATCAGGTGGCTGAACAATAGGTGCAGAAACTAATGCTTTCTTAAGTATTTCAAATGCTTCTACACAATCATCATCAAAGACAAATGGTATATCTTTTTGTAATAAATTAGTCAGAGGCCGAGAAATTTTTGAGAAGTCCTTAATGAACCTCCTATAAAATCCGGCGTGACCAAGGAAACTTCTTATACCTTTGATGTCCTTGGGACACGGTATCTTTTCAATAGCATCAACCTTGGCTTTTTCAACTTCAATACCTCTTTCAGAAACTTTATGCCCCAAGACAATACCTTCATTAACCATAAAGTGGCACTTTTCCCAATTCAAGACAGATTAGTTTCTTCACATCTCTGCAAAATCGATCAAGATTGCTCAAGCAATCATCAAAAGAAGATCCATAGACGGAAAAGTCGTCCATGAAAACCTCACAAATCTTTTCACAGAAGTCAGAGAATATAGCCATCATGCATCTTCGAAAGGTAGCAGGTGCATTACATAAACTAAAAGGCATATGTCTATAAGCAAAAGTACCAAAAGGGCATGTAAAAGTAGTCTTTGATTGATCTTTGGCCGACACAGGTATTTGAGAGAAACTAGAATAACCATCTAGAAAGCAGTAGTGTGTATGTTTGCATAATCTTTCTAGCATTTGATTGATAAAAGGTAAGGGGTAATGATCTTTCTTAGTAGCCTTATTTAATTTGCGGAAATCAATTACCATCCTATAACCTGTAATAATTCCTTGTGGAATCAATTCATCTTTATCATTAGGAACAACAGTAATAACTCCCTTCTTAGGGACACAATGAACATGACTTACCCACTGACTATCAGCAACAGGATAAATTATACATGCCTCCAGAAGCTTTAGTATTTCTTTTCCACTTCTTTCATTTTAGGATTCAGACGTCGTTGAGGATCACAAACTGGTTTGGCATCTGCTTCCAAATATATTTTATGTTGACATAGAGTGGGACTAATGCCCTTAAGATCATCAAGAGTATATCCAATAGCAGCACGGTGCTTCTTCAGAGTTTTCAATAATCTTTCTTCTTCATGCTCTGAAAGGTTAGCACTAATAATAACAGGATATATCTTCTTTTCATCAAGATAAGCATATTTAAGATTACCAGGCAATGGTTTAAGCTCAAACACGGGATCACCCTTAGGTGGAGGGGGATCCCCTAGGATTTCAACAGGCAAATTGTGTTTCAGAATAGGTTCATGTTTAAAGAATACTTCATCTATTTCCCTTCTTTCATTCATAAACATATCATTCTCATGGTCTAGCAAATATTGTTCTAAAGGATCACTAGGAGGTACGACAATAGAAGCAAGACCAATAATTTCATCCTTACTAGAAAATTCTTCTTCACGGTGTTGTTTACTAAATTTAGAGAAATTAAACCCATGAGTCATATCATCTAAGCCGACAGTAACAACATCCCTTGTACAATCTATGGTAGCATTAACAGTATTCAAGAAGGGTCTACCAAATATAATGGGACAAAAGCTATCTTGTGGGGAACCAAGAACAAGAAAATCAGCAGGATATTTAGTTTTCCCACACAAGACTTCAACATCTCTAACAATTCCCATTGGTGAAATAGTATCTCTATTAGCAAGTTTAATAGTGACATCAATTTCTTCTAACTCAACAGGTGCAATGTCATGCATAATTTCATTGTATAAGTCAATAGGTATTGCACTAGCACTAGCACCCATATCACATAAGCCATGATAGCACTACCACAGGTCTAGGTTTATCTATATCACAGGGTTTAGCAATTCTAGCAGTTCCATTATAGAATTAAATAACATGCCCATCTATATTATCAAACAAGAGATCTTTAACAATAGCAATATTAGGTTCAACTTTAACTTGCTCAGGAGGTGTATATGTTTTAATATTGCTTTTACGGACCACAGTTGAAGCTTTAACATGATCCTTTATCCTAACAGGGAAAGGTGGTTTCTCAACGTAACAAGTAGGAACAATAGGATCATTATAAGTGACAGTTTTTTCTTCAACTTTAATTGGTGTAGCTACTTTTACTTCTATGGGAGGATGATATTTAAACCACTTCTCCTTGGGGAGATCAACATAAGTAGCAAAAGATTCACAGAAAGAAGCCACTATCTCAGAATCAAGTCCATATTTAGTGATAAACTTACGGAAAATATCGGTACCCATAAAAGATTTAACACAATCAAACTTAGGTGTCATACCTGACTCCTTACCTTCATCGAGATCCCAATCTTCAGAGTTGCATTTAATTCTATCCAATAAATCCCATCTAAATCCAATAGTCTTCATCATAAAAGAGCCAGCACAAGAAGTATCGAGCATGGTGCGATTATTTTCAGAAAGCCCAGCATAAAATTTTTGAAGAATTATTTCTCTTGGGAGCTCATGATTGGGGCATGAATATAACATTGATTTAAGCCTCCCCCAATCTTGAGCGATGCTTTCTCCTTCGCGAGGCCAAAAATTATATATATAATTGCGGTCACGATGAACAAGATGCATAGGGTAATACTTTTGATGAAATTCCAATTTCAATCTTCTATAGTTCCATGATCTTGTATCATCACATAGCCTATACCATGTCAATGCGTCTCCCTTCAAAGATGAAGGGAAGACCTTCTTCTTAGCAACATCATCGGGTATACCTGCAAGCTTAAATAATCCGCAAACTTCATCCACATATATTAGGTGTTCATCAGGATGCTTTGTTCCATCTCCTGTAAAAGTATTAGCTAGCAGTTTTTCTATCATACCCAAAGGATACTCATAAGGAATTTCATTTTCAATAGGTTCAGTAGGTTGAGGAGCAACTCTTTGCTCTACTGGTCGGGGTGAAGATACCCCGAACAAGCCCCTCAGAGGATTACTTTCCATAGTAACAAGTGAAAGTAAATTTCAGCACACTATATAAATTTTTCCTTACCAAATTCCACCTACCAAATGCGCTTCACTCCCCGGCAATGGTGCAAGAAAAGAGTCTTGATGACCCACAAGTATAGGGGATCTACCGTAGTCCTTTTGATAAGTAAGAGTGTCGAACCCAACGAGGAGCAGAACAAAATGATAAGCGGTTTTCAGCAAGGTATTCTCTGCAAGTACTGAAATAAGTGGTAACAGATAGTTTTGTGATAAGATAATTTGTAACGAGCAACAAGTAACAAAAGTAAATAAAGTGCAGCAAGGTGGCCCAATCCTTTTTGTAGCAAAGGACAAGCCTGGACAAACTCTTATATAAGGAAAAGCACTCCCGAGGACACATGGGAATATCGTCAAGCTAGTTTTCATCACGTTCATATGATTCGCGTCCGGTACTTTAATAATTTGACATATGGGTGGACCGGTGCTTGGGTGGTGTTCTTACTTGAACAAGCATCCCACTTATGATTAACCTCTATTGCAAGAATCCTCAACTACAACAAAAGTATTAAGGTAAACCTAACCATAGCATGAAACATATGGATCCAAATCAACCCCTTACGAAGCAACGCATAAACTAGGGTTTAAGCTTCTGTCACTCTATCAACCCATCATCTACTTATTACTTCCCAATGCCTTCCTCTAGGACCAAATAATGGTGAAGTGTTATGTAGTCGACGTTCACATAACACCACTAGAGGCTAGACAACATACATCTCATCAAAATATCGAACGAATACCAAATTCACATGACTACTAATAGCAAGACTTCTCCCTTGTACTCAGGAACAAACGTAACTACTCACAAAGCATATTCATGTTCATAATCAGAGGGGTAATAATATGCATAAAGGATCTGAACGTATGATCTTCCACCAATTAAACCAACTAGCATCAATTACAAGGAGTAATTAACACTACTAGCAACCTACTAGCACCAATCCCGGACTTGGAGACAAGAATTGGATACAAGAGATGAACTAGGGTTTTGAGATGAGATGGTGCTGATGAAGATGTTGATGGAGATTGCCCTCTCCCGATGAGTGGAGCATTGGTGATGACGATGGCGATGATTTCCCCCTCCGGGAGAGAAGTTTCCCCGGCAGAACAGCTCTGCCGGAGCCCTAGATTGGTTCCGCCAAGGTTCCGCCTCGTGGCAGCGGAGTTTCATCCCGAAAGGTTGCTTCTCGTTTTTTTCTCGACGGAAGACTTCATATAGCAGAAGATGGTCATCGGAGAGCCACCAGGGGGCCCACGAGGTAGGGGGCGCGCCCTAGGGGGGGGCGCCCCCACCCTAGTGGACAGGGTGTGGGCCCCCTGGTCTTCATCTTTGGCGAGGATTTTTCATTATTTATTATAAGGTATTCCATGGAGTTTCAGGACTTTTGGAGTTGTGCAGAATAGGTCTCTAATATTTGCTCCTTTTCCAGCCCAGAATTCCAGCTGCCGGCATTCTCCTTCCTGATGTAAACCTTATAAAATAAGAGAGAATAGCCATAAGTATTGTGACATAATGTGAAATAACAACCCATAATGCAATAAATATTGATATAAAAGCATGATGCAAAATGGACGTATCGGTGATCTTGATGGAGATACCAAGATGATGGAGACTCGTCCCTTAGTAGCCGAAACACCTTAGGAAACGGAAAAACCGCAAACTCAAAATCTCAAATGTCAAATGTCAAATGGTGTTAGCGGGAATGCGGTGGTGGTTGCGGAAGCTCATAGGGATTGCGGAAATGCAATAATGGGTTGTGCAGTATGCAATGCGGAAATGGAGGGTAAGGTGGTGGACTATACACGATGTCGGAGTTGGAAGCACGGTCCCTAAGTAGCCGAAACACCTTAGGAGACACAACTCACAACACAAACAAAATTGGGTTAAGTCGGTGTGGCAGAAGTGTATGGTTGGTAAGCCTATGCGGAAGTGGTGGTGGTGGTTGATGAAGAATCAACCGTCTCTAAGTAGCCTAGACACCTCAGGAGACTCAAATCACTCATCAATCAACCACTAATGCGATGGGGATCAATATTGGTTAGGTTGCGGAAGTCGGTGGTGGTCTAGCGGATGATGTGGTGGAAGCCCTAGGAAAAGAAGCCAAAGTTTCAAACTTTTGATGGAGTCAAATGATGTTGGTGGTCTTTTTGTGGGACGGGGGATATCAAGAGCTTCAAAACGAGTTAAGGAACATCAAAATTGGAGTTCGTATGAATTAGTTACGGCCGAAACAAAATTTGAGCGAAATCAGTTTTTACAGGTTACGGACGTCCGGACAAGGTCGGATGTCCAGGGGCCGGATGTCCGGGCGGGCTCAGAAATCCATAAATTCGGCTCGGGTTAGGGGTTCCGGTCGTCCGGAAAAGGTTGGATGTCCGGTCATTCCAGGGGCTCCGGACGTCCGTAATGTGTCGGTCCTCCGGGGGTCAGGGTCAACGCGAGATGCGAGTTTCGAGACGTGATTTTGGGCGGAATTTGGGGATTTGGGGATCAAAATAGAGGGGATTTCATGGATGAAAGATGGGGAAACTTGGGGAGATGCTAGATCCACTTGAAACCAAGCAAATCTATGGATCAAATCCAACAAAACTTCGTCAAACCAACAAATCACAAAAAAATTGGGGCTATTTTTGGTGGGGATTTTGGAATTTGGGGAAGAACACAACAAAATCAAGCTAGAAAACAACGAGGGGAGGCTCCGAAATCATGATCAACGTGGCTCATGATACCAAGATGATGTAGGGTGGAACCCTAATCGGCCGATCTTTCACGAAAGGAGCGGATCCCGCGATGAACATGAAGAACACAAGGAGGGAAACATGGGGCAAAACACAAGGGGAACACAAGAGAACACTCAAACCAACAAATATGATCACACATGTGCTAGATCCATGAACACAAAGGAAGAAACAAGAGGTAACCGGTCTTCTCCATGAGGAGGTCTTGATGTTAGTCTCTGCAAGGAGGTCTTGAATCCAAAGGGATCTTCTCCGAAGAGGAGCCGCGGTCTCTCTCGTGGAGTAGATCCGATGTGGATGAGCAATGCTCTATCTCTAAATATGAGCTAAACCAATGCTAACCCTAACTAGGAGGAGGTGGAGGAGTATATATAGTCTAGGTCCATGAAGGGGTAAGTGGGAGAGGGATACATGGGCCTCGGGCCCGAACACTGTGCGCAGACAGGTACCGGAAGTCCGCTGAGGATTGGTCGTCCGGTGGCTCACGGGCGGTCGGACGTCCGGTAGACGTCGGACGTCCGGTAGATGTCGGACGTCCGCTCGATCTGGCTCGGACGCTGGAGTACCGGATTTCCAGAGGTGGCCGGTCGTCCGGTCATCGGTCGTCTGCTGGCGTTGGACGTCCGCTCATTTGGCCCGGGTGCAGGATTGCCGGTCGTCCGGTCCGGGCCGGTCGTCCGGTGGGTCTTCAGGTGCCGGACGTCCGCACCCGACCGTTCATCCGGTGGCTGGAGCTTCTTCCGCAGCTCTTCTTCTTGTTCCTCGCACTTGGTGTCCTCGCCTTCTTGTCCATGGGCTTCATCTTGGTTCCTGGTCATGCATAGGACAGATGTTGGAGGTAGTAGCCATGTCTCACATGTAGAAAGTGAAAGTTCGGTGAGGAGCGAGTTCACCTTGTGTCCAATGGCGTATGTTCGAGGTCTCGTCATATGTCCTCTTGGGGCTTGGAGAATAGTTGGAGTGTACATGGGGATGAACGTGGGATGCTCTGCATCAGTTTATCTCATAATATAGATCATGATGTGACATTACATATATATATAATAGTGCATGTGTACACATGAATCCATCCCACTGGATCGAAGGGGGGCGAGCACACGACACGTCATGAATGACCTGTTGCTTTGTGTGGGGACCTCTGCGATTTTCAACGCATGCACCACATCATTGTTGTGCATTTGGTTGGGTATTGAACACATATGCATGCATCACACACCTCCATAAATATGCTCAGGACACACACATGCAATGGTTGTCTTTGGACATACTCTCACTCGTTTGGTTATGGGCGGCAAGCCTATATATATTCCTAGGCCCGTGTGACGTCCATCATTTCGGCCAACGACGAGAAAGGTTACTAGGGTGGATTCTTCTTCTTTGCTTCGAGTTACCGTATAGTAGGTCGACCATTCCAAGCCTAATTAAGTTTGAACGCATGCTACGCGTCGTGAACCCTCGCTCAGTGTGGGGATTTTACGGTTCCAAAGCATGGTGCCACTTCAAATTTGCACAATGGGTATTAAAACACCACACACACCACTTCCATATACATGCTTGGGCCAGATGCACAGAGTGGGTTTGTCTTCATACAGTACTCCCTCGCGAGGTTATCGGCGACAAGCTAGCCCATTTTGTGGGGCCATGTGGACGTCCATCACTTTGACCAACAACGAGCAGGAGAGGTTGTATGACCAAGTTGGATTCTACTTGATCCATGTTACAGTACGTCTTGGTGAGATGCCCTCCCGCCAACGTGTGCGTGTGGGGGGGGGGGGCTACTTCGCACTACCTGCAACCTCCGTGGGGTCGGGGAAGTCTAGCTAATTTCTGAGGCACACGTGCCACATCAAAGTTGTGAATGGTAGTTAAATATCACACCACACCCTTTTCATACATATAGTAGGGCTACCCGCATGTGGTCCGTATGTGGTCTCACCCATCTCGAGCCACAAGCAAACATTTGTGGGTCGGCACATGGCCACCTTTGTCGGGAAGCGAAAGGGGAAGTTTGA